>NW_017731728.1:1033890-1075236 GCF_001890085.2 Hipposideros armiger
GCGACTCACAGCAGCCCAGCTCCAGGTCGAGCTGCTGTTCAGCATCCTAGCTGCGGAGGGCAGCGTCACCAGCCCTCACATGCGGGATCCAAACCGGGCCCTCAGGCGTCCCAAGCCAGCTCCTAACCATCGCGCCACTCGGCCGGCCCAGCCCAGTCTTATTTCTATTTGCCCTGGTGGGGGTTGGGGGGAAGGGGTTAAGCATATCCAGCCTCCTCTGTCTGAAAAGAATGAACAGGTGTGCGCGTGTGTGCGCACGCGCGCGCGCTTTCGCATCCCTCACAGGAGCCCTCCTTGAACCCATGGGCCTAGGACCCCACCCTCCTATCGCTATGACAACCACTTCTGTGAGGACATGGGGACTAGAATGTGTGGTGAGGGAGGGCAGGGACACGCCAGAGTCTCATCGCACTGGTGATCACAGAGCTTTGTGATAGTGATGAGGAATGAGAATGTGTCTGTACCCTCGACTCTCAGGGTAAGAGGGCAGGATGGGACACAGGCAGGGCGGTTCCTGAAGTTCTGCTCGGCTCCTCGCTGACCTCTCCTTCTGCTCCCCCTTAGGAAACCAAAGAAGCTTGGGGAGGCTCAGGGACAGCAAGCCCCTCCTCTAGCAATTTTGATGTATCCTTGACGTCCATCCACAGCTTCACTGATGACCCAGGCTACCAAGGGAGCCTGGACCTGACCAGTGTGAGTAGCCCGCTCCACATCCCTCCCTCCTCGGGGCCTTGCACCCCCTGCTCTACCACCATGTGGGCATTTCAGCTCACTGACCTCCCCCTAAGGTGCCCTGTGGCAATCTTCCATATCTTCTCTTCGTCCTTCCTTTACTAAACATGGCCCAAATTTACTGCTTCCAGAAAAAAATACTAGCAATAATAACCATCCCAGCTTACATTTATCGAGTACTTACTACGTGCCACTTTACAAGAATTTCTCTCATTGGAACCTCATTACAACCCTATAAAGTAGATACTGTTGTTATCCCTATTTTTTGGATGAAGAAACTGAGGCACAGGCAAGTGAAGTAACTCTCCCAAGATCATTTAAGTAGGAAGCAGACATGCTAGAGTCAAGATCTCATGCACAGAGATAGCTCCCCCAGTTAGTATATTTTTATTAGTCCCCCATGGTATTCTTTCAACATTTATGTGCTGTTAAGCACACGAGGTATAAACTCTTTGTTTATTTGGGGGAGGGTTGAAATGCTAACCATGTTTTTTGCTATTGAGCTATAACTGACACACAATAAACCACACATATTTACAGTGCACCATTCAGTGTTTTGACATACGTGTGTATATATTTGTGAAGCCATCGCCACAATCAAGATAATAAACATATCCATCACCCCCAAATATGCACAACCAGGATTTCTAGAGCTTATAAGTTAGAGGGTTATTATCTGCCTTCTAAAACGAGTATTTAACTGAAGTATCTACATCAGAATCCTTGCAAAATAATGAGCTCTCTTCTAACGCATTCAGAATATGCCTATGTCCTTTGCAGACACGGCTTTGTAACTCTTCTGTAGTGATTTTAAGTGAACGTCTACTTCAAGCGGCGCAGTCTTCTATTATCTGTGCTGCCCACCTGTACGCACACCCGGGGGGGTGTGGGGGGGGTGCTCGCCTTAAGTTTTCCCTCTGATCTGTCATTCTCTGCCTCACTCCCCCCACCCCAATGAAGTCCGGTGTATAATGGGGTTGGGTCATTGGAGAGCAACTTCATTCCTTGCGCTCGGATTCCCCAAGGAAGAAGATGACAGCCTCGCTCAGTCCAAGAAGCAGAAGTGGAGCAAGGTTGTCCTTTTCCAAATAAAGAGATGGAAAAAGAGGAAGGAGGAAGACCAGGATCACAAGGATAATGAGGACCAGTACTCCGAGGGGGCCCCAACCTCTTTGCAATCTCCTAGGACGAGACAGAAGCAACGCCAATACTCAAGGACCCGCTCACTGAGGCCCAGGAAGCACGTGAACATTTTGGGAAGTGACTTGAACACGCCCACCTCCCAGACCAATTCGTGCCACTGGTGTGTGGCCTGGTTCTGTCAATACCTGTGTAGCTGCTGCCACAGAAGGCAGAACTTAGTGGGGGAAAACGAGGCATTGGACTCCATAGGAAGGAGGGACCCTGAATAGCATGGCAGGGTCTCAGGCTCCATTAGTCAGCGAAGAGCGCGATGGGCCCTTGGGGGGACTCGAAGGGCAGGTCTGGGCAGAAGCCAGGGGAACAGAGAGCGTAATCCTTCAGCTTGTACATAAAGCGCATTTCAGTTTTGTGGGTGGCACGTATGAGCCTGATGATTCCAGGTCTTTATCTTTCTTGATTTTTTTTTTTTTTGTAGATGCATCCACTTTCTTCCTCCCCTTCTCCCTCTTTGTCTCTCTGAACATCGGCTCATCTTTTCTAACTCCGGTATGAATTTCCGTCTCTAAGACTAGGGGTTAGCCTGTGGGGGGTGAGACCTTGAGAGGCCTGAGAAGGCTTTTTAAGCCCCTGAGGCCTGGAACTCTAGAGAGAAGCCCCCTAAGAGAAAGAGTCTTGAGGTAACTAAGAGGAGGAAGAGGCTTCAGGCCTAACTTATCAGGGTTGTGTCATTTTCTTCCTAGTAACTCTCAGCTCCAAAGCAAAGTGTTTGCGCTTCTAATTGTATCAAACAGTAAGACAGAGGGCCGGCCGAGTTGTGCGTTGGTTAAGAGCTGGCTTGGGACGCCAGGAGGCCCCGGTTCGGATCCCACATATGAGGGCCAGTGACACTGCCCTCTAGAGCTAAGATGCTGAACAACGGCTCAACCTGGAGCTGGGCTGCCCTGAGTTGCCGGCGACGGTGTAGGCTGCAGCCCCCGTGGCAGTGGGTTGCCATGGGCTACCGTGAGCGGCCAGCAGCCAGCGTGAGCGGCCAGCAGCCGCAGTGAGCGGCCGTCCAGAAGCCGGCGACTGATCTGTCTTGCCCGGGAAGAGCGCAATGATGGTGTCAACTTGGGCCAGTGAAGCAACGTCCTCCACAACTAGACTGAAAAACAAAACGACAGCAACTTGTCTGTTCCCCTTCCCCCAATTCCCTAGCGCTGTTCCCATTCCCCAATTCCCCAATAAAAATCTTAAAAAACAAACAAACAAAAAAAAACAACAGTAAGACAGAAACAAAAACTGTTTGCTCAGAGTGAAAGCAGAAGCTATTTTTAAAGACTGTGATTGCCCCTGGCAACAAGGAGGAGACCCTGCCCTCCGGAGCCCCCTTCCCCCTATACACGCAGATAATTCAGAAGGAATCTCAGAGAGCAGGGACTGTACCCGTCTTAGGTCAGGTTCCCTAGAAGCTGAGCCTGAGAGGGAGGCTCTTGTGCAAGTGACTTATTGAGAGAACGCCCTGAGAAGGGAGGAGTGAGGGAGCAGGGTAGGGCAGGGTACAAAGCCAAGCGAGAATGAGAATGTGGTCTGAGTCCACCTCAGCCTGATCCCAGGGAGCTCTGCGGCCTGAGTTACACCTCAAAACAGGTCAAACTTTTGAGGCAAAGAACTGGCCTTGCGTAGCCCTTGTCAGTCAGTCATTGTGGGCTGCCCAAGGTTGGGGGTGGCGTAAATTCTCCAGCAATTCTCCCCCCTGTTGACTGAGGGCGGTCTTCTGGTCAAGAGGCTATCCGTGAGCAATTAGCAATCAACCCAGCAGCAGCTGGGTATGGGCATATGGCCCAGTAAAAAGAATCTGGGCAGGGCACCATGATGGCATTATGTCATCGAGATGTGTTGTATTTCCCAGTATATGGTTAATTTTTGTAAATGTCCCATGTGTGTTTGAAAAGTGTATTTATTATAATAAAGTGCATAAAACAAACCTACAAACGGGGGACAAAGGACAGCTCTTCCTTACAGGACTGCAACCAGCAACTATGGAAGGAATGAAGAAAATAGAAAAGCACTATTAAAACACTGGTGTCACAATTGTTGCAGCTAGACCTGACAATGGATGCTGAAATTAGGGGATAAAAATTTGAGAAACGGGATATTTGCATAGTCTCAAAGTATCTCCTTCAAGGTATTTGTTAAGTGCCTAGGTAAAAATAATAACCTTACAGAGGGGAAGCCAGACACCACGCCCTTTTAACTGAGTGATCGAGGTGAGCATTACCGGCAATGGCATCCTGACCCTGTGTACCCTGATATGATGTGCTGAGAAGGCACATCACTTCTGTGACATGCTTGTCAAAATGCAAAATCCATCTAAGCATGAGAAAACGTCAGCCAAGCCCACAATGAGGGAGTTTCATCTCCACCTCCAACCATTACCATTGGGTTGTCGGAAAAGTCATGACGTAGTTTTTGTTTTTCGTTGCAAAAATGCGTCATGCCTTTTCCGACAACCCAATACATACATCACTCTAGCCTCATCCCCTTGCTTACCTGTGAACTCCAGCAGTGAGACACCTGGCTCCCTACTTAATTGTTCAGTTCTAGTGTCTACGTAGTGTCACAGTTAACAGTACATCCATGGGACATGCACCAACCAGAGTATGTGCAATTCCTTTTGCCTTGTCTTGCAAATTCCACTAATTTCCAAGTTACCTAGGCCAGCACCCACTCTTCCTCCCTTGGATGACATTATTTCATACCTTTGTGACACAGATTCTTTGGTTACGGTCTTCATTCCATCCTGGGATCTCCTACCTCCCAAATGACATCTATGTTTTCAGTTTGCATATATTAAGATTCACTCTCTGAGTTGTATGCTGCTTTGAACATAAACCATCTTTTATTCTCCACTTGCTTTAAAACGTTTTTCCTTTGCTTTTTGCAGAGTGCAAGCTTAATTCATTGGGCTTCCTGAATCTGTCAACTGATGGTTTTCATCAAGTCCACATAATCCTGCCATTATGTCTTCAGGTTGCCTCTTCCCTTCTCTTCTAGGACTCCAGTTAAACATTAGCCCAAGTTGGTCTTTTCTGCATTTCCCATCCTCCTTATTATTCCAACTTTCATTCTGTGTAGCTCTTCTGACCTGTTTGGAGAACCCACCAATTCTTCCTTCAGCCATGTCTAATCTGCTATTAAACTCATCTACTGAGACTTTACTTTATTATATTTTTCTAGCTAAAATTCCTATTTGGTCCTTTTCTAATTGTGCTACATCCATTGCTGTAGTTTCAGATCTCTGCTGAAATTTCCAAGCTTGGCTTTTATTTTGCTGAAACAGTAAGCAGTGTTGTTTTCATTTCTGCATAATTCCTATATATGGATTTGCCGTGGGTCTACTTACCGTCATTTGTTTGGTTTCACTTATATTGCCTTAGCTCTTCCGGGGCTTGATTAATTTTTATTGTGGTTGATGCTCTAGTTGAAAAATTATTTATCACAACACTTTTGAGATCTAGGTTGATGTTACATTCAAGCTTTCTACCAAGCATCTGGGATTATCTTATTCCAAGTTCAAGGCTTGAGAACTTCTGGACCGCCCCCAGGATGGTGGGAGGCTAGGAGGCAGAATGGAATTGGCTGTTTCATGATTCATCCTCAGGGGTACTGATTCAACTGCTGAAGCTTTACTAGCGTCCCCATCTTGAGCCGTCCCCAAATTCCAACTTTTTGTTCCCCTAGCTTCATCCTTCGAGGCCCTTGAAATAATCCTCTCAGCAACCTTTTCCCAATTAGCCAAAGCCCCCAGGTCAAAGGGTCTTTAGGCTTTCTTCTCTGGATTCCCAGCCAGTCTTGGTCCTCTGATGCTTTTCAGATTGTTTAAGTATTTCACCCAGCTTTTAGAATTTCTAGTGAGAGTGCTGGTCTGAAACACCCGGTCTACCATGATCAGAAATGGTACCTCCTACCCATGGATTACCGTATTTGCCCATGTATAAGATGCTCCCATGTATAAGACGCACCTTAATTTTGGGGCCTGAAATTTGAAAAAAATGTATTACATGTAGTTATTGAACTCAAGTTTTATTCATCATAAAATTCATACAACTCCTCATCACTTGCAGGAAATGCAAGTAAAAAAATCTACCACTGTATAAGACACATCCAGGTTTTAGACCCCAAATTTTTCGAAAAAGGTTGCATCTTATACATGGAGAAATACGGTATTCATATATCATAGAACTCCAGCACACAACCTCACTGTGCAAGGGATAAAACCTCACACGCGAAAAGACTTCAAGTTCACACAGTTAGCGGTCAAGCCAGGTTTAGTCTCAGGGCTCAAGACCAAGAACTACTAAACTCCACCTGCAAACGGTTTGGATGCAAGCGTTTGTTTTGTCCCTTTTGCCTGAGGGAGGGAGAGGGCAGTCTTGCTGAAAGATCAGAGGATGGAAGTAATGATGCCGCCATCTTCCCAACACCTTCATACATTCCTCTCCCAGGCTGGCCAATGGGGACGGGGAATGGAGGAATTCCTCTTTAGGAATTCCTATTCCTAAACCCAGGCCTACAGCTATCCCCATGACTGCTTATCCCTTAGCCCTCAATGTTTCCTAATATCAGTGGTAACTGAACCCAACTTCAAATTCCCCTCGACCCACTTTATGAAAACCCTCTTAAACCAAGTTCTCTTCAGCCAGTCTCCTCCCACGGAAAGCAAGCACCAAGACAGCCTCACACAAAGACCACACCATTTATTTACAAAGGCCAGTGTGGGGGCTGAAGGCGGGAGGGAAGCCACGCAGACATCCTCTCTGGATTGCTTGGGACCCTTTCCCACAGGGAGGAAATTCTGTTCCTTGTGCCTCCATATTCTCAGCCACGGGTCCAAACAGCAGGGCTAAGTAGCAGTGGAGGTGAAACGAGCCTCCTGTGCTCCAACCATGTCCAGTTCCAGATCAAAGGCACCACTGCCCCCCTCTCCTCTCCTCTCCTTCCTCAAATAGCCCTTTCTGGCCTGGAAGAAAGAGTGAAAAACTCAAAGGGCAGGGGCTCTGCAGGGAAAGACTATCTACCATTCCCCGAAAGCAATGACTATGAGGGAGCTGGTCACAGCCGGGCAGCTTCAGAGAGGGTATCCATACTATCCGTGGGTCACCCCGCATTGAGGGGCCAAGGGGCCTGGCTCTCTGGGCGGTAGGTATTCCTGCCCGAGACTGGCCCTTCTGCCTACTTCTCTGGAGGAGGAAGTTCTGAACCAGAAATCAGCCAAGAATCTACCCCCCCCACCCACTCAACTCCCACGCACGTGTGTGCGTGCATGCACCCACCCCCCACACACACACCCATCCTCTTCACGTCTTTTGTGGGGGGCTCAAATCACGGGTACCGAAGGACACGGGCAGGCCCTGGCTCCACGGACATGTGTGTGAGTGTGTACACGGCACGTGTGTTCGAGGAAACGGAGCCAGTGTGAGCCTTTGTGAGCCACACGGGTTAGCTTCATTGAGCCCCTTTCAACTCCAGTTCCATGAGCATCTATCGCTAAGTGTCCTCTGCCAGGACTCTTAAAAGAATAATTAGCACTTCCACTCCCTGTCAGTTTCAACTTCCAAGCCTTTTACTCGGGCTGTTTTGTCCATTCCCTTCCTCCAAAACCTCATGTCCTCTTCCACGCCAGTCTTCCCTGGTCTGGCCCAGGGCTCGTTAATCCCTGTTCAGAGGGTTGTCTGTCTCATCTCCCCTGGGAGTCCCAACAGACCCCCTGAAAACGTGCTGGCGGAAGTGACCCAGACCAGGGGTGAGGAGGAAACCCCCAGCCTGTTCCACCCGGCCTTCCTTCCAAGTATGGCATCCTAGCGCTGGTTAGGCTGCGGGAGGGAGGGGCTGGAGAGGGAAAGAAGGAAGAGTTACCACAAGTAAACATAAGAAGCAAACCCTAGTGGTCCAGACAGAAGACCCTGTTTCAGTAAACCAGAGCGCGAGTTCCTCCTTCAACTCGGGCGCACGGCCACAGAGCAGTTCAAAGGCTGCAGGAGGCAGTTGTGGGGCCCATCAGCAAAAGTGTGAAAACCGTTTAAAAAGCTCTGCTCAGGCAGGAGCAGGAGAGAAGATTCTGTGAGCGATGCAGAAGTAGAACCAAAGCTCTCAGAGCTACGGGGTCGGGGCCCACCGACGCCACTAAAGCCACCCTGCTGTCTGGAGGGGACGGGAGAAGACGGAAGGGGCGACAAGCTGAAGAAGGCAGGGAGGGCTGACGGGAGCCACAGGCTGGCATCCAGGGAAGGGAGAGACGGGAGGCACAGCCGCAGGATTAGGACAGCTGAGAGCCCAGCAGTCTCTCGATGGCTGCGTTGATGTCCCCTCCTGTGGCAATCAGGGCCTGCAGGTTGGCCTCGCGGTTGATGAAGCCCATGGCGTTGAGCTGCTCGAGCTGCTGCTGGAATCTCACTTCCGGCGTCTGCACCTGCAGGGCACAGGCCTCGTGAGGTGGGCACAGGATCCCCCCGGGGCCTCTCGGTGGCGGGAGGCTTATGGAGAGAAGACGACCAGTGGGTCTTCTCGAACGTCCTGAGTCAACCAGGGGGCAGGGAGGGGTGGGCTGCAAATGGGGACCAAGGAGCCTGTGCCCCAAGTCACTAAACAACTGTGTAATAATAAGGCAGGGGTGTCTTTCTTAAAATTTCGAAGTAACAGATAGGCCTCGATTGGCCTATATTCCTAACTGCTTTCCATCGACAGTCTGGAGGTGCTAACAGGCACCCCAAAAGCCAAATGCTCTGCGGTCGACAAGGTGCAGGTTGAACGCCCTCCCCAAACCCCTCTTGGCCGCCATCACACATGCAGCCATCTGAAAGGCCAGAGAAGGGGCTCCAGGAAGAAAGAACCTATTTAATTGTAACCAATCAACAAGCACAATTGTCTATGTTTACAAAAGAGCAGGTTTTTCATGTCTGACACGCCTGTAAACGTTTCCTGGAAGTGTTTTCCGGGATGCTGAGGAAGCACTAGCCCAGAGCTCAGACAGAAGACTCTCAGAGCTGGAAGGAGCCCAGACGTCACAGGCCAGCCGGCCGCTGAGAGAAGGACAGTTGATGCAGGGAAGGAAAGGACCTGCAGTGGGTCACAGAGGACCCCTGACACTCAGAACAAAAGCGCCGTTCAGCCCTCGGTGCTGCTTCTCAGGATTTAAGTTGGGCCGGGCCCCGGGGATCGCTTAGCTCAGCCCTAGCACGGACTGCCTCGCACCGATCTGGACACACTTACATTTCTGCTGAAAGCCTTCTCCCAGATGAGTCATGGAGACTGGAGAAAGGTTACGGGGCTCACCGAGGTTCTCCCCACTCCTCCCCCACACCCCCGGCCTTGACTTTGTGGCCCAGGACTCTAGTCAGCTCACTTCCCAGAATCCCCCTCTCTCATCTCAGAGATGGAGGCTGCTTTAATTAGCAAAAGAATCCTTGGCTATAAGCAGAAGTGGTGTAAGACAGTGGTTAAAGTATAAATTCTGGGGCCAGCATGCCTCCGTTTGAATCTTGGCTCCATTACGCACCAGCGAGGTGATGAACAAGCCACTTCACCTCTCTGGACTGCAGTTTTCCCCTTTTATAACCCAGAAATGATCATAAGTAAGGCAGTTGTGAGGAATAAAGTAATGAGCTCTTCTCCATAAGGCCTTAGAATAGTACCTAGCACATGGTCAGGGCCAGTACGATTCTCATCTCCATTTCACAGCTGTGGAAACGGAACGGGCCCCACCAGCAACTTGCCGAGGGCCGGAAAGTGCAGGCCAGGAGCGAACACCAGGCCTGGCTGACCAAAGCCTGCTCTGCTGGCTCCATTCTGCTGTGACCCCTGACCCCAACCCCTGACACCACCCCTGACACCGCCAGGCTCGAAGGGGCAGTCCCGGCCCCCACCCCCGCCGCCCCACGCACCTGTGAGTTTCCACTTCCTGCCAAAAGCTGGATCATCTGCTGCATGAGCTGCTGCTGGGCGCTGGGAGCCCCAGCTGGAGAGGATGTGGCCGGCGGGGCCGGCGAGGAGGTGGGGGCCTCAGGCACAGGCCCTGCGGTGCTGCCTGCCGAGGGCGCAGGCGTCCGGGACATCCCGAAGGAGCCAAGGCTGTGGGCGGGAGAGACCAAAAGGTGAGAGATGGCCTCTGAGAAAGGGATGGGCACATGAGGTCCAGAAGGAAAAGCAGTTGGAGGAAACGGGAAAACAGACCCTCAGGGACACAACAGCTGGTCTGAGTGGAGGAGGGAGAAGCAGCCAGAACCTCACCGACTATCTGCTCCCGCCCTCACCTGGGTACCAGCCCGGGGGCCTCGGTCTGCAAGGTCTGCAGCCCCTGCTGGATTTGCAGCAACGCCTGCATGGCCCGGGGGTTGGTGAGGATGGAGAGCGACTCCGGGTTCTGCATCTGGTGGGGAAGGAGAGGAGCAGAGAGGCAGCAGGTAGCAGGAGGCAGCCCACACCCTGAGGGTCCCTGAAGTCCCACCCTCTGGGCTCAGGCTCCTCACTCACCTGCTGCAGGAAGACCGGGAGCTGCAGGCGGAGCTGCTCCTGCAGCTGGGGGTTCCCCGCGAACAGCGGGACGTTCACCATCATCTGCCAGGGTCAAGGTAGTCAGGGGCGGCCGGGGCCTACCCACCCTGACAATTCCCCCACAGCCTCGCCTCCCTCAGCCCCACTACGCCTGCAGGAGGCCTGGACAGATCTCAAAGCGTCCTGGTGGCCTAAGTGGGACAGTGAGGGAAAAGAACACCACTCCGGGCAATGACAAGTGTCAGGAGCCAGGCTGCTCAGCCCTGCGTGACAGATGACGAGAGCTGACATCCCCAAGGGCATGGTGCCTATGATGTCTCAAAGCACCTCCTATGCACTGACTCCTGTTCCTCACCAGTCTTCGAGGAACTGCTGTATTACCAGCTCACAGATGAGGAAACTGGGAGGCTCAGCAACTTGCTCAGCTCACACAGCTGGGAGTGGGAGAGCCTGACCTGCAGACGCGGGCAGTCTGCGTCCGGAGTGTTTTGGCCCCAAGTAACCGCCCCCAAGGCACCCCCCAACTCCGGGGGCCAGTTCCATACCTGAGCGGCAAAGTCGGGGTTCTGGGCAAGCGTCTGCATCATGCTGCGCATGTAGGGGGCTGAGACCACGTTCTGCATCAGCTGGGGGTTCTCAGAGATCTGCTGCAGCAGGGCCTGCATTTCCGGGCTGTTGAACATCCCTACAGCAAGCAGGAAAAAAGAAACCAAACAGGAGGAAAGGGGTCCGGATGGAAACCAGAGGCCTCACGTCAGCCTACCTGCCTTTATACGCTGAGTGGTTCCGGGGCTCAGAAAGGCAACGGTACGATGGGCACCCAGGGACCGGGCGTGGCCAGGACGCCCTTGACTCCAAGGTCGTCTCTCCCCGCTTTGCCTGGCCCCTTTCCCACCTGCCCTGCTAAAGAGCGCCATTTGGAAACTGGGTCTGATTCCTGCCCCTCTAGGTTGTTCCCGCCACGAGCTCGGATAACATTAGACTCGGAAAGGATCTGACTAAAATCACCACGATCAATGGTTTTCAAACTTGTCTTAGTGGCAGAGACCCTTTCCTCAAACCAAATCCCACTCAGAAACCGAGTTATGTCGGTGGTCTGCTTGGAGCCGGAGGAGGCCTGGAGCCTCTCTGATTTGGTCCTCCCTCAGCCTGGAGATGGCCCAGGCCCCCAGGGACTCAGGAGCACAGTTCTGAAACCATGGCCAGGTTCATGTCCCCTATTTTATAAAAAAGAGAACTGATGCATAGAGGGGAAAGGACTTTCCCAATCGAGATGCGATGCCCCCCCCCCCAGGGTACTGAGAAATCAGGGCATCTACCAAACACATCCCCAGGGTTCAGATAAATGGGGCAGGCCCAGGGGTTGTGCAGTGCATAACCTGCACATCTGTCCAGGGCAGTCCTGCATTGTCCTCTCCCCTAGCCTCCCGTTTGCCTGTCCCCAGGTCTGCCCTGATTCCTCTCCCACACCCCCATTCCCAGTCATGCTGAAAGAGCTTAGGTGAGGCCTGGTATAGTCACGAGTCACTATTTCGGTCACTCCTGGGGACATCAGGACATGGCCAGAACCAAGCGTCACCCTCTCAGGGGTGGAGCCATGGCCCCAGGCTGCAGAGCCCTCTCTGTGGCTTTAATGCAGTCTCACCTCTGTCTTCAATACTGTGGAGCAGTGTGAACCCCATTCAGTCCTGGGCCTGAGGGACAGCCCTGGTGACCCCACTAAGCTCCTTCCACCCAGGACATACCTGACCCCAGGCTAGCCGCATTGATCCCAAAGGGGTTCGAGACTGTCGGGTGCACCTGGCTGGTCCCCGATCCTCCGGTGCCCTCCCCACCGGACCCGGGGGCCTGGGAGGCGGGGGGCGAGGGGCTCCAGGGGTTAGGGAGGGGCTCTCGATTCTCAGTCCGCAGAGGCTGGGAGGACGAGCTGTCGGAGTTCCCGGCCAGGGAAGAGAAGGGGTTGTTGCCAAACTGGGAGAAGGGAAAGGTTTCGGGTTAAGGACTGAAAACAAATCGGGGCAAGGCCTCCGCCCTGTCTTTCCTCTCAACGGACGGCCTCCCTCCCCTTTCCCAGAAAAGGGAGAGACATCCAGGACCTCAGAGGCCCTCAGCTTGACTTGGAGCCCCACAATGGGCAGCGCTACCCCCGCTACCCCCGTCCTGCAGGGTGGGAGATGGCTGCTGCTAATGACTGATGACTGAGCCCCTCGGATAACCAGAACCTCCCGTCTCCCCGTGGCTCTCAGGGCGTGGTCTCCAGTCTCCTGCGTGCTCTACAGCACTTGACACACCCGCTTCCCAGTGTGCAGGGAGACCCTTCTCTTCCTCAGCTCCTCAGGGCTGCAGACAACGTGGGGCTCAGCTTTGCGCCCCGTGCCTGACACGCGTAGGTGCTCAATAAGTTAAGCGTTGGCTTTTATGTCAACCCTGAATTGCCCCGTTCCCAACCACCTTGGTCCAACAGTGACTCCCCAGAGCCTCTCCCTGACGGCCTGGGTCCCCTAGTTGGCTGTCCCTCCGGGGGCACAGTGGCACACATCTCCTGCTGAGCACACCTTCCTTCGGTCTCCGGTCTCCTCCTTCCCCTCCCTCCACGGCCTACCTCCCTGTACAGGCTGCTTCAGCTCAAGTTCCCCTCAAGGCCCGGCTCCCACTGTGTCACCCAGGACCAGCTCAGGGTCTGGACCCTGGACATCCTCCCTCCGGGCCCGCCAGCTCCCAGGAAAGAAATCTGTCCAAGGGATATCCCAGGCCCGTTTCCCCTCTCCTGAGTCCCCAGGCGGTCCTGACCTAGCAGGTTTCTGAGCAGCCTCAGCCCCTCCCCACCGTGGGGTTTCACATCCAGTCACTTCTGTTTATTCACAGTGGGTCATGGGGACCAGGGCTGACCAAAGGCTGCCCTGCTGAGCTGTGGTTCCTACACCTCAGCCGATGCCAGGGTCCTGGCACCACAGCTTTAATCTGTCTGTTTCAGATTGCCTGTTGTTCTGCTTACCGGCCGAGTACTGGCCCCCTGCTTTCTTCTTCCTGGTACACACTAAAGACTGAATCTCTTTTCCTGAACTGCCTGTCGTGGTAACAGCTGCCATTTATTGAGCACCTACTACATGCCTGCTACGTGTATTCAAATGTTTACAATATCCCTCTAACGCACTAGTTCTCCAAGTGTGGGACTAGGGCCCCTGCAAGGTTCAGAACTGGTTTTGTAATTCTAAGACATCATTTGCCATTTTCACTTTCATTCTGAGTGGAGTTTCCCAAAAGCTACATAACGCTGACAGCGCAACAGGCTGAATACAGCAGAGCTGAGAATCCAGCTCTCTTGTAGCCACAAAAATGTAAAGCAAGTCCCCTCTTTCCTCCATATAAAGTTATTTTCAAAAGGAAGTGCTATTTATATTTGGGTACAACTGATTTATTCTTTTTAAATGAATTAACAGATATTTTTAAAAATCTCTTCATTTTAATTTCAGACACAGTGAATACCAACAGATCTAACCCACAAAAACAAAAGCTCTCTGGGACCCGCAGTCATTTTAAGAGTACAAAGGGACCCTGAGGCCAAATGATCCACGGCTATGGACGCTGAGGTGCAGAGCAGTCAAGCAACTCACTCAGAATCCCATCATCAGGCATTGAAACCAGGTTTGCTGGTGCCAAATGCTATGTGCTACGTGCTAAACCAGAGGTTCTCACATCTTAGGGTCCCTCAGAATTAGCTGGAGCACTTGTTATAAGTCTCTCTTAACTACTTGCTTTTTTTTTAACTAGGTGAATGCATTACTCCGATAGATATCTTTAATTACGTAAATAAAACCTAAAATAAACCAAAAAAATCCTTTAAAAATTCACAGTTGATCCCTACAAGCAGTAATTTGAAAGAGCAATGCTAAGACTAACAAAGATGCTATTGAAGACGGTGGGGGCGGGGGTGGTGGTTCATTCCACCGGATGCCCAGACTTTTTAAGACAATGTGGTATCACTGCAGAGACAGACAGACAGACCAGTGAGGCCAAGCAGTCAGCAAGACACCACTCATCTATGGAGACCTGGTGCAGGACAAGAGACAGCATTGGGATAGCACGGGCCACCTAGGACTCCGTGCTTTTTCCTTTCCACAGCGAAAAAATAACACGAGATGCCATCCTCCCACCTGGGCGCTGGTTAGGGGGATGTTCAGTTTGGGAAAATCCATTAAACTGTACGGTTCTGATATGTATATCTTTCTGTCACTTTTATCCTTCAATTAAATGTTTTTAAAACGTTTAAGCAGCAAATTAAAAATTATACGGAAAGCATGACGTCACGTCTATAAGGTAGAAAAATATGCAAAACAATACTATCGCGTATTTACAGCTACGTGCATAGGTAATAAAAGAATCAAAGTGACAAGCACCAACTCCAGGGTGGTCGTTAACTGTGGGGGGGAAGAGCCAGAAGACGGGGAGGGCAAGGTGAAGGTGCAATTCTATCTGTAATGTCGTATTTGCAAATAAGTAAATGTTTGCCTTAAATATGTCTAGGCACATGTACAAAATAGCAACATTTGTTACCTCTCGGGTAAGAAAGAGGTGGCCTGCGGATGAAAACAGAAGGGTCCCTCTCCTATGTTACTTTTAAAACCCGCTGTTGTTTTCCCTGCACACCTTTTGAATTTTGAAACATGTAACTACATAACGTAGTCAGTGTAAATTAAACTTCAAAAAAAGAACCAAAAAAGGCCCTGAAACTATATATGGCAACATCCGTCAGGGCAATGCAGATACAGAGAATGCTATCTTTGTCTACATTGGTTGTGTATTTGGAAAGAGTTGATAAAGCGTTTTTAACAGTGTGTATTCCCAGGGCCTGATTCCAGAGCCGGGGCTGGGACGTAGCTCTAAGGTGGGGACCAGGAATCTCATCATTAACAAGCTCCCCAGGTGATGCTGCCGCAGGTGACCTGCAGACCACACTTAAGACACTGTGCCGGGTAGGCTGTTTGACCCCAGGCCCACCCCACATCCTGTGAGCCCCTGGTGCAAGAAGTCCGTCAGACACACGGCAAATGCCGTGGACTCCACGCCTCACGCACTTCCCTGGGCAACTCTGCTACCTTCGGCCCTCGCGCCTCAGCCCAGGGCGAGTCGGGACCATGCCTGGCTGTCACCGGGAGAACTGTTTTTAAGAGCCAAGGCCCATCCTCAGGGGACTGGGCAAGGAAAGAGGGGCGGACAGCACCCCAGGCTCACCTGGGCCTGAGGATAGGGGTCCGGAGCCCAGACACCCGGCCCCCCAGCCCCCACCGCCGGCCCCACCTGTTCCCTGGCGGCACTGAACATGGGCTCCTGGATGTCCGTATACATGCGGCGGAGAGCGTTATAGCCCCCAGGGATGCTCTCCAGGTTGCTGAGGGCCCGGTCCTGGTTCCGCATCATCTCCTGCATCATGGCTGGGTTGCGAGCGAGCTCCATCGTCTGGGGGGAGACGCGAGACAGAAGGCCCTGGAACCAGGAGTGCTGAGCCCAGGAGGCGGCCTGCATCGGGCCAGCGCCTGCCCGATGGGGCAGGGCAGGGGGAACAGGACTTCCTTCCTGCGGGCATTCTGCTTGGCTTTTTCTAGTGAGGGCCGTGATCCCAGGAGGTGTGAGGGCAGCAGCTCCCCTCCCGCAGGTCCAGGGGGTCCACAGAGTATTAGGGAGCACAAGAAAACGGAGCAAGAAGGGACTTGAGAAAGGGGAGGAGGCCGAAGCGGGAAATCACATCCATTGAGCATCTACGACACACAGGCACTGGGCTAAGTCATTTCCAGAATTCAGGTCATTTAATGCCCACAGTAACCGTCCCAGGTAGGCACTTCTCTCCCTATGCTGCAGATGAGAAAACAGGCTCAGAGACTCACTGCCTGGGGGCACACGGCCAGGCAGTGGTGGAGCCAGGTTAGTCTGTCCGACCAAGACCGTCCTGTGCCTCCGGCAAGCGACATGCTGGACAGGGAAAGGGCTCAAGCTGGGACAACGCTACCAACACCCTCTCACCCCCACCCCCAGGTCTCTGGCCGGACTAAAGCTTGAGAAACAGGATGGAGGTTTTCTCTTTAGAGCCCATGGCTCTCTCAATAAGGGGTGGTCTGTGTCAACTCCATGGACAGCAGCGCCCGACAGAAAACGAGCGTGGTTTCTCCTTGTTCCCATGCAACTTGGAATGCCTTCCCTGTCCTTCTCCCCAAACTTGCTCCACATTTGCCTCGTCTGAGCACCTTTACGTCTAAGATGAGGCTCTGATCTCATTTTCCAGGTGCAGCCATCTGGAAGTATTCACTGAGTGACCGCTGTGACCCAGGCCCCGTCCTGGACACTGAAGAGGACACTTGCAAATCCCTGACTTTATGGGACTTATCTTCTGCTGGGTCCAGCATGGTGTCCACAGCTCAGCTGAGAGAGTCTTTCCTTGTCCCCTGGTGGGCTGAGCTGTAAGATGGAGCTCCCAGAGACGGACACTAAACTGCGTCCCCTGGCTCTCCCTTCCCCACCCAGCCCTGCACAGCCACAGAGTCCCCAGAACACCCCACGATCTTTTACTCCGTAGCTTTTGCACGTGCTGTCCCTCGGCCCTGAACTGTTTTCTTCCTCTGGTTTATTCTTCCTCCTTTGGGTCTCAGCTTGGGTGACACTTCCTCCCAAGGTAGGGTCCCGACCCCCATGTGCTTCTAGGGGATCCTGTGAGTAGTGGCGAGCACACCGTATTATCACTGCCCGCTGCCTCGTCCCACTTCCTTTGACACCAGCAGCTCCTGGAAGGCCAGGCGTGTGTCTTTGCATCACTGGACCCCCAGCGTGCACGACACAGCTGCTGAACGACTGCACGCCCAGGTCAAGGCAGGACGAGGTGGGGCCGGGCCAGGCAGGCACGACAGGGTACCAGGTCCCCCACCCCGCTGACCCCTCGCACGCACCCACCTGCCTCATGAGCTCGGGGTTGTTGAGCATGTGACTGATCTCGGGGTTGCGCTCCATGAGCTGCTGCATCTGGGGGTTGGCCATGATCATGTGGCGCATCAGGTCGGGGTTGGACATCATGTCCTGGACCAGTGGGTTCTCCATGATCTGCGACAGCATCTCGGGGTTCGACATCAGCTGCCTCTGCATCTGCTGCTGCAGCTCCATGAAGTTGGCAGAGCCCAGGCCCAGGCTGCCCAGGCCCAGGATGCCCCCAAAGCCAGCTGCAGGGAGGGCGGAGTCAGTTGGCAGCGGGAGCCCTGCTCCCGCCTGGCCAGAGCCACTGACTTCAGGTCTCTGGGATGGGCCCCCTTGCTTCTCACGTCTCCCTTTTCCAGTCATGCCCACTGACCAGCCCCAACCCACTGCAGGCAGAGATGTCAGCCTCGGGCTGAGCCCTCTGTGGTGGCAAAGGCTGGGAGCCGGGCACAGTGCTGAGCAGAGCACGACCACTGATGGCCTGCTGAGTAGCCCTGACTCCAATATGCTCACCCAGAGTCCCGCACATCCCCAGCGCTATTTCTTCTCTCACTCTGAACACTTAGCCATGCTCCCCTCCTCTGGGAAGCCCTCACAGGCCAGCTTCCTCCCCGACTTGGCTCACGTACCAATGTCCAGGGGTCCCCTCTCCCCATCAGACCTCTTGGTTCTCCCCCAACCCCCGGCCCCAAACAGGACAGTGCCCTCCTCCCTAAGGGCTTACAGAGTATGGATGCAGCAGCACTGGGAGGGCCCTCCCCAGCCCCTGGGGAAGGGCCCCCCCCACTGCTCCTTCGGCTTGCAATGCCAGCATCCGAGGTGGCACTGCCAGAGGTGGAGGGCTGAGCAGGGGTGGCGGGTGAGGCGGGCGTGGTGGAGGGTGCTGAGGCAGGGTCTGGAGTGGAGGGGGGAGAAGCGGTGACGGCAGCTGGATCTTGAGCCCTGAGGACAGAGAAAGAAGATCCTTGTTTCCACGAACACGGGAAGAGGGACGGCAACCCTCTCCGTGTTTGCTGTGCAGCTACTGCCCGAACCCACGCTGCGTCCTAAGCAACCCAGAGGCCGGGGTGGGGTGATGCTGGGGGACAGCTGTAAATCAGGCAGAGGAAAGGAGTAGCCAGCATCGCGTGTCTTCAGGGCATTCTGGGAGACCTAAGTCAGGCTCCCTTGCCCTGCAGGTGAGGTCACAGGCCTGCCTGGCAACCCACCCAGGAGCTACCTTCCACGGTCCCCTAGGCAGAGTTGAGGGATGGGCGAGAAAGTATTAGCTGGGGCAAGACAGGCCAATGAGAAGCTGGGCCTGCCCCTCTCCTGAACTTACTTCTGAGGGGTCTTGATGACCAGATGGACAGTGAGCCCATCCTTGATCCCATGCTGGTCCAGGGTGTCCCCATCCTTGAGGATCTTGCCTGCGAAGATCAGGACCAGCTGATCCTGCTGTGCCTTAAACCTCCGTGAGATTTCCTCTTTGAACTGTGATCAAGAGGCAGAGGTCACTGTGGAGGCTGCCTGGGCTCCACCCATCAAGAGCCTCTGCCTTCTGCTACTGCCACCTCTAGGTGTGGGAGGTCCCCTTGCAGTCTTGACTCCATCGCTCCAGCGGCAATAAGCAGCTCCTTTGTTAACCAAGGCGATGGACCACTGAGCGCCTCCTCTCTTCACCCTAGCCCAGGGCCTCCCATCCCAGGAAGCCCTTCTGCTACCTGCCCTCCCTCCCTGCCCCTCGGTCCCTCTGCCCAGGTCCCTGAGGGTCCTTCCCCGGGCAGCACTCTTCAGCAGCCTTGGACCCAGGCCCTGTCTCCCCCAGCCTTCTCTTCTCAGAAACCCCCCCCCCGCCTTTCTCTCCCCTCTTCATTCCCAGCGTGCTTGTAACAACTACAACACAAAGATCCCAGCTATTACAACGGCACCAACTATGGCACCAACTATTCGTGAATTAAGAGTCTAGGTCCTGTGAGATTCACGTTAATCGTTATCTCCATTAGAAAGACGAGAACACTGAGGATCATGGCAGTTAGGTAACTTGCCAGCGGCAGACTGGACTCAGGTCTCCACACCAAAGCCCAGGCTCTTAACCAAACACACCGCCTCTCAATTACAGCTGATTTCAAATCCAGCTTTGCAGGGGAGAGGATGTAAATTATGGAATGTAGTCATTTTATAAGGTTAGGGGTGGGTAGGGACGGCACTAAAGGCTGGCTTGGGAAGCGTGAGACTCCCAAATCTATCAGCGCCCCCAAACCAAACATGCGCTCCAAAACTAGTGCACTTGCTAAGCTAAGGCAGCTTCCAGATCCCTCCCTTCCAACCAGATGGTCCATCGTCAGCCCCGCCCATGTGAATTTCTGGAGCAGCCACAGGAGGGTGGCGAACGCAGGCAACGTTCCCTCATCCGATACGTTTTTATTGAGCACCTACTGCACACTGTGTAAATCCCGGAGGGCTGAGAACCAAGTGTAACCACCTGGATTGGAAAGAGCAGGAAGGATCTGGGCAGAGGGAAATCCTCCCCCCACTGCCGGGGCGGCGAAGAAGGCGGGGCGTCCTCCCAGGCGCACAGTAGGCACCCGAGGTCTCCGCGGCGCCCCCCGCCCGCTCTCCCGGCTCAGCACCTTGCCCGGCACCCACTCTGCCTCGGCGCCCCGAACCCCTCTAAGTAACCGGGGCGCAAGCCCAGGGTCCTTGCCCCTTCCCAGCGCAAGGTGTCCCCCTCCCCACTCTCCACCACGCCCCCAGTCCAGGCCACAAGGCGAACCCCGGCCTCCCTTCCCCAACACGCGCGCCACGCTCCCCCAACTTACCCTCGCAGGACGCCCCCGACCCGCCTCTCCTCCCTTCTCGCTCCTGAGGCCGGCTGGGCCCCCGCCCTCCTCTCCCAGGCCCTCCGGGGCGCCCGGCCGTCCCGAACCACCCCCCTCTCTTCTCGGACCCCTCCTCTGCGCTCCCCCCGACGCCCGTAGTACCTCCTTGACCGAGGCTCGATCGCAGATCACAATTTCCTCCTTGTCCTTGGGGGTCTTGACGGTGACCCGAATGGGGGGCCTCGTCTCGGCCCCGCTCGGCTCCGCCATGCCGCCGCCGCCGCCGCCACCCGGCCGCCCGCCAGCCCGCTCCGGCTCCTCCTCCTCCTCCCCTCCCGCCCCGCCGGCCCGGCTCGGCTCGGCTCGGGCGCCTCCAACACTCCCCTCTCCTCCCCTCCCCTCCCCAAGGCTTCACCGCCCCCCTCCGGACCAGCGGCAGCCACAGCGCCCCGGGCGGACTGGGGGGGCCACTGCATCAGGTCTGCCCAGGGCCGAGCCCGGGGTCCCGCAGCCTGGTCTGGGCCTCGCTGGGCGGCGGCCCCTGGGGGGGGCTCGGGACCGGGGCGGGACATGTCCCTCCCTACTGGGGCGAGGGGCGAGCGCCCCGCGGGAGACCACGGCCCATCCGAGCGGGCCAGAGCCGAGCTGAGGTCCCCTCCGGCCCAAAGCTGCCCCTGCCCCCACGGCGGGTCACTCCCGCTCCAGGACAAAGGACTCTCCGTGTCGCCGCTTTATCTGCGTCCCCTGCGATAGCTGGTCTTTCTCGAGAAGCCCAAACCCTCCGCTGGCCTGGGGGCCTCTGCCGACTGGGAGGTTGCCTTTTCCCACTTCTGCACGTCCAGCTAAAATCTCATCTCTAGGATGTTTTTCATTCCCCCGAGGGTCGTGGCCGAAATGAATTCTGTGAAGTACTGTCCCAGCGACCAGGGTTTTGCCTGCGAGGACTTCCCGAGCCTTGGCTTCCTCAATAGTATCTATGGCTTCATCTCACAGAATTGTGCATCATGTAGAAAATTGCTTTGAAAAGTAACCAAAGGTGTGCCTAACAAACACAGTCGTTTTTTCTTTTTTTTAATGACTGAATCGTGGATTGTTAAGCGGACATGACTTTTCTCTTCCCGAGGGGGTTAAATGTCCTTCCAGTATCGCCAATGTCCTTTCACTCCCGCTCTTTTCCCCCCACAACCGCGTGGTCTCAGTGGAAAGGCGGACTGTCGTTCCCAGGGTGCCTTACGAGGCCTCAAGGAACTACAATTCCCAGTCCCCTCCGCGGCGGAGCGAGGTTGAGCCAGCACCACAAAGCCAGGCGGAGAAACTACAACTCCCAAGGTCCTCCGGAGCAGGTCAGCTGAACTACCGGAAGGGGCCGTTCGGAGGCCCCCTGCAAGCAACTGGGAGATCTGGGTGCAAGAACCCAGGGTTCGGAACTGCAGGCATGCTGCGTCCCAAGGCTTTGACCCAGGTGCTAAGCCAAGCCAACACTGGAGGTGTCCAGAGCACCCTGTGAGTGCGGACCGAGGACCCGAGCGGCGAGCGCTGGAGTCGGGCTGCGCGCGGCTCTCCGAGGGAGGGATGGGGAAACATCTCCGGGAAGGGAGGAAGAGGCAAAGTGGGCAGCCGCCTTGGAGGGCCCCTCTCGAAAAGGGAAACCGACGTGCTGGGTGCTCTGGGCATGTTCTAGGGCCCATTCAGCCTAGACCCTTGCTTTCCAGAAGCGCCAGTGGCGGGAGCTGGGATGGGAACCCAGGCGTTTTCCTCCCCATCCTGAGCACGTCGCTGCCCCTTCCCGTTCCTCGCCAGGCTGCTGAATAACGAGGGGTCTCTGCTGGCCTACTCCGGTTACGGGGATACGGACGCGCGGGTCACCGCGGCCATCGCCAGTAACATCTGGGCCGCCTACGACCGGAACGGGAACCAAGCGTTTAATGAAGACAATCTCAAATTCATCCTCATGGACTGCATGGTATGGAGAGGGAAGCCACTTCCTCTGTCCCCCAAGGGGATCCCCAGGGGGCGACCTGGGCCCCGTCCTGGATGGTTGGAGGGGCAGGATCTCTGGAAGATTGCTAAGAGCTGGCCCGCAGCAGCATTTATAATAGGCAGAACCCTAGGCATCAAGCGGTGGTGAGGAGGGAGCCCTGAGCCCCGGGTCTGCCTGGGGCTCAGGGCTCAGCCAGCCACTTACCGGCTGTGGAACCTTGGGTAAGTTACTTAACCTCTCTGAGCTTCCCTACCTCAGCTCTGAGGTGGAAACTATAACCCCCACTCCCCACCTCACAGGGTTGTTGTGAAGATCAAATAAAAGAGTGGATGTAAACTGTAGAGTGATATGCACTCAAAGTGCTGTCATCCCAGATTCATTGACTCACAGAACCATGAGTGTCTCCATACCCTTGTCTAATCCTTTGATTAAGAAAAATATACTTACATGTAAGTTGAAAATAGTATGTTAGGTTTCTAAAAATGCTGTGAAGAAAAATAAAGCAAGGAAGTGAGATAAGAGAGGCACATGCCAGGGACAATCTCACTGAAAAGGTGATGTTTCACCACAGATTTGAAGTGGTAAGCCATGTAGCTGTCTGGGGGATAAACATTTCTGATGGAGGGAACAGCAAGTGCAAAGGCCCTGAGGCAGAATGGTGCCTGGTCACAGATCAACAAGGCTGATGTGGCTGGAGTGGCATGAGAATGGGGGGAGGCTAGTAGCTGAGGCAGCATGTGGCCCCCAGCACACACTGGATACCTAGTGAAAGTTTGCTGAACTGAATTGAGAAGGCCTCAAGAGTGAAGGATTTCCACTGTAACTCAGCTGCCTACCGCTTCCTCGCCCCCTGCCCAACCAAGGATGCATTTCAGCTCAACTCATGACTCCTTCTGGATGCCTAGCCCAGACCTGGTGCTGCAGGGCAATAGCTTTCAAACATTTGCCCACAACCCAGCCAGAAGAAACACATTTGATGCCGGAGCCCAGTACACACATACATCCACTAAAACAAGTTCCATGAGACAGGACTTCTTTTACTACACGCAATGCACTTCATTTCTTTTCTTTCCTTTTTATTTTAATGCCTATCAACCTTCTTAATCTCCTAACCCGGAGGTCAAGCGTGCAGTTTGAAAAACATTACCATGGGAAAAGAGGAGAACTAGTAGTGGGGTTACTGCTCTCAAGCCCCTTGCAGTGTCTGAGGTGAACCCATAATAATAATATCATCCATTTGAATGGCCCAGAATTCCTTCCTCAACTGGGGCAAGGCAGGGGTTACAGAAAGAGAACCGAGTTTCTGGGAGTTTTCCAGGGTATCTTGGTTAGTGGCTGTGCTGAGGCTGGAATTGGGCACAGGACCCGATGTCCAGGGCTATGGCCAAAGCCCCCAGCTGAAGCTCCCAACCTGCCCAGGGCATGGAAGGAAGATACAGCCTCTCTCACGAGGAGCCCGTGGGGAAAGGGGGCTCAGGGTGCCAAGCAGAGCGTCACATCCCATGATGTCACCCCCCCAGGAGGGCCGTGTGGCCATCACTCGAGTGGCCAACCTTCTGCTGTGTATGTACGCCAAGGAGACCGTTGGCTTTGGCATGCTCAAGGCTAAGGTATGTGTGTGGTCCTGGCTCTACCACGCGGGACACGGACCTGTGCTCCATCAGTGTCCGCTCCCATACCCACTGCCTTCCTGGGGTTCTTGTGTCACCCAGTCCATGTCTGGTGGGGTTGGGGGTTGGGGGCTCGGTATTGGGAGTCCCCGTGGATTTGGGGTCCCTTTCGTGGCAGGCCGTGTGTGGAATGATTTCTCTTCCCTCTCCCGCAGGCCCAGGCCTTGGTGCAGTACCTGGAGGAACCCCTCACCCAGGTAGCAGCGTCGTAACGGGCACTGGTGGAAGCTGGGGTCCGACGAGAGAGATGACCATTGGAGGGGCAGGGCCCCCTAGGGAATCCTTCCTGGGCTGTGGCGGGGGAGGGTGGGACTTTGTTTTTTCCAAGAATAAATTTCAGTCCTGTCTTGTGTCTTGTCTTGGTTGCTTTCTTGGCTGGGAGGAGTCAGCGGGGATGGAAAGCAGCAGTAGGGCTGGCTTACAGGGTTCTTCACGTCCTGCTCCCCCACCAGGATCCCCAGTGGTGTGACCTCACCTGGCCTCCGCCACTCAGAACTTCACCCATCTGGTGGGCAAAACCTTGGAAGTAAGCTCCGAGGAACGGGGCCAGTGGATGTCGTGTTGATCAAAGAGAATACGGGGCCAGGGGGTTCAGTGTCCATAGGTCCCAACTTTGGCGGGGTGCCATTCCTACTCGGGGTTGGGAGGGGGCCACCCCTTTCCTCTCCCAGGCCTTCTTCACATGCTTACACACCTCCAGGTCTTGAAGGCCTTTGCAGATACAATCGCTTTGCTGTGAGGCCTCAGGTTCCGTTTCGGGCAGTGATCTGAAGGAAGCTCAAAGACCTCTCAGAGGCCCTACACTCACACCCCTCACCCCATCTGGCTGTTTCTCCCCGGGCCTCCCCCAGCCAGTGTCCTTAGAGCAGGTTGGGCGCGAGGCTACCTGTCCCAGTGCTGTAGGAAGGGACCCATCCCAGGGAAGCCTGTAGGTGGCAAGTTTCCAGCTCCACCCAGGGTGAGAAATGCTGCCCCTCCCAGGCCCAGGGCTGTCAGGGAGGGGCAGGAGCTGCCGGACCCAAGATGCAGCTCCCAGAGCTCTGCACCCAGGCCGGTGACTGCCATCCCATCAGCCCTTTCTCTGGTGCCCCCAGTGACTCTCCACCAGAGGCTCTGAAGGAAAAGCAGGAGGCCAAGGAAGCGTCTGCTCCCTGAGGGGCCTTGTGACTCACTGGCGGTTGGACCCCCCCTTGGCCACAGGTCCCAGGAACCTAGCAGCACGCACTCGGTCCTCAGCTATCTCTCCGAAGGTCCTGCCTGACCCAGCTACCCCGCTACCACCCCCTGGAGCCTGCTCACCTGATTGCAGGAGCCCAGGCCCAGAGCAGACACCCAACCTGTCTAACCTGTCTGACGTCATCGTCTCCACCCACCTGGGCCCCAGGTCTCCTGCGCCCTGCTCTTCCTGTTCTCAGCTTCCGTCCTCTCAGCTTCCTTACAGCACCCCCACCTGCCAGAGTGGAACGTCCCCAGCTCTTACCTAGCCTCACGTCGGCCCTCAGTCTGTCTGGCTGCGCAAGTTCCTTTACCCCCAATGAGAGGAGGGTTGGATCCAGGTCTCTTAAGAGCTGAAGGTTGAGGGCACCCAGCCTACGCGTAGACTGTCACCTGTGCCCCGAAGACACTTGTACCCTCTTATGTGGAGCCGAGATGGGGAACGGGACGGAGGAAGATTATAACTTTGTCTTCAAGGGTGAGTTGGGGTTCGTAAAGAAAGCGGAGGCCTGGGAAACCCAGGAAGAGACCAACAGAGCCGGAGGCATAAACCTGTTTTGTTTGTTTTTAATCTCTAATCAGGAATCCCTCCCACCCCCACCCAGGGCCCATCAGTTTGGATAAGAAAAAAACCTGCAGGGCGCAGGGAGGGTCTGGTTTCTGGGGCAGACTTAATGCTCCAGGTTGTAAAGAACGTGTTCCTCTCTCCCTAATAGTGCCGAGTTAGGCTCCTCTGCCAGGTTCTTAACGCCACATCCCTAGGAATAGTCAGCCACTGCAGCTGTAAGGGATGGAGGTCAGACCTCAGACAAGACTTCCCTCAGGCAGACTTAAGAGGAAGAAAGTCATTTATCTGGGCAGATGTACAGAAAAGGCGAGAAAGGAGGGTCCTATCCCGTCATAGGGCTGGGTGAAGATACAG
The DNA here is from genome assembly GCF_001890085.2 of Hipposideros armiger. Taxonomy (NCBI): domain Eukaryota; kingdom Metazoa; phylum Chordata; class Mammalia; order Chiroptera; family Hipposideridae; genus Hipposideros; species Hipposideros armiger. Next base: position 1,059,844 of record NW_017731728.1, read on the forward strand.
GAAAGATGGAATGAATTGGGAGCTGGGTCTAATAGGACCCAAAGGACTCCTACAGCCGAGGCCTTGGCCCCAAATGCCAGGCACTGGGTTCAGCTTGGCTGTCCCTGAAAATGTGCACGTGCCCTTCCTGCTTTTTCTCTCAGCCCCTGTGTTTGGCACCCCCCTGTTGTGCCCCACCCCCACCTCCTCACCTTCTTCAGGGCAGGGTGGACTGGCCAGCCACCCCACCCCACTGCCTCTCCCAGCCTCAGCCCCACCCGCATTTGGGACTCAGGCGACCAGAGGCTGGGGAACCTGTATTCCCAGCATCTTTCCCAGGAAGGGAGAGAGGATAAGAGTTAGCGATAGTCTGGGGTAAACATACTACTAATAACTACCGTTTATTGAGCTCTTACTACGTGCCAGCTTCTAGCTCAGCGGTTCTCAACCTTCTTAATGCCGCACCCCCTTAATACAGTTCCTCGTGTCGTGGTGACCCCCAACCATAAAATTATTTTCGTTGCTACTCTAGAACTGTCATTTGGCTACTGTTATGAATCGTAATGTAAATATCTTTTTGTTTTCCGATGGTCTTAGGCGACCCCTGTGAAAGGGTCGTTCGACCCCCAAAGGGGTCGCGACCCGCAGGTTGAGAACCGCTGCTCTAGCTCCTTAGTCACCACGACAGCCCCCAAAGTTCTCTTCCATGTTGAAAGCGTAATGGTCAGGAGCCAGACTGAGTTCTGATTTCAGCCCCGCCAGTTACTACTTACTGCAGGTTGGGGTCTCCAGAAGTTTGGGGTGCAAAGATGCTTATTATGGTCCAACACCAGTGAAAGGAATTGGGAGGAAGCAGGATTGGGCAGAGAGGGAAGTTAAAACACAAGACAGGGTCGCCAGGCCTGAGCCAAGGGTGGGAGCCCCGCGATCCCTTCGCCTTGCCGCAGGCTGCCCCGGGGGTGTGACCTCAGGTGAGGCTGCTCGCTGCGCGGAGGCAGGTGCTGGAGGAGCAGACAGCTGGAGGCTGCCTGCTGACGGCACTCCCTGGGCTGGGGCAAGTCCTTCCTGGAGGACACATCTGGGCAGTGCACCTGTGTTTCTTTACCACACTAGCTGTGTTATCTTGCTCAAGTCATTGAATCCCCCCAAGTGCCTCCTTTCTTTGTCTGTAAAAATGCAATGATAATACTAATGGTACTTGCCTGAGGCACTGTTGTGAGTTTGCAATGACTTAATATGTGGAAAGCCTCTGGGATAAATGTTAAGAATGAGATCTCTATTCCACAGATGCTAATGAGAGACAGGGTTAATAGCTTACAAAAGGTCACAAGGCAGCACAAACCCTAGTCTGTCTGACACCAAAGCCCAGCCTGAGCACCTCTGGGGCCTGAGGACCAGCCTAGGTGCCCACCTACCGGGAGGGGTGAGTGGGGCTGAGGTTCCCAGTAGGGGAGAGGCAGGAACATACACACACCCATACTGCTCCCAGTTCCTTCCGGCCTTACACAAATAAGAAACATTTTAAGTTGGGGGAGGGGGTTTTTCTAGGTTTTATAAACAAGGAAACAAATCCAGAAAAGGTGAGCCACTTGCTCAAGGTCACCACCACCACATAGCCAGTCAGAGGGGAACCAGAGCCCAGAAGGTGTGGCTCTCAGTCCCTGGGCACCAGCCTGCTTTCCATAACCACCCTGGGTGACTTCCTCTAATCCTGCTGCTCAGCTCAGTGCCGGGCAGCCTGTGGGTCACATCAGCCCCTACTTGACGCCAGCCCCCAGCTCACGCTGGGCCCTTCTGGTGGCTCCTCGCCCCTGAAAACCTGAGGGTAACTGCACTGACCTACCAACCACAGTCATGGCAGTAATGGTTTTGCACGCTCACCACATCCTGGGCAATGTCTCATTTACTTCTTGCAATAACCCACAAGACAGGTACTATTGTGATTCCCATTTTTCGTATGACAAAGAAGGTCAGAGAGGTTAAGTAACTTGCTGAAGGACACACACAGGGGGTCTAACACCCAGCCCCATGGCCTCAACCTTGCAAGACGACTGACCCTCCTAGGGGACAACTGGATCATAACTTCTAACACACGCCCCTCCAGACGTGCCATCTGCCAAACTTGGTCCTTGCCCACGTTCCTATTCACACCTCTGCTCCTGAGCAAACACCCGCCCCAACCTTCCACTTGTCCTCCCCGCTCATATACAGAGAAACAAGCACAACAACGGGTCCCCTACCCAGGAGTGCGTACCCTCCCCCAGGCCTCCTGCCATCCCTGTCCAGTCACAGCCCTGCTAACCTCCCCACGCGGCCCCTGGAACGCCCAACCCCCACGAACAGCCCCCAGACGTCACTCATCCCAGAACCTCAGGCTGACTGCAGCCTTGTCTCCGTGGACGGGGCCTGGGACCTTTGAAGCCCCTTAGCTGAGTCCATCTCCTGGCCCTTCCACCCCATGGATGCAACAAGCCCAGCGGCAGACCCCAGTGTGGGCCCGGAGCGCCGGCTCCTTGCTCGGTCTTCTGAGCTCAGCTCCCCTCTACTGACCGGCAGAGCCCGGGGCTAAGTGGGGGCTGGGCCCCTCTGCCCAGCTCAGCCCATCTCTCCATTCCTTCAGTGGTGCTGATCGGCGAGTCCGGCGTGGGCAAGACCAACCTGCTATCCCGCTTCACGCGCAACGAGTTCAGCCACGACAGCCGCACCACCATCGGGGTGGAGTTCTCCACGCGCACCGTCATGCTGGGTACCGCCGCCATCAAGGCTCAGATCTGGGACACGGCCGGCCTGGAGCGGTACCGAGCCATCACCTCGGCGTGAGCCCGGGGGCTGGGGGTGCTGGGGACGCCAGGTGGAGGACGGGAGGAGGCAGGGACAGCAGGTCGCCACGGCCCGGCTTAGGACACACAAGTACTGTGAGCCACACATAGTCTGAGGCCGGACATAGTGATCCTGACCACTGGGACCCAAAGCAAGAGTCATTGCCACCACAGCCTCTGCTGTGTGTCCAGGAAGGCACAGGCACCTCACACTGGGCATTTTATGCCATCCTCCGGGTACTACGGGAGTGAGGGGCTGCCATCCCATGAATCCAGGTGGGGCTGGGATGGGGCCGGCCCGGGGCCTGACAGCGCTCTCACAAAGCACTGTGCAACCCTCGCCGTCTAACCGCCAAGGTGAAGGGCTGGACCCCTCAGCTGCATTTCACGAGGACTCAGAGGACACACCGGAAGTTAGGCTTCCTGACAGACACCACAAGCAGAGTGGCTCCCAGCCACTGTCAGGCCAAATGTGAGAAGAGGGGTCTGTGTGTGTATGGTGGGGGCCAGCGCTTGCCAGGGTCAGAAAGCAGGGGCCAGGGGTTTCAGTCACACACACTTGTCACTCTTGGGGCGGTCACCTGGCCTCTCTGAGCCTCAGCGGACTGAGGCATCGGTAAAACGGGAACAGTGAGATGTCACCATCCAAAGTAGCTCTAGCTAGCTCGAGAACCCGGGCTAGGCGCTTGTGAGGACACGTCCAGTCAGGGGCTGGTGCTCAGGGTCAGCATTAGCTGGTCCTAGAAGGGCGGCCACAGGAGAGCAGAGGGGACTGTGGGTCAGGCAGCCATGTGAGGCAGACGGTGGAGGTGGGGCACCCAGGAGCCCAGGTCCGTGCTGCTGGATGGCAGGACCTAAGATCAGGGCCAAGGACCTGAGGCGGCAGGGGGACGTGAGGGAAGCAGGGAGCCGTTTTAGGACAGGGAGGGGGACTTTCCCGAGGCTCTAAGACCAGTGTTCTGAAGGCCCCTGCGTCGGACACCAGGGCCTCGGGCAGCCCTGTCCGGCGCTGGGTCCCTGGATCTCAGGTTTCATATTTCCCAGTCTCTGGTACTCGTCTGTGGCTTTTGGCTTGAGGCCTCTGCTCCGGCTGTACCCAACCACCCTGCCCTCGCCTCTGTCCACCCCTGTGCCCCCAACACAGGTATTATCGTGGTGCCGTGGGGGCCCTACTGGTGTTTGACCTCACCAAGCACCAGACCTACACCGTGGTGGAGCGCTGGCTGAAGGAACTCTATGACCACGCCGAGGCCACCATCGTCGTCATGCTCGTGGGCAACAAGAGTGACCTCAGCCAGGCCCGGGAGGTGCCCACTGATGAGGCACGCATGTTCGCTGGTGAGAGCCTGCGGGACCCAGGCTGAGCCCTCCGCCCGCCTGCCCCCGCAATCCTAGCTAGCGCCTGCTCCCACCCCGGCTCCAGGCTGCACGTCCTCCGTGGGGCCCCCTTCCCCCATGCCCTCTTTCGCAGGGTCTCCCTGCCCTTCTCTGTGTCCCTATGTCCCTCGTGATGTCCCACCACTTGCCCTGTGATCGTCGCTATGGGCACTTATTTATTTTAAGACAGTGCTCGGAGACCCTAAGTGTAGCAGGTGGGCCCCCCTCAACCATCTCCCATCGCATCTTCCCCAGGAGTCCTCTGGGGTTTAGAGGCAACAAGATACAGTGGTTAAGAGTGCGGGCTCGGAGTCCAACGGCCCCACCTTACGACAAAGAGCAAGCTCTTTGTCATCCTCTGTCTTTCTGGGCTGCGGTTCCCTCTTCCAAAAAATGGGATGGTGTTCAAACCTACCTCACAGGTTGTTTTATGAATTAAAGGAGCTACACACGCCAAGGGTTTAGCACACAGTAAACATTAAGTGTCATTACCGTCGCCTTTAACCCCGCAGTTACTGGTGTGTTTCCTTTCCTGCTAGAAAACAATGGACTGCTGTTCCTGGAAACCTCAGCCCTGGACTCCACGAATGTGGAGCTGGCCTTCGAGACAGTCCTCAAAGGTCAGAGCCCCTGCCTCCATTCGGCACCCCATCGCACCCCTGAGACTTCCGTGGGCAGTGGTAGGAACGCAGACACCCAGGCCTCTCTGCCCTCGCTGCTTCCTCAGTCCCTTGGTGGGCCCCCAGCCTCCTCAGAGCCTCCCTAGCGCCCCTCCATTCAGCCTAGAGCTTAGGGAAGGAACCAGGCCACACTTCCCAGGGAGCTGTCTTAGTACCTCTCCACCCAGGCAAGTAAGGGACACAGCTCTGCTGCCTTCGGGCAAAACTCCTCTAGGTGTGGCCACCCCCAGTACTCAGAAAGTAGCGGGGCGCGTGTGTGTGCGTGTGTGTGTGTGTGTGTGTGTGTGTGTGTGTGTGTGTACAGGACCTCGAGGGCGGGCTCCAAACCTTCTGACCTGACCCTCGCCCTCTGCACCCTCAGAGATTTTTGCAAAGGTGTCCAAGCAGAGGCAGAACAGCATGCGGCCCAACGCCATCACCTTGGGCAGTGCTCAGGCTGGACAGGAGCCCGGCCCTGGTGAGAAGAGGTCCTGTTGCATCAACCTCTGACCTAAGCTGGCACCAGCCCTGACCCCCAACCCCACACCAGCTGCAGGACCTTCCCTGCCCTGCGGTTCCAGATGCCAGCGTGCCAGTTCCCTGTTCACAGCCTCACAGAGTTCTGAGGTCTTCACGCCCCCGTCACTCTATTATCTGCACCCTCACACACAGACTAAGGCCCTCAAATAAACTGTTTTGTATCGACGCCTGGCCGTCCTGCTGCCTCCCTCAACTCCGGCCCCTCCCTTCCCTCATCCCCTCCACCATCCCCACTGTCCCCCAGGGCCAGCTGCCTCTGGAGTCCTGTGGTCTGGGGACAGTGCCAAGGGGGTGGGAGGTGCTCACCCTTTCCTCTGCCAACCCTCAGGGCAGGTGGGGGAGGGAGGACAGCATGGCAGAGAGGGGGTATCTGGAAGGCAAGACAAAGGAAACCATCGGCGGGCACCATCTGGTGCCCAGGGCCCTGGTGCCAAGAACTGAGGTCACGCCAATGCCAGGGGTGAGGGGAGGAGGCAGGGGAGACGTGAGAGAGAGGGGGAGTCAGCGCCAGCCCATTGTGTGCGTCGGGCAAGAAGGGGTTTCAGCCTGGGAGGTGGGAGGCCCGAGTCCTCCATCCAGTTTTCTGCCGAGCCCAAAGAAGAGGGGGTGTGGTGTGTAGGGACGGACTGAATCTGGTGGGAGGAAGTGGGGTGGGTCTGTCTCAGTTCCTTCTCCATCAAGACTAGGAGTTGGCTGTCAGGGCAGGGTCTCGGGCACCCTGCCTTGCCTTCCCGTTTTGCAGGGCAGGGTGGAAGGGGGTCTGACTGCACCCCCTAGAAATAGGGGCAAGTGGGGCGCTGTGGAGAGCACACAGGAGCCATCCATGGCCCCCGGGGTGAGTAGAGGCACCCAGAATTGCCCTGCATAGAACCCCCGGCCACAACGCCTGCATGCAGAGAGAAAAGCCAGAGCCTTAAGTAATAATACTTTTAATAAAATTAAGTTCTTAATAGCACATTTAATACATTAACCCTCCCCCTTCTTGGTTTCTCTGCATTTTGTGCAACATCACTTGGACTCGGTTATTCATGGGTCCGTTTCGTTTCCCGCCTTTACTTTGCTTTCGAACTATTTTTTCCTTGGTGGATCTGTACGTGTCCTCACCAGATGCCTCAGAGTAAGTCTGACCACAATCCTACTCTACTTTCTACAGTGGAGAGACCATCCCCCCTGCCCCAGGGCTGTCTCCACCCACCCACCCTACCCCACCCGCACCCTCGAGTGGTGAAGGGGAAGCCCTCCCCACCCCAGACGCTACCTTCCCAAACTAGCGGGGTTTCTAGGACAAAGAGCAGGGGATAATCTGTCCGAGGTGGGGCGAGAAGAGTAAATGGGGAGAGGGAGATGTTTGGGGTCTAGGGCCAGGAGGGGCTTGAGTCATTGGTGTAAAGGAGCAGGCTCTTCCTGCTGAGAGCCGCCGCCCCCTGCGATAGCCTCGAGGGAGGGGCCTAACCCGATTGCAAGCTGGGGTTGGTAGAAGGCAAGTGCTTAAAAAATTTGATTTCCACATGCAAAAGCCACGCTCCCCAATTTTCAGTGGGGAAGGCAGTGTTCCCCCAAACCAGGGCTCAGCGGATGACCCCTCCCTGAACACTAACCGATGGAGGTGGTGGTCACCCAAAGTCTCTTGCTGCCCCCCCACCTCTCCACCCCCCTGGGGGCCCCTTTTCCCAGGCCTTCAAGGACAGTGTCTCCACTGCACCCCAGTGGGTGGGAAGTCCTTCTTGGAATCTAACTTCTATGGGACAGTCAAGCACAGAACTGCTTTTAAAGAGGAACAATTGAGATTCTTACTCCCACCGCTGCCAAAAGCCGAGTGGGGTGCTGGTGGGAAGAGGGATGGAGGACGGACCCCCTCAGGGCCCTCGAAGCTCTGAGGTGAGAAGTGTGTGCATCCGTCCGTGGCATGAACTGCCAGGCTCTTGAATCAATCTGTAGTGAAGTGGATTGAGGTTACATTTCAAGAAGGACTTCCTGTTAGGCCTGGGAGGACGTGGCTCAGGCGCGTTGGAGCTGGCCAAGTCTCCATCCTCCCAGGGAGCCCCAAGGCTGAACACAGCACTTTGGAGTAAGGGCTGCCCAGCAGACTGGCCAGCCAGGATGACCGGCCCCCAGGTACTGGGGTGCGGGCTGACGTGCTCGCCCCCTCTGCTGCCCCCATCTGGTTGAGATGAGAAACGTCCATCCTTTCAAAAACCCTGGGAACTGAGCCCCTCATCTATTTGTCCCACAAGTTAAAAACCCACGGATTCTCAGAACCAACCCCAGCAGACCGGAAGCTCCCACCCTAATATCTGAAGATGGGGTGACTCAGGGCGGGTCAGACACTATTTTCCTTTCCTTACTTTTATACATTCTACTGGACCCAGGGGCCCACAATGCTACTAAACTTTAAGCTATCTGAATATCATCTACTAAGTAACTAGTAATTCTTTCTCTTTTTCTCTAGGATTATATGAAATAAATTTGAATTATTATTATTAATAATTATTATTTTGTAGTATTTTCTTTTAAACCCCTCGGTTTCTTTCTTTTTCTTCTCTCTCATTTTTGGTTAAAAACAAAAACAAAAGCAATTTCTCTGACATCTCACACCTCTCTGAGGGTCCTGTAGACCTGCCAGGCCTGTTCTGGACTTGCCCTCCTCACTTGCCCCTGGGACAGGGCAGGGGAAGGGGGGGGCACCCCAGGATCCTCAGTCCTCAGTCCTCCAGCGTCTTCCTTTCTTATTAATCCCTTTCTTTGTTTGGCTCTGCCGGCTCCCCCGAGGGGGAGAGGAAGAGGGGAGGAGGGCCCGCGGAGTGAAATCCAATCCACTTAGGGGCCCCAGAGGGACCAGGCTCCCCTAGTCCATCTCCACCATCCATCCCAGGATGCCCCCCCCACCCCCGGAAAAGCAAATGACATTCCTCCCCAAAAAAAAGTGGGGGGGAAAAGGAACGTAAACCCGAACATATATTAAAAACACTTTTTTTTTAAGATTTAACTCTGAATACAAATGTATTTTTTTTCTCTCCCTACATATATTCTAAACCTTCTAAAGTTTTTTTATTTTTTTTAAGGATCACTTTATCATAAAATAAAATATCCTTTTCATATAATAAATTACCTAATAAAAAGTCTTTTTTTTTTCATATTAGCCCAGGTTCTTTGCTACATTTATACGGTAATAAACGCCTTTATTAAAATAGAATATTAAATTATAAAGAACTGCTTTTTTTTTTCTTTTTTTTTTGCTAGGTTTGTCTTCTCTCCTTTGTGTTGGTCACCTATCTGGCTCCCTCTCTCCCTCTCTCCTCTGTTTTGTCTCTCACTATGTATGTTTTTTGTTGTTTCTAGGTTTGGCTCAATTAGTAAGGGTGCGATTGAATTTTCCGAGCCCCCTAGTGTTAACAGTCTTCTGCCTTTGTGGGTAAGGAGTAGAGAGGGGGAGGGGGATCGACAGACATCCCATCCCCGCCCCCCCCCTCCCCATACGACCGAGGGTGCCCATTTGGTTTGGTTTCTATTGTACAGACATCTCAGGATGGCTCACATTGGCGGGAAGGAGGGAAGTTGTCACAGGCCAGTTCTCCTGGCTGTGACCTCCTTCCTCTCCCCTCCCTGGCTGGTGGTCTGGAGGGGAAGGCTGAGGAGAGGTGAGTAAATTCACAACAGGACGGAGAGGAGGAGATCCCCTCTGTACCCCCATCCCTGCACCCCCTCTCCATCCAGGAAGAATGGGACTCCAGAGCTGAAATGCTCAGAGATCACTTACAACAGTCCCACCCACTATATACAAGAATCTCCTGGGACCCCCAGGGACTCTCATCCCCCATCCTCTCCCGGCCCGGCCAGCGGAACCAGGAGAGTGGGAGGCTGGTGGCAGACCCAAGTGAGCAGTAGGGAAGCAGCAAAGGGGGTGTGAGCCTGTAACTCAAGGTTCTCGCATGGGCCCTGCACTGACCCCTCTGAGACCTGGCTTCTATCCTCAGTCACAGTGGGTAGGGCAGAGACTCCATGATAAGGGCTGGGGTCAGGCCCAGGACTGGGGTGCTGCAGGGGAGGAGAGCCCTGCCCTCCAGCAGCCTCTCTTCCTGCCTCAGGCCCTTCCTGGCTCCTTGAAACAGCGGACCCACTACCCTGCTCTGCCCCTCCCACCGCCAGGAAATGCAGCCCAAGAACTGCTCCCGAAGAAATGTAATGCCCAAAGATGATGCAGGTGGAGGATTGGCCCTTTATGTATCCCTAGTACTAGCCCCTCCTCAAATTTTCACTGAGCACGGGGATACATTCCATCAAGAATTCGAGGTGTTTCTTTGGAGGAGTTGGGGAGAGGGCCTCCAGATGACAGAAAATTAAGGGGACCACCAAAAACGTCCTTACCCTACTTCTCCCGAGGGGGATGGTATCCAAAGCTGGGCTGGAAGGGGCAGGAGGTAGGGGGGAAATGAAGAAAGAGAAAGAGCAAGACAGGGTGGGAGAGAAAGGAGACCCAAACGGAGGAAATATGGGAAATGAGGGGACGGAAAAGCTGAAGGGGCAGAGGGAGGCCCCCCCCACCAGGTTCTTCTAGCCCAGCTTTGTGGGGACAGACAAGTCTGAGCCCTTTATTGATTGGCATGCTTCCCCCACCCCCTACAATCTCTGTAGTCTTCTAAAAGGGCCCCGACCCCCTCCCCCTGTTGGAAACCCAGCAAGAATTCCCAAACAGGATATGGCAGTGGAGGGTCCAAGGGTCACATTAGGAGGTCTGAGGTCAGGACCAGAGGGCTTGGGGATTAGAAAGAGCACCTCTAGATACAGATGGTAATTCTCCCTCTCCCACCCCCTCCCCTCCACAGAGGGAGGGGTAGTGTGACACACACAGGGAGGTGGACAGAGGGAACCAGGATGCCTTAGCTGCCACCTCTGGCAAAACAAAAGTTTCTTAGCTGCTTCCAGATTGAAGGGTGTGTTGAGGTATCAGAGTTGTAACTCTAGTAAATTTTCGATCTGGCCCCCTCCCAACCTTTCCAGGGCAGGGTGACCAGAGGCTCTGAAAGTGGCCCACCCTCCAGCCACCATCGCCTCCCCTTTTCCCCCCTCCCCAGCGGCGAGTATCTCTAAGCACCTTGCCCTTCAAATTACTGATTTCCAAAAGGCCCTAGTGGAAAACAGCTTGAGGGACGGGCCCCTGGGGAGTGGCCCCAGGAGGCGCGGGGCGGAGGGGCTTAGGAGAATATTCGGATGGCTTGTGTGGCTGTGATGTGGCAGACAGGACACTCCGGGTCCGTCCTCTCGCAGATGCGGACTGCACACTCCATGCAGAACAGGTTGTGTCCGCAGGGCACAAGGGCGGCAGTCACCTCACTCTCGAAGCACACCATGCAATCCCGCCCGCCTCCGGGGCTCCGCAGGCCGCCCCCACCAAGTTTGGAGAAGCCCTGGAGCGGCTCCCCCGGCGGGCGTCTCGGGAGTCCGGCCAGCTCCGAGGAGGCGGCAGGAGAGCGGTGCGCTCCGGGGGGCCCAGCGCGCGCCTTGGCGGAAGAGGAAGAGGAGGAGGAGGCGGAGGAAAAGAGCACCGAGGTGGGCGTGGCGTTCTCCTGGCCCGCCCAGAGCGGGGGGCTGGTCTCGGCCACCCCGTAATACACGTCCTGCTTGCTCACGCCGTAGCCAGGAAACAGGTACCCTCCGTAGCCAAAGTCCCCGCCCTGCTCGCCCAGGCGCGGGGCCTCAAAGCCAGAGTCCACTGCACACTCGCCGATGCAGCCCAGGCTGTTCTGGCGGAAGGTGGAGAGTGGCTTGCAGCCGGGCGGGTGCACCCGCCAGGCCTCCGAATAGCGGCTGTCCAGCGCGGCGTCGGGGCTCCCCGCCAGAAAGTCGTTTTCATTGTTGTACTCGAGGATCTTCCCGGTGCGCACTGCGATGTGCGTCTCGATCTCCTCGCGCGCGCGCTCCACGTTGCCCGGGGCGCCCGTGATCTCGAACACTGGGTCGCGGTCGCGGCTTGGCGTGATAATGTACGTGTTGGTCTGCTGCTGGATGCGCTTAATGGTTGCCCCCTTGGGGCCCACCACCAGCCCCACCACGCGGTAGGGCACTCGCACACGGATGGTCACCTGGCCCGGCAGGGCAGGCGCCACGCCAAAGGCGGCGCCCGACTTGTTGCGCGACGCGCGTATCATAGAGAAGTGCTCAGCTGCTGAGATGATTTCCCGTCGGGCTGTGGCCACGTCCTCCCGCCGCCCGGTCACCATGAACACTGGCTCCTCGCCCCGCACCGGAGTCTTGATGTAGGTGTTGGTCTTGGCCCTCAGAGCCTTAATCTTGCAGCCTGGGATAGGTAGGGAAGGGGGTTGAGAAAGACACTCACTGGGCACGAAGGTTTGTGCTCCTGCCGCTCCCCCCCCCAAAAAAAACTCTCCATCTACCCCCACCCTGACTTGAACAATCCACACATCGTGTGGAAATCAGCCACAGATTTCCAAATGTACCAACTTTTCCTCGAATTCCATTTAGGACCCTCCAAATTTACTCACTCCTTGAAACCCCGAAATAATCACCGAACCTCCCAGACAAGCTGCTAACCTCCAATCTGTGCACTAATTCCTTTCCAACCACGTGCTGCTCCCTCAATTTCTCTACTGATTCCTGGCTACTCACAAACTTCCAAATCATTTAATCACACCCCCTGCCCCCCAACTGTCACTGACCCTGATCACTCCACAGGACCCCAGTGCCCTCAGTAACCCCACAGTCTACTCCCCGCTTGACGTCCATTCACTACAAGTGTCCTCCAACCTACTCAGGGACCGCTGACCCCCACCTGCTCTAGGACCGTCCCCACCCCTTCCACCCACCAGTGTCTCTCAAATTCAGCAACTTAGCAGCAAGTAGTGGCGTGTGGGAGGCTGGGAAAGGTCTGAGAATCAGTTTCAGGAGGGAAGAGAGGAGTATGAAGATAAAGATAATGAATGACTCGCGAGGGAGAGAGCATGGGGCCCCACGGATACTTCTCCCACCCTGTCCCCTGGGAGCAGGAGAGCTGAGAGGGGCTGGGGGCCCATAAGGTGAGGTAGAAGGTACTCTGGACCCATACTCCTGCTTTGAAGTAGGAGTGGGTTAAAGCTGGGAGACCGGGGAGAGAGGCAGGAAGAGAAAGAAAAAAGCCAAGACAAAGAGACAAAGAGGGAGAAGGGGAAAGAGAAGAGTGAGGGAGGCTGGGCGGGCCACTCCATCTCCAAAGGCTGTAGACCTCGATGGCTGACCGGACAAGCCTCTCTCCTCCTCCACGTCCCCTCTCCCTGCCCCGGGCTTCGCACAGAACCACTCAGGCTTTCTTGAAGCACACGTGCCACGTGTGTGAGTTTGCACACACACAGGCCTGAGAGCCATGCTGCACCGTGTACCTTTCTCTAAACAATACTGGTGGGGCACTTGCACACACCTCTCTCACGCTCACACGGGCTGCCTCCTGACCTTCCCTCTACTCCGGGACTCCTACACCCCTCCCCTCCCCAGTACAAACAGCACAGGAGCCCCTGCCCCACAACTTTCACCCATTCGCAAATGGAGGGTTTGCACCCCTCTACAGGTACACACTCACCATCCCCTTTCTCACTCCCCCCCCCACTACCTACCTATCCCCCCAAAAACCAAGGCCAGTAGTCCTTGTTTTTTTGACTGCCCCAACCCTCCAGCCACAGGCCCGAGGGGAGCTCCTTTTCTTTCTCTCCTTCCTCTGCTCCAGATGGCTTCTCCAACCCTAACACACTGGCGGGGTGTGACAACAGAGTGGGGTTGGGGGCAGCTCACCTCACCTTCAGGACACCTCAGGAGGGAGAATCTGCCCCTCCCTTTTTGTCCTCAAACCTCTTGGCAGTGGAGAAGTCCTACCTGTTGTCGAGCTCACATCCTTGCTGCTTTAATGCACATAAGTGTTCTATTTGTGAGGCGTGGAGTATAGAGGACCAGGGACGTCCCCTCTCCTACAACTTCTACTCACATGGCATCTGATAGGCACCTGCGTTCTGGCTTGAAGTTTTGGGAGAGCTGAGAGCTACGTGCCTCTGGGGGTTGGGGTTGGGGTTGGGGTTGGGGTGAGGACAGGCCAGGGCCTAAGAGTAAGGAGGAGAGCTGGCAGCCTGGAGGTGCAGAGCTGGTGGGGGACCTCACCCTGGCTTTCGAAAGGCTGAAGAGGCATCTCTTGAAGGGAAGACCCATTGGGCTTCACCTTCCTAGAGGTCAAATAGAGGAGCACTGACACTGCAGCAGGAGATGGGAGTTTAGACAAGGGGGAGGACTTGCATAGACTTAAGGAGTGGAGGGGAGGCTTATCCTGTCTGAACAGGAGAAACCCCCCTACTTTTATGAGAGGCAGGCCCGTCTGATGCGGAGGCAGAAGAGGAAAGAATGACTCCGTGAAATTCCGGGGGCCTCCCAAGACCACCCCCACACCCGAGAAAAGACATCAGTGCCCCCACCCAACTCCAGGGCTCTGGGTCCCCAGTTTCTGGCAACAAGAGGAAATCCAACTTTTGAAATCAGAAATCTCAAGCGATGGAGTGCCCTGGGGGGGGGGGATGAGGGCTGTGCAGGCCAGTGGCATCTGTCTGCCCCTCCTCCATTCTGGATCTCCCTGCAAAACGCCCCCAGCCCCCAGCACTCCAGGGGCATGAGGTGGGATGAGGATGAGGGCCCCCTGGCTCGCCTCCGCTCGCCCCGGCCAGCAACCGGCCTCCTCCCTACACTCCCGGCCGGAATGCAGCGCCTCTATTGTTCCCCACTGTGGGACAGCTCCTCCCCTGCTCCTCCCCCACCCCACCTCTCCAGCCCGGCCCCCTAGCAATTTCCAAATCCCGCCCCCCCCACTCCCCTTTGGGAAACCGGGAGAGGGAAGGGTCCCCAAGATCCCGTCTGCTCAATCTGGACCCTCACCAACACTCCCACCCCCACCACCCGCCCAGGGATGCTGGAGCGAAGGAGGGTGTGGTATCAGACAGACTACACTGGATTAATTCTACACCCCCACCAAAGGCACCCAGACACAGGCCCTGCACCAAACCTCCAGGTGAAGGTCTCTCACCCCCCAGCACGCTCCCTCGAGCCCTGTCCCGCTCGCTCACTACCCGAGACCCCTCTCCAGGCCTCTGGCCCCTGGCCGTGGCTAGCCCAGAACAAAAGCCGAGAGGGAGGAGGAGAGGTCCACACCAGGACGTGGCACTTCACTGGAGGCACCCCATCCAAAACCCCACAGACGTTCAACTTTGGTATGTGGGTGACCACAGGATTCCCTCCTCCCAGGAGCCCCCTCCCCATCTCTCCCCAAGGCTGGGACCCTCCCATGAGCCACACCCCCTTCCATTCCTACACTCAGCCCAACAAAGAGACAGATACTCAGTCTGGCTCCCTGGGCCAGGTCTCCCCCAAAGTCTGTAACTCCAGGCCGCTGGGGGTCCCAGGGGTACCCCCTTCCCCAACCCACTTGCAGATGCCAGCGTAGAGGCTTCTGAGTAACTCTTCGCACATTCCTCCAGTTTTTCTGGCTTTGAGTGGACACCCCCTCAGGACAGCCTCCCTGGATTGGGAGGCCTATCCCCTCCCTTTTCCCTCTCTCTAAGAGAGGATATTTCTTTGTCTAAGGGCAGGGCCCTGGGGGGAGGAAGGATCTGGAGTACAGTCCCGACTGGGGGGGGGGGAGCAGGGAACTTTGTGGCACTTGGAAATCAGGGTAGGGGGCGGGTCCCCCTTTGTGAGGAAGGGACAGAGCCAGAGGCGGACAAGGAGAGAGGAAATGAACTTTCCGCGCTAGGGATGGGGAGCCCCCCATCCAGTCCCTCTCCGCGATCCCGGCTCCCGCTTACCTTGCCTGCCCACGATCTCGGCCACGTGCTCGGAGGTGGGCACGGGTACACACTCCGTGGTGTTGCTGCTGCCCTTCAGGCGCAGCTCGGCCTCTTTGTAGAGCGCGCAGAGCTTGGCGTCGCTGGCCCCTTTGGGGGCGGTGGGGGGCTGGGGCGTCTGCGCCGCGGGGGCCGCCGTCGGGGCGGCCGGGGGCG
>NW_017731728.1:1075646-1092352 GCF_001890085.2 Hipposideros armiger
GGAGGGGAGGGGAGAGGAGGGGGTGTGTGGGGAGGGGGGAACAAAGAACTGGGGAGGGGGGAAGAAAGCGAGATAGAAAGATAGACCCTCCCCCTAAGCCCCCCTCCCCAAACACCCTGTAACCCGACTCCCCTCGCCCCAGCCCCCGGGGTGGGGGTGGGGGGAAAGAGAAGCAGAACCGAGAAAGCAGATCTCCTCTCCTCTCCGGGGGTGACGGGGGGCGGGGGGCTGCGGGATCTCTGCCCCCACCCCTCCCGCCTCGGACCCGGGAGTCTCTAGACCCCGCCGTCCAGACGCCCCCCCTTAGGCTCCCGCACCGAGCCCCAGTCCAGGAGCGGCGCTCCGTGGCCCCCAATAGAGCCCAGCCCCTTCCAGCGCTCAAACTCTTTTGTTTTAAATGAACTGGATGGAGCAGCATGGAACTGACGGGAGGGGGGCGCGCCGGGGGCGCCCGCGGCATGCCGGGAGTTGTAGTTCCCCGCCCTCGGGGGCGCGGGGACGCATTCCTTGACCCGAGGAGGATAGGGATGTGCCTTCGGTCTTGACCCGCGGGCTCGGAGGCAAAGCTGGGGGGGTGGGAAGAAAGTCTAGGTCCCTAATTTTTCCCCCGGGGCGGGCACGGGGAGAGGACTTAGTGTCCAGAAACGCAACGGTTGAAAAAAAGGCTAATGGAGGGCGTCCCCCTCCCAAGACGGGCTCCCTCGCGATCCCGGCCCGTCTCGGGTCCCTCTTTCTTATGGTAATGAGGGGGGACGAGAGGGCGGGGAGCGGTCCCGGCTGGGTCACTGCGGCTTTCTCTCTCCCCGCTCCCCCTCCCTGCCGCGCTGCCTCTCCGCTCCCCCTCCCGCTCTCCCAGAGTCGATCCGGCTCCGGGCCGCGGGGAGAGGCTCTCCGCAGAGCAGACAAAGCCCGCAGCCGCGATGCGGGGAGAACCCGGCTCTGCGCGCAGTGGGGGCCAGGATGGGGTGCCGGGCTGGAGGGTGGGACCCCCAGGCAAAAGACGGGGTCCCCTCACCCCCAAGCGGCAAGCCGTCTCCCCTCCTCCCCACCCGCCCCCCAGTCTCGGAGATCTGAGAGGCACCGACTGGGAGGTGAGTTAGTTCACGGCCTTCTGATCAGTGGCGGGGAAGCCGGGAGGACTGGAGAGCGATGGAGGTGGGAAGGATGAAGGGGTGCGGGGGGGATAGGAGAGACGTGGGAGACCGAAAGTGGGGAGGCAGGGAAAGTCTTAAAGGTGGGATGTGACCGAACAGTTTGGGATGAGGGCCATGAGCTTTGGGTGCTACAGAAGGAGGAAGGAGAGACGGGATCGATGGGAGACCCAGACTTCCTTCAGGCCCGGGCCATGCATACAGCTCGGGGGCCATCTGTTCGTGAGCCCCCACCATCATTCCACTCCCCCACCTCTCTCCCTCATTGAAAACCCATTAATTCAGCTCCTTCGACTCTGGAAATTTGGTGAAAGTGAAAATAAGTTTTTAAGGCATGACTTGGACACTTGGACACTTTTAGAGGGAGTTCGGCGAAGTTGGAGTGTAATGCAACCTTTTCTTCTCCCTTTACCCCATATCTTCGGCATTTCTTTTCTCACTTTTTATGCCTGAGTCTTTCCCAAGAGGAGAAAGGATGGCACTGCAGCATGAGGGCTGGAGGTCAGACTTGAAGAAGAACTTTACAAAAGAGTTTTATAAGAATGGGTGGGTGAGCTACACTGGTAAGGTGTCCTTTTCTGGAGCACTTGGAAACAAAACTAGTTTGTGAGGTAAAGTCCTGCTTGGAGGTAGGGGAACAGATGCGATGACCTCATAGACCTGGCACGTATGTGAAGCCCAGGTTCCCTAGACTGGTTGGTGGAGAGAGTAAATTTGCACACCAGTGGCAGGGTGGGAGCCAGAGTGGAGGCTCTTAGGGTGGGTTGGGGCTTGGCACACTGTGGGGCTCTTGCTCCTAAGCTAGGCAGAAGATTCAGGGAGGGGGAGCCATGAACCACGGAAGGCCCCTGAGTTGGGAGGGGTGCCCCCTGGATCAGGGACTTAACATAAGATTAACAACAAACCTTACTATGTGATTGGGTCCTACCACCTCCAAGCAAGAGTGGGAGAGGAAGAAATGGAGAGACAAGGCCCTGTGGGAGTGGGCTGTTCCCTACTCTTGTCCCCCTCCTTCTGCCCCAGGACCCTGCCTTGGGGGAGCTGTGGTACTGGGGACCACGGGGCTCTCATTGGGAGAAGGTTCTTACTCTGTGGACCAGGCGACTGTTTTTCACATTAATAGAAATAGCAAACAGTTGCATAGGACTTACTGTGTGCCAGGCATTTTTGTCACCAGTTGGTCGGAGCCTTCCTGTCCCCACCCAAATGAGATTTTACCCCTAGACACCCACCCCTGAATTTGCCCTGCTTCTACTTTCCTCCCCACTAAGCTAATTAAAGCAGGAGGTTAATGACCAAGGAAGCCTTGGGGATTTGGCCAGGGAGGAAAACAAAGGACAGAAACAAGTGGGTGAGAGTGGGGAGGGGGACAGCTGGCTAGGAAGGGGTAGACAAAGGCATGGGGTAGGGGAGACGGCGGGGCCCTGCTGCACCCACCTCGTTGGTCCAACAAGGACAAACCAGCTCCCTGGGTGCGTTCATGCTCCCTGCTAGAGGTCCAAGGCAGAGGCCACCGTGAACCTGGCCCCCGCAGGGCAGGACGTGCCTGAGCTCGCTTAGGTCTGTGGCACCGGTACACACGTGGGAGTGTGTGCCTGCGGACGGTGTGGGGCGTGTCCACCCACAGCAGGGACCACCAGAGTGTCCAGGCAGCAGAAGGCCCCGAAGGTGGGCACCTTGGAGGGCCAGGTTCTGGGGCAGGGTTTTAATGAGTCCTTTCCTTGTTCCCAGAGGCTGGTGGCCTCCTTTGTTTAGGGGACTCCCCTCCTCCACTCTCTGCGTTAGGACCAGAAAGGTGTGTAGGTGGCGTATCTCTCCCCATTGGGACCTTAGAGAACAGGACCGTGTCTCTCATCTTTGTCATTGTCCTGGCCCCCCAGTGCCCAGCCAGCACACAGTCCTGTCAGAAGCTCAGTAAGCGTGTGTTGACCGTAACTATGTAGTTGAAGCTTCATGGTGTAGGAGGAAGGGGCAGGCCTCGGGGGCCAGACATGCAGCCTGTGGGTACTGCCCTTTGGGCAGTTGTTTACTGCTGAGCCTCAATTTCCTCTTCTCTAAAATGGAAACCATACACCGAGGGCTTGGCCCTGTGCCTGGTTCCTCTTAGGTGTCCTGTCAACGTTAGTTTCCTAGCCCTGGTTGTCCTCCCTTACAGTTGACTTGGCTAGACAGTGGTCTCCGTTAATTCATTTTCACTCACTCACTCACTCACTCACTCACTCACTCACTCACTCATTCATTCATTCAGCAGACTGTTTCCTAGGGAGCTTTTACAATGTGCCAGGCACTGGAAGAGATCCTGACCCACCGTGCGTCTCCGGAAATCAGTTCTAGGTCTAGACTTGCATAAATAAGACCATCTCACACAAACAGCAGATAATTCCCAAAATAATTCCTGTTGAGCCCCGGAGTAGAGGCGAACTCTGTCACACGCACACATACCGGGCTCCTGGCCTCAGGCCTGAGGAACAGAGGACGCTGTGGAGTTGTTCAGTTAGCCATGTGCAGTGTGTGTCCTTGTGCAAGGGTATGAGTGTGCGTGTGTGCACACACGGGCCTGGTCCAGGGCAGGAAGGGTGACCCAGGCGGGAGTGGGCGGCCCAGGGTTCTTGTGAGGCTGGAGGACAGGAATGGGGTGGGTGATCCGGACTGCTGTCTGGGAGGAGCTGTGTCCCTTCGCTTTTCTGAGCAAACCTGGGCACCTGACATCTCCATCTACACACCAGGTACCAAGTGAAAGGGACACGCCCGGTCCTGCCCCTCCCTGCCCTAGTCTCAAAGCCTCGAGGGAGGGAGACATAGGAGGCTGCCACCAAGGCTGCCCTACCAAGCTGGCCCGCCCTTCTAGAGGTTATGTCACCCATGTCCCTCCTCCTCTCAGATGTCCGGTCCATCTGTCCTAGTCAGCTGAGCCTCCTGTTTTCTGCTTCATGGGGCTTCCTCTTCTTAAGTGCCCCCCTCCCTTATGGGATGTCCCTTTTGCTACTGAGAGTGCAGCCAGTTTTCTCTGTTGTTGGAACACACTCAACTCATTCATCTCGATCCATGAGAATATATTGGGGGAAATTCTGTGGGATGCACAAAAGAAATGCCCAACTTGGTCTCTGCCCTCAGCAGGACAGAAACAGGTCTACCCGGCTCAGTGAACCTGGGAGTCAGTGTGAGGGCCAGACGGTCTTTGGGACTCAGAGGGCTACAGAGGCTGAAGGAGAAAGGAGGTCACTGCGGGTCCTTCTGTTGTTAGGGACCTGACCTCCGAGGGCTTTGAAGCCCAGCCTGAGGTTTGGGCCTGGACAGATAAACACCTCTGCTCCTCCCCTGGGACCACTCCAGCTCCCCCTACTAGGTCTCCTGTACTCTCTGATTTCCCCCGGGAGAGCAGCTCAGAGGGGTTGGGTCCCCCAGGACAGCTGGCTGACAGGAACTTGCTGGGACTCAGGGCTGGACCCAGGCGTCCCGGAGGCAGGTGATACTGGAGCTGTGACAGTTGGTCCCCAGATTCCTCACCCAGTGGCGCCAGCTCTGGTTTCGGGCTGGGGCGAGGGAGGGGGAGACTCCTGCTGCCAGCCAGGACTGGGTGCTCTCTTGGGGCAGGGAGGGGGAGGCAGTAAACATGCCCTTGGTGGGTTGTCGTTGAGGGATTTCTACAGTGCCTTCACTGTGCTAGGTAGGCACTGTGCTAGATACTAACGGGAAACTGAGGCATGAGACACAGCCTGGCACAGATGAATGAACAGATGTAAGAGACACACTGTAGAGACGATCTTAGATGGAATCGAAGTTGAATGAATGAATGAGTTCATCGGTTACTTAATGGCCTTGTTTTACAAGGAAGGAGACTGAGGCCCAGAGGACCCAGGTCCTGCGACTCCTCTTTTGTGCCTTCTGTTCCGTCCTCCTTCCCTTTTTCAGGAAAGAAAAGAAGTCAGGGAGAGGGGTGGGAAGGGACTTGCCGTTTGCTGAGTGCCTGCTCACTGCCAGGCCCTCTTGGCCTTCACAGCCTTGATCTCATTTAGTCCTCTTCACAACTCTGTGAGGCTGGAATCGCCATCTTTGCGACCTAAGGCTCAGAGAGGTTAAGTAACTTGCTCAGGTCACACAGCTGGGAAGTGGACACTCTAGTGTTCGAAGCCAGATCTGTGTGACTCCAGAGCCTAGGACCCCAGAGGTAAACAGTGACAGCCAGTGAGTCTCTGGAGGCCGAGGAGGGAGTGGTCACTGACGCTGGAGCCGATTGCAGAGGCTTCCTGGGTGAGGTAGGTCTGGAGTCCCAGATAGGTGAGCGAGGTTCACGCAAAGGGAAAGCATTGCAGGTATGACTGGAGGTTGGTGCCAGAGGAGCCCAGCGGGGCTTGCTGGTTGGGCAGGTGACCCCTTTGCCTGGATCCTAAGGCGCAGGGGACAGTTGGAGGAAAAGCGCCTTTGAACCTTGGCCACGAGGTGGCGCTGCAGGTCAACTGCTGGGAGCTGCTCCAGTCTGGGTTCCCACTCTGGGGCCCAGGTGTTTCTCTCCTGCCCAGCGAAGGCTCCATGCCCAGCCCTGCCTCCTCAGGTGTCCTCTCAAGCTCCACTTTGCCCTTTTCTGGCAGGGCATCCAACACGTGGGAGACAACAAGGCTACCAGTCTACTCCTGACTCAGGACGAAAACCCAGTGGCCGAGACCTGGACGTCCCCATGGTCTGACCAGCTCCCCAGGTTATCCTGCACCCCCTCCAGCTGCCTGACACTGGCTTCGTGTCCAGCTGCCCTCCTGAGTCCCCGGGAGACACTGTTCAAGGGACAGGCTAAGGAAACAGGCATTAAGTCCAATTATCTGGATCTGAAGGGGAATAATTATAATACCTACCTAATACGCAGTTAAAATCTTTCATCCAATAAATATATATTGAACACTTGCTGTGTTGGGCCCTGTTCCAGGCACTGGAGATACACCACTGAACAAGATGGGGAAGGGAGGGAGACAGTAAACAAGGAAATCCTGTAATTTCCGGTAGTGGTGATCGCTATGGAGAAGAATAAAGCAGGACATCGGGGTAGAGAGGTGTGAGGTGACGAATTTATAGCAAGGTAGCTCACATGGTGAGAATTTACCAGAGCTGTATAAAGCGCAGTGCCTGGCAGCATGTGGGCTATTGTTTACTATTATTTTGTGTCCTTGGCTTCCTCCCCTGTCCATTACTGTGTCCCCCCCTCCTCTGTCCCACTTTCTCCATGCCTCCTCCCAGTGTCCCCCACGGGGAAGGCAGGTGCTGACTTGGAACCAGGAGTTTTGAGTCCTGGTGCTGTCACAACACTCCAGACCTGCTCTCCCCCTCTTTCTGGTAAAGGACCACCATCCGCATGGGTGCTCAAGCCCATGATTCAGGAGCCATTCATGATTCCTGCCTTTCCCCTCACTTCCTCTCATCCTGTCCATCACCCAGTCCTCTCGAAGACACCTCAAAACACTTTCCAAGTCCAACAACTTCTCGCCTCCACTGCTCCTCCGCTGGTCCAGGCCACCATCCTCTCCTGCCTGCAGTGGCCTCTAGCTGGTCTCCCTCCCATTCTCCACTCCAGCCACACGGGCCACCTTTTAGGGCTTTGAGCAATAAAGGGCACCAGGTCCTGGAACAGGGTACTAGAGATAATTGGAGGTGCTGGGGAGGTAATGAGAGTGGGGAGCAGCTTAACCTCTGAGCCTCGGGCTCCTGGGAGGGGCCTCGTACAAGGACTTGGAGCTAGAAAGTGCTTTGGAGGCCCTCTGGCCCAAGCCACCCACCTGCAGTGTCGAGTTGGAGGTGCCTTACACGTGCTGGTGAAAGCCCATTGTTCAAACTTGAAAGCAGCCACAGTGAGCGAATTTACATCATAGAAATTGGCAATTGCCGCAAACCAGGGCTTTCCACCCCCAGGTTATTAAGCATGTACAAGCACATCACTGTTCCATACTCCTGTCCCCACTTTACAGAAGAGGAAGCTGAGGCCCCAAAATGGGGAGTGACTTGTTCAGTATCACACGGTAATTTTCTTCCTTTTATTCATTCAAGTAATCACTCACACAAACATTTTTATCAAGTTCCTTCCCTTTGGCAGGCTTTGGAGAGACACTTCCCCTGTCCTTGGGGGCTTTCCGTCTGCTGTAGCATGCAGAACGCGGAAAGTGGCTTTGACTGCACTGTGGGCTAGGTCCTTGCAGAGGGTCAGCGCCCGCTGCCACAACAGACTCAGGAGGGCCACCGAGGGCCGTTGCGTGGACAGGACGCCTAAGCTCAGCTCTGGAGGCTGAGTGAGCGGGAGACAGCCAAGATGAGCGGGGCAAAGAGAGTTCCCCGCAGGGAGAACAGCGCCTGAAAGTCTGGGGGTGGAGGGGACCTGGCCGGAGCTCTTGACCCCTGCATCTAGGCTCCTCTGCTCTCTCCAGGGCACGCTATGGCCAAGGCTCCTTTTACCCGCGGGGATTCAGGGGAGGAGTTCACCTGCTCGGAGATCCCTCCTGAGCCACCAGCAGTCCTGACAGTGAATTCCCACCAGTACTGCGTTCCTGCCATGCAGGGTTCAGGCTGGGTGCTGCAGAGAGGTGGGACACTGCATGCCAGGCTTCCCGGTGCCCCTTATCGCCCGTCGTTTTCTAGAAGTGCTCCCCTGCCCTTCTCCCTGGTGGGTAACGGCCTGCGTCCCAGGCAGCCTTCACAGACTTCAAGGTCTGTTGTTTGGCCCAAGCCGTGACCTCAGACCTGCGGAAAGGGACTGGCTACCCTCAGGTTCTCGGCTCAGCCTTCCCCCACTGACCGGGGCCCCGTCGGAGCAGAGGCTGCGTCCAGTCGGTTTTCATCTTGCTTGACCTCTGACATCTGACCTCTGACCCTGCTAGTCCCGCCCACCTCCAAACTCTATTGGCTCCCCGGCGTTTCTCCTCCCTCCCTGGACGCTCCTGTCCGGCTCCTTTGCCCTTCTGTCTGCCCAGGCCCAGAGCTTTCCGCGCCCGCGGTTTCCCCCGCCGGGACCCACGCTCCCCTCCCTTGCCGTGGGAGTGTGGATGTCCTCCAAACCCGGGCCGCAGGTGAGCGGGCGGCGCCTGTGCAGGTCACTTACTGTCTCTGGATCTGTTCTCCCGTCTGTAAAAGGAAGATAACCGTAGCAGTTACCCCATGGGGCTGTGTGGTTCGTGGGAAGAGGCGTGTAAGGGCTGACATAGCACCGAGTACACAGAAAGCGCTTAATAGCTGTCGGTTTCGTGACTCAGGGCGTCGTCATCCCGCCCTCCGGGAGGCCTGCTGCAAACCGGCGACCTGGGTCCGGTGCCCTGTCTTCTGCCCCCTTCCTTCCCCCCCGCTGTCCCTTTTGAGGCACTCGTGATTTAATTGCTGGTTCCACGAGGAGACACAGATGGTAAATATCTGTGAGTGAAGGGATGGCTGTCCCCTGAGAGGACACAGAGCCAGGGCCTTCTGCCACTCTGGACTAGCCTGGACACGGCCACCGCGAAAGAGAAGGTGGGGGCTGGTCCCCCCGGCCAGCAGGTGGCGCCAGCGCCCGCCGGTCTCCGCCCGCGGCCACCTCCCTTGCCCTTGCTGGTCTCACAGCCCCGGGCTGGGCTGCGTCGGAGCTGGGCGGGAGAGCCGGTGGGGCCCCAGGCCCGGCATCCTGGCCGCCGTGCTCACCGCCCCCGCCCCTGGACAGAGGTCTTCCTAAGGGGGGGGTGCCCTAACTTGACAGCGAAGGGAGTGGGGGCCGCTGGGGCACAGGGCCTGGCTGAGGGGCTGGGGACAGAGGCGAAGGAGTGGGGGTAAAGCTGACAGCATCTTGGGGATCTGAAACGAGAAGCCTTTCAATCAGTGAGTCAAACGCTGAGATCTAGGAACCAGACACAGCCTGGAGGATGTGGTGAAACCAATCAGCATAAGAGGAAGGGGAGGCCCGGTTTCTATGACAATGGTAGTGTTTGTGGCAAGCCGGGGACTCCTGGGTCCCCAGGGCCTGTGAGCAGTGATTCACCACAGGAAAAGGAAGGCTGCTGCAGAGGGACTGGGCGCTGGGCACAGGGTGCCGGGACGGATGCTCTGTGGTTCTTGGGTGCTCAACCACGCTCCCCCAACCTGGCCCCTGGGCGCGTGCTCTGCCTGCTGTAGGAGGGAACTGGGTTCTCTGCCCTCTCACTGTGCATACGCATCTCACTTATTGCTCCTGAGGGCCCTGGGAGGTGACTGACGTCCCATTTTATAGACGAGGCCCAGGGTGACAGGACACGAGTGGCAGAGCCAGGATCAGAACCCAGGCTCGTCTGACTCCAGCCATGCTTGTGAAGACCCAGAAAGCGATAGAGGGGGAGCAAGGGCATGCCAGTTAGCGTGTGGCCGAGACCCACCTCCCCAGCCTCCCTGCCTGCCCTGCCGTGTGTGGCCTGATGTGGGCCAGAACTGTGAGCCAGCCCAGACTGCACCTCCTCCAACCTCCCCCATCATTTTCCTTGTGCTCTGGCCCTGGAGGCAGGAGTGTGTGTGTGTACGTACGTCATGTCTGCCCCCCGACTCCCCGCTCCCAGCCCCTGCTACAGCAGGGAGTTCCCGGCCTCCCCCAGTTGCCATCAGGTCAGTTTCATTCTTGTTGCGCTATGGGGCCCCCACAGTTTCAGTATGAAAGGGGTGTCCACATTCCACCCCCAGGGCCCTGATGGCACACAGGAGGAAAGCCCAGCTCTCACCACCTCTGCCCCTGCAGCAGAGGGTGGAGGCTGGAAGGGCCGTGGAAACCTTCCCATCCAGCCCACTTGTTTTGTAAGTGGAGAAACCAAGGCCCATGGGGGGGAAACAGTCTCTCCAGGACTACAGAGTGAATTCGTGGGAGAGAGAACTAGAGCCCCCGTCTCCTGACTGTTGAATTTGGCACTGGGTTCTCTGGAACAGTCAAGCAAGTGAACAGAGGGAGACAGCAGGTTACGTGGGACAACCTAGCATAGTACCGGTTCAGGCCTCGCTTACCTGCATGCGACATCGGGAATAACGGAGGTGACATCAACAGACTTATCCCATTTGTACAGCAAGGGTACGCGATCTGGGGTCACAGGAAACTGTGATTTTAGGCACGTCACTTGCCGTCTCTAAGCCCCAGTGATAATGAGGGGTACCCTACCTCCAGGGTTGTGGGTAGGAGGGATGGGATGGTGGGCAAGCACTTGTGAAGGATGAGGTGACATGAATGTCCTTGTCTAGTGGGACTGGGAGACCGAGCTGGCCTGCAGTGAGGGGGTGAGGCGCTTGACCCTTGATCCTTGGGAAAGCATAGAAAGAATGTGCACTTGCACATGCTCAATGCAAGCAGCAGTTCTTTCCCTGGGGGTGGGGGTGGGCGGGAGGTGGGCAGCAGGTTGGGGGGGGGGAGATGCCCAGAGGCCAAGGAGGCCAAGGACTAATTCCCTTGCTCCCTACTTGGACTTAATTGCCTCCTTGTGATCAGCAATTAGGAGGCTGCCGTCAATTATCTCAGGGAGGGTGACAGCTGAGCTGGGGCTGGTCAGGCCTCGCCTGAGGCCGGGAGGGAGGCAGGCCGGTGAAGGGTGGCCCTGTGGAGAAGGCGCCCGCTGCCCAGCCCCTCACCACTCAGCCCCTGTGGGAGCCTCCAGGCCTCCCACTTGGAACATGGCTTCTCTGACCTCAGTTTACCCACTCTCATCAGCTTCTGGACTTTTCTGCCCAGACACATGGGATCCAGTCTGGCTCTTCCATGGGCTGCTTTGCAATTTTGGAGTTGACAGCTGTGGGGTCAAGGTTGGGAGTGTGGGTTTCGCTGTCGGGACTCGGGTTTGACTCTCAGCTCCGTCACTTATTGGTTCTGTGATCTTGGACCCATTGTGTTTTGTTTTCTCACCGTTAACATGGAGCCGACAGTAAGTGTCTTCCGTGCAGGGTCGTGGTGAGGGTCAGGTGAATAACGCACCTGCCCTATCTAGAACAGTGTGGCGTCGTGAGCTGTCAGCTGTTATCAGAATTCCCACTCCAAGCCTCAGCCGTTTCATCTGTAAGACGACAGACTGAAGTGGTGGTTACTGAAAAACGCCCAGGGCCCACCCCAGACCAACTACTGAATCAAGTTATCTGAGGCTTTGGGCACTGGCAGTTTGGAAATCGCCCTCCGCAAGTGGTGTTGATGCCCAGTGAGGGTTGAGACCACTGGATGTGTGGTCTCCGAGGTTTCCTCCAGCCCTGACCCCTGAAAACTCTCCAATAACACCCCACGCCACCCCTGCCCAGCGGCCTCCTGTCCTGGACCACACAGGACCCTCTGCACAGCCCTGGAGTTGCTTCGGTTTGCATGAGATCCAGTTACTACCTGTGTGGCCGGAAGCAGGTCCCTCCCACTCACCTGGACTGAGTCCTCCTCTATAAAACGAGAATAATGACCTTGCTATGCTCACTCCCAGGGCTGCCTGGAGATAATGTTTCACTAGTGATAGGACCTGCTATAAAGGCAGGCAATTGTACTGTTCCCTCAATAAACATTCATTATGGACCTAGCCTATATCCACCTCATGTACATGTGGCGTTACAGGTTCCTGGAGAGGTCTGTCCTGACCCCTCAGACAAGTCAAGTTCTCAGGCCAACCTCTCGTTTTAGCTCCTGCTAGGTATCAAATGAGTCAATGGATGGAAAGAACCTAGAACAAGCCCTGACACAGAGAGAGTACTGTAGAAACAGTAGCTGTTGTCACCGCCGGTGGTACTGTGACTGCCCCAGGCTGGGAGTGGAGCTACACAGTCACAGGGCACGTGTGCTGCTCCCATGAAGGCAGGCAGTGAGGGCCGCGTGGAGGAAGGGGAGGCTCGAATTAGCCAGTGAAGAGGGGGGTGTGGAGAAAGTAGAGGGAGAAGCCGAGCGCTTTGAGAGTGTTGACTTGTGATGGCGGTATGGTGACGTGGTCAACGCACGAAGTGAGCCCTCCCCATGTCCCAGGCACTGTGCTGGGGGCTGGGAGGTCAGACCCTCCAACCTCTACCCTCAAGGCGTTCCCCTAATGGGGGAAGACAGAGGTGTACCAACAGCGTCACTACAGTATGACGCGAGATGTTGGCTTAACAGCGACACCTAGTCCAGTCTTGGGGGCACCTGTGGCTGCGCCTGGAGGCTGAGTAGGAGTTGGTCAGAGGGCAAAGCTGTGCTGAGCTCAGGCAGGTTAGCTTAGATGTGAGGAGAGAGGTCGCGATTGCTGGGATCCAGAGGGTGAGGGCTGAGGCTGGAGATGTGAGCATAGCGGTCACGGACGGCTTGACAAGCCCGCTCACGGGACCTGGACGCTGTCCTGAATACAGTGGGATGCTCTGTTAGTCTGAAGTCTCACAGAAACATGCCGAGGGTGATATTTTGGAAAGATGGCCGTGGTTCAGGGAGGAGAGAGGATTGGAGCAGAGGCAAGGGAGGCGGCCAGGCCGGGAGGCTGGTTGGGAAGCTCCTGCTGTTACCCAAGGGTGATGGTGACTGGGACGGAGAGCTGGGGGCAGTGCGCAGAATGGAGACAGATTGCGGAGGCGGGATCCACAGGACTTGGGGACTCACTGGCCAAAGGAGATGGAGGGGGAGGCTGAGGAAGGAGGAGCAGAGGGGGCTGGGGTGTTGGGGAGACGTGGAGAACTCCATCTGGGACATCCAAGGAGGGATGGCAAGTATGGAAGCTCGGGAATCACCCCTGGGAATGCTTAGAGTCCTGTTCCAGGAACTCTGTGGCGTGGAAGGGCCACTGTCCCTGGCCCAGTACCAGGCTCCCCCTCTGAGGGACAAGCTGGGAAGTCTTGGCCCAGAGACACCCTGTCAGGGGTGGGACCCTCCCTGGCTCAAAGGGAGGGGTGTGCCCTTGCCTGTTCCACGGCAGTCTCTCCGGGGAGGGAGCAGTGGAGATGGCCGAGTTCAGGGAGCTCCCCACACCACCACCTCCCAGCCCCGGGCCTCAGCTGTGGCTCTGGGGAGGGTTCCAAAGAGGAGGCCAGAAGGCAAGCTCTTGGGGCCTGGGGTACCCAGGGCAACGGTGCGGTGGCCATACCAGCCTCGGGGGTGCTGGTGTGGGTGGGTTCTACTCCCACCCTTAACGTGGGCTGGTGTTTGGAAGTTGAAGTCCCCTCCCCTACCCCACCCCAGGTGACCACAGGGGACAATCACTGCAGCCTGTGTGCCCTGCCCAGCACCCTTCTCCATCTCCGGCCCCACCCATGGCGCCTCTCAGCCTTCTTCAGCTGCTCTTTGCCCTCCCTCATTCAGCTTGGTTTCTATGAGAATGTGATTTGAATTAACTCTTGGGAGAAAAATCACAGAAACCAGGAAAGCGGGGCCATGGGGAGGGGGCAGTGAGTCATGTTTCCATGTACATTTTCCAAACTTTCCGATGGGAGTTTGGAAAACAACACTCTTTTGGTTGCCAGCTTGGACCTGGCTCTCCAGGGGTCCCTCGTTCTGTTTCTAGAGGTCTTCCCTTATCTGCCGTGCCCTGGCCCACCCTTCACATCTGCTCTGGGGTCTCCTACCCCTCTGGACCAGCTCATGCTGCTGAGGGGGCCTGGAGAAGTCCCTCCTGGAGTGGAGCTTCAATGTGTCCTCTGGGGTCACCATAGTGACAGCCCTCCGTCTACCCCCATTCAGGGTGGACCCATGGGGCCCGCAGCCATGCTAGCCAACCCTTCGATCTCTGAGAACCCCCCATCAGCACCGGGGAACCTGGGCTCTAGGAACCTCCTCTTGGCCCTCGCAGCTTCCTCTCTGTGCCTCCCCATTTCTGCACCCCAATTTCCAGAGGGCCTGTGGCAGAGGGTGAGACATGTGGACCCCCAGGGCGAAGCCCTGCAGAGCAGAGATCTCACCCTGAGGAGGTGGGTGAGGACGGGGACCTACTGTGTGTCCCTCCTGTGTGCTGGACACATCTTGGGCTCTGGGAAGGGGTATCATTCTGTGCAAGAGACAGAGGCTCCGCCCGGGGGATGGATGGAACCCTGAGGGGGGATGGGGAGGGCAGCCCATGGCCCTAGGCTGCTCCTCCTTGCAGGCCATGCGCCCTTCCACCCTCCCCAGAGCTCCCCTCTGCTTCCTTGGGGGTCCTGGAGTAGCTCTGCTTCCTCCTCCCGGCTCCCAGTTTCTGACTAATCCTTCCTGGCAGCGGTTGTGGGTCCTGCCCACTGTGCCCATGCCAGAGACAACCCACATCACATGGGCCACATCTGGCTCCATCCAAGTACACCCTCCTCTCCTCTGCTCCCCCACCCCCCGCCCAGGGGCCAGAGCAGGGAATGCCCCTGAGGACCGCTCTTCTCTGGGCCCATCAGCCCCCCACCTGCCCCTTCTCTGCCTCTGATGGACTGACTCCCTCCGTTCCCTCCTTTCAGCCCCCTCATCCTCTCTTCCAGCCCCCGTCCGCTGGACATCCTGACTCCCTCCTTCAGCATCTCTTTCCTCACAGCATTCTGATTGCTTGGACCACCCCGCTTTCCAGCCCCCACTGAACAGTGGATTGGGAAGTGGGTGTTTTGCAAGAGCTGTCCTAGGGTTGGGGTCCAGGGATTGAATTCCCCCTAGCCCAGCCCTCTGGCCTGTTGCCAGGTTGGGGTTGCGGGGTGGGTAGAGGTGACCCCAAGATACATGAAGGGCTATAGCCGAGCCTGCAGGGCTGCTGCAGGGTGGCTCCCTCCACCTCTAAGCTGTCTGGTGCGAGGGATGGGGAGGAGCCTCCAAGGCCTCCAGCTGCTGGCCTCCCTCCGCCTTCCTCCCTGCTTAGCAACCATTGCCAGGTAAATATTTGCCCCACCAGGATCTGGGGCTGGAGCGCCTGTGGGCCGGCCAGGCAGCCGCCCCTCTCCTCAATTCCTGAGCCTCCCCTCTGCCCAGCTCCCCACTCTCCGGAGCCCCTGGCCTAGACTCCAGGTGTGATCTGAGCCCCTTCCCTTCAAAACTCAGCTCTTCCTCCTTCGTGGTACTTTCTCCCCAGTCTCCTCCCTTCACCCGCCCTGATCGCTCCCTTCATCCCAGTCACCACCGTCTGTGCTGAGCCCCTCCTGGTCCATCCTCCATCCAGAGTGAGACCCCACACCTGAGCCGGACAGGCCCCCTGCCTCTCCCTGACCCCACCCCACTGGGAGCCCAGCCTGGTTATCACTGCCGGTAATCCTTGGTGCTCGAGGAGCCCCAGGACCTCACCTCTCTGCCCCAACAGGAAATATAGCTCCACCTCTGAGCCTTAGCTCAGCTCGCTGAAGCTCCAGGGGGGGACAGGTGAGGGGATGTGGGGTGTTTTGATAGATACCCTACCAGTCCCCCATCCCCGGGCCAGGAAGCCCTGCTTCAGGAAGCCAGCACCATTTTCACCTCCTCTGGGGTTTAGGATGGAGGGAGCCATGGCCAAGAGGAAACAGATGCCCCCTCGGCCCCTCCCTGGGCAGCCTGAGAGCAGCCAGCCTCAGCCTGTGCATCCTGTCCCTCCCAGCCAGGCCCCGCTGCCCCACCCGTCCTCCAGTGGTTGTCCCACTACCTGTCACTGTCCTGAAGAGCCCCTCAGGGGTCAAGACCAAAGTGAGGTGGGCTCTCAGGGTGCCCTGTAAGCTTTGGACTTACAGGGCAAAGAGGAATCTGGGAGTTGGGCCGAGTCAGGTGTGGAAGTAGAGGCTGGCCTGCAGGATGCCGGAAGACCCCTCCGAGCTCTGAAGTTCTGGCTTCCCAGCAACAAATGAAGCAGGACCGGCCCAGGACAGTCCCTTTCCCAGGACAGTCCCTGTCCCACGCCACAGGCCCTCCCTCCCTCCTGATGGGGCAGAGACCCTGCCCATCCACCTGCCACCCACTTCTCCAGAAAGTGCCCCTTGCTCTGCCCCACTCATCGGGACATCTGATGAACCACTGCCCTCCTGCTGTGAGAGTTGTCTTTCCCAGTTGACACCTGTGACCCGAGGAGCTTGGGGTTGCAGGGGCTGGGGGCAGGCAGATGTATCAGGAAGCTAAGGCCGGTGACCCTGCAGAGCCCCCGGTTGCACAGGCCCTTCCAGGACCCGGTGAGGAGCCTGCCTATGGTCCCACGTGGTCACGTGTCCCTGTAAAATTTGTAAAAGATAGTCTCATATTTGTAAAAGAGGGCATCCCCACAAAAACTGGACGGACTCGTAGGGAGACCAACTGTCCCGGGTGGCCAGGGATTGTCCCGGTTTTAGCACAGAAAGGCCTTGTGCCGCGAAACTCCCCAGGGCTCGGTACACCCGGACAGTTGACCACTCTGGTTTCAGGCCCCACAAACGTCTGCTCGGCACCTGGATGAGGGGAGGGTGAAGGGGGATCCCTCTCTGCCTCACTTCCTGGAAGTGTGCAGGGACACGGAGCTTGGGGACCCTTTCCTCCAGCCCCTTTCTTGGAGTTGTGGCGCTTCTGTTTGTTTCCTTGGCAACAGGGAGAGGAAACCCCCATTTAGGAGGCCAGGGAGGCCCCAGCAACCACACACACACACAGACACACAGACTCGCAGGCGGCCGCCCACACGCGGCTCCTGCGTCAGCACCCTCCGGCAGCGCTGCCCGCCTCCGGGCCGCAGCTCCAACTGCTGTGCAGGGCGGGGGCGG
>NW_017731728.1:1092457-1100899 GCF_001890085.2 Hipposideros armiger
CGGGGGCGGGGCGGGGCGTCCACACGGCCCCACCCACGTCCCCGCTGCCCCGCCCCTTCCCATCCCTACCTGCCCTCCCCCACCGCCACCAGGTCGGGCGGGGCCAAAGCTGGGGCATGGAAAGGAGAGAATGGGATGTCACGGCTGTATTTCTAGTCCACTGGCTCTACCCTGGCGTGTATTGTGGCAGGACCGTGTACTGTGGGGCGTATTGTGACAGTTTCTAGCCTGAGAATCACGGGAGGGGGGCTCGGTCATGGGCCAACCAGGTAATGCGGACAGCAGCGGGGAGGGGTTGGAATGTTGGGAAGGAGCCCCCGGACTCCAGGATTTTGTTGCTGGATTGGTCTTCTTGGGGCCTGGGCACAAGAGAGGTGGGCTTTCGTTTCGGGCTTGCTTCTGTCACTTGTCAGCTGTGTGGCATTGGGCCAGGTGCCCGAGCCCCAGTGGCCACATGTGTACGAAGGGGATCACCTCAAAGAGACTTGGGAGGATTAAGTTAGTGATCTTGATTGTGAAAGGGCTGTCACCAGGGAGAGCCTGCCCAGGTGCCAGGTGTGATCTAGCCATTTCCTGCCTGGCTGGAGCAGGGAGGGAAGATAGCTGCTCTGGCTGATGGCCTCCCCCCATCCTAGTAATGTCAAGGCAGGTCCCTTAAGGTGGGTTAGCCCCTTCAGATCTGTCCACAGTGATAGCTTGTCTCTTGTGATACTGTGTCATGTCGTCAGAGTGCTATTTGGGGGGGTTCTGGGCAGACCTGGCTGTGTGGCCTTGCGCAAATCTTTTGTCCTCTGGCCTCAGAAGCCCACTTGTAAAAAGAGGGGCTGATTCCCCAGAGCGCTGGAGGCCTCCTGCGTGGGAGGCAAAAGATCACCAGGCAGGGGCCCCCACACCTCCCTACCAGAGACTTGGCCTTTGTTGCTTAGTATGTTGGGCTTTTATGGGTGAGATTTTATTCGGATGAGGGGTTCTCTGGCTTTACAAGTGGCTGTTGATTCCCCCCCCCCCTTCTAAGAGCCTTCCCCACTGAGCTAAACTGAGCTAATGGCTCTGAGCCTGCACCATTCCTCCTGGCTGAGTCTGGGTGGGAAGAAGGCCGTCTACTCAGCTATGCAACCTCAGGCTGATTACTCAACCTCTTGGAGTTTTGGGTTCTTGGCATATAAAATGCAGATAATCATACCTACCACATGAGGCACAGGTGAAAATGAAATGGGATCCTCATCTCAAGGCCTGGTACCTGGTATAATACATGGCAGCCACCTAAGGGACAGGCAAGTCCTCCTGCTTTCTAGGTTATGACAATCACCTGTGCATGAGGCATGAGTGACTCAGCACTTTAACAGTCGATTGGTATGGACCCTGTGATCAAAGGATGAACAAGACAGGGACCCTCCCTCAAGAACTGACTCACTGGAAAGGCATTCCCAAACCATGGCCTTGACTTTCCAAATCACCCCACTCCTAGACCCGCCTCCAAAAGTCACAGCTTCCCAGCCCTGTGGGGGAGTGTGACTGTCTCTCCAATGGCCTAGGACCCATTTGAGGTCTCTCTCCCAGCCCACCTGTCCAGGATTATAGCCTGATGGTAAGATCTTGGCATTCAGTCAGGACAGCCTGTATTAAAATTCCAGTTCTGCTCTCAACCATGTGACCCCTAGACAAGTGGTTCTCAACTGGGGGAAATTTGGCTTCACTGGGGACACTTGGCAGTGTCTGAAGACATTTTTGATGGTCATAACTAGGGGCAGAGGGGCTACTGGCATTTATTGGGTAGAGGCCAGGGATGCTGCAAAACATCCCCCAGTGCACAGACCCTCCCCCCACGCCAAAGAATTCTCTGGTATCAATAGTGCCAAAGTAGAGAGACCCTGCCTTAAACGAACGCCTTTCCTCATTGGTAATATAGGGCTAATGTGGTAAGTACCTTGCAGAACTATTGTGTAGGTTCAACAAGGGAACAGGGATCCCTCGTGCATGATAACAAGGATAACAGGTCCTCGTGCGGACTCCCTACATGAGTCAGCCTGCCTCTGGAATCCCTCCTGGCCTCATCCTTCTGCTAAGCCCACTCCGTTTGGCTTGCCTCTTGCCAGGCCTGCGCCTCTGCGTCCTTCCTTGTTGGCCTCCCTTCTCTCCAGGCAGCCGGATCTTCCCCTTCAGACCCCATCGCAGCCCCAGCTCCTGCCTCCCTTCCCCTTCTCCCGGCCTGCCCTTCTTCCCACACTTCCCCGCCTCACCTCTGGTGGCTGCAGCGGCCTCTGCCCAGACTTCCTCTGGGCCCCAGTCCACCCCAGCTCCTCCCACGCCTCCCGCCAAAATGGCATGAGATAGTGAAGCACGTCTTGGATTTGGACCAGGCTGCCTGGTCCAAGTCTGAGCTCGACCTATTACTTACTGTCTAGTGTTGGGAAAGGCAGCCTCACCTGTAAAACGGGGACACCTGCTCCCACCCATGAGGTGGTTTCGTGGACCAGCTTGGGAATGGAGGTGAAAGCATACATGTCCCACTTTATATTTTTATTTTCGTAGCGTTTACCACCTTCTAACAAACTGTAATGTTGTCTATTTATTGCCTGTCTCCTTCCACTAGAATGTCAGCTCCACGAAGACAGGGATTTTTGTCTGTTTTATTCACCGCTGTATCCCTAGTGTCTAGAGCAGTGCCCGGCATGTAATAGGTGTTCAATAAATATCTGTTGGATGAGTGAATTCGCTATCTCTATATAAGGCACTTCTGTAAAGTCCCTGACTCTACCTCCTCCAAGGAGCCTCCCTTCAAATGCTTGTAACTTAATCATTGCAATATCCCCATTTTATAGATAAGGAAACTGAGGCTGAAGGAAATGCAGTAACTTGCCCAGAGTCACTCTCCTGAATGTAGCAGGGCCAGATGCGTTTGTTCATTTCAAAACACCGAGTACCTCCTGTGTGCCAGGCCCTGGACCAGATGTTAGGGACACAGATAACCAAGACTTGGTCCCTCCTGTCCCCCACAGCATTTTTGGGAGGAAGGTTCACAGAGGGAGACCCAGGATGCTATGGAAACATTGGAGGGCCCCCCCCTCCAAGGTCACAGGTCTTCAAGACAAGGACTGCCCAAACTGCCCCTTGGACTCAACCACTGTGTTCTGATTATGCTCCAGCTCCCAGGCTTCCGGAGCCTATTTGGAATTCATTACCCGGGTCGGGGTCCTGTGCCTCCCTTTATCTGCTGTGCTTGGTCCTGCCTCTCCCCGTGTTTATCTCCCCCCCTCCCCCCACCGCCCCCAGTGAGCAACTGCCTTGAGAGCAAGCTGAGTAGCTCGGTTTCCACGTCTTGGTAGTCACTCTGGCCAGATGAGGAAACTGAAGCCCAGAGAAGTCAGCGTCAGCACCTACTGTCACACAGTAGGGGCGCGGCAGGACTAGAACCTAATGTCCACCCAGTCCCAACTTGCCACGCTCCCCCCAGCAGGCTCCACCTTCTGAACTGGCTTCTTCTGCTTCTTCGGGGACCAGGGACCTGTGCCCCTGCAGGAGGAGAGCAGACAGGATCCAGAGTTAGGACTGAATATTCGGGATACAGGCCTGCTTTGGAGCTCAGATTCAGGATTGAGGTGGTGGTGGTGAGGCTGGGGACTCTGGAAAGAGCCCAGAGTGAAATTCGGGGTGAGGTTCCCCCTCCTCTCTTCTGCCTCTTTTCCCCAAAGATGAGGAGGTCAGGGATAGGAAGAGTTAAGTGCTTTTGCTTCCTCAGCCAGGAGGGGAAGCCAGACTGGGGGGGGGGGAGCACACTGGGTGGGGCAGAGTGGGGGCTCCAAGTGGGGCGGTGGCTGAGGCAGTGGGACAACAGGAGCCCTGCCACTCACATTTCACTGGCTCACCCATCCCCTCCTCCGCTCCTGGTTTGGGGAACAGAAGAGGGAGAAGCAGAACAAGACTGTTTTGTCTGGGAAGCTGAGGGTGGGTGCCACGCCCTGGGGGAGAGGTAGCCATATCCTGGGTCCCTCACATGGGTGCATCCTGGATGCACAGCACTGCCCAGTACCCTCCTAGAGCTGGGAGCCCGAGCATCCCCACCCTCCCCGGTGCCCCTCCCCAAACACTCAGAGCCCCTGCCTTAATCCCACTCCAGCCCCTTGTCCATCTAAGGCCAGCTCCAGAACCCAGAACAGAGGGCCTGTCCAGCTCTGCGTCCTTTGGGTATTACAGAACCCCTGGAGCTGGAGGAGCTAGCGACATAGTTTAATTTGCCAGGTTCCTCATCAGAATAAGTTGTGGGATGGCCAGGGGCAGGGCACCCATGGCTTCCAGAGTTTCAGCTCTGCCACCTCTTAGAGAAGGTGAGGTGGCTGGTGGGGCCAGGGCCAGGATTAGAGGATGAGAGTGGAAGACTGACCGAAGGGGTCCTTGGTGAGGCCCGAGGCTGGAGGCTGGAGAGCCTGGGGTGGGAAGCCTGGGGACCCGGTGATCCTGTTTTGTGAGAGGGCCTGGCCCCTCCCCAGAGCCAGCTGTGAAGCAGACCTGGCCAGAGAGGAATGTAGATAAGGGCAGTGCTGGCCTTTGCAGCCAGCAAGGTTGTGGGGCCTTTGCTGTCCCTACCCACTACCCGCTTTCTGGCTGCAACCAGGATGGAGACCCTCCAGTGGCCATCCAGCCCCCAGCCCTGCTCCCCCTTTTGAGGCCCTTTTGGGAACCACAAAAATCTGGGACCTTGTGTCCTGGCAACGTGATGTGTGCACACACAGCTCTGGTATCTGTTTTAAATTATCCATTAAAATAAGTACAGTCCTGGAAAAAAAAAAATCAGTACAGTCCTAGAGTTGGCAGGGTGGGGTAAGCAGTAGGAGAGGACTGAGGGGAGAGGAACCTACTCAGCCTCTTTTTCCAGTTGCTTGGGTGGGAAGGAAGGGGTCAGGGGATGGACCTCAGAACCTGGGACTTTGCTGTGCCCCCCATGCCCCCCAGGGAACCCAGGCATTCCTTCCCCACCCCACCCTGGCATTCTGAGACGGCAGCTTTGAATGAGCTGCCCACGTGTGGAGGGGGGGTAGGGGTGACTCACTATTACTATGGGGAGGAAAGGGGGAGCTGGTGGTGGAAGAGTGAGTCACCCTGATGGGCACCAGCCTCAGCCCTCCCCACCCCCCCTTTCCTGAATCTGCCCGCCTAGTGCCCCCCCCACCTTGCTTTACATCCACTTCCCCACCCCCACCCCGCCCTTCGCCCACCCACTCTCACCCCTTGGCTCTGCCCTCTAACCCAAGGCTTGAGGCAGTGGGGGCAAGCTTGCAGCCCGGGAGCGCTGAGCGAGCGAGAAGCAAAACGCGAGCTTCAGCGAAGCCCGGGGCGAACCGAGGTGCGAGGGAGAGGGTGGGGCTCGACTCCACCGGGGCTGGGCAGTCCTCCGCCTTGCTGGGCCATTCCCGCCCCCACCCCGTGGGGATGCGACGGTCCCTTTAAGAGCAGTGGCCCCTCCTCCCGTTCCCAGGACCTATTAGAGCCTTTGCCCAGACGCCGGTGACTCAGTGTTCGCGGGAGCGCCGCAGCCACTTCAGCCAGCCCAGATCCCAGGTCCGACAGCGCCCGGCCCAGCTCCCCACGCCTGCCAGGAGCAAGCCGAGAGCCAGCCGGCCGGCGCGCTCCGACCCCGACCCCGGTCTCCACCCGTCTCTGTCCTTTGGACCGAGTCCCGCGCCCTTCCCGGGATCCCTGCCCCGCGGGCAGCGCTGCCACCCTGCCGGCCATGGAGACTCCGTCCCAGCGGCGCGCCACCCGCAGCGGGGCGCAGGCCAGCTCCACCCCGTTGTCGCCTACCCGCATCACCCGGCTGCAGGAGAAGGAGGACCTGCAGGAGCTCAATGACCGCTTGGCGGTCTACATCGACCGTGTGCGCTCGCTGGAGACGGAGAACGCAGGTCTGCGCCTTCGCATCACCGAGTCGGAGGAGGTGGTCAGCCGCGAGGTGTCCGGCATCAAGGCCGCCTACGAGGCCGAGCTTGGCGATGCCCGCAAGACCCTCGACTCGGTGGCCAAGGAGCGCGCCCGCCTGCAGCTGGAGCTGAGCAAAGTGCGCGAGGAGTTTAAGGAGCTAAAAGCGCGGTGAGTGCGCCCAGGTGGCGGCGTGCCCAGGTGGTGGTGTGCGGGCAGACTGGTCACCCCTGCCCGGCCCCAGGCGTCTGGTAACTTTGCCATATAGTCTCCTCCCTCCCCGGAACTGCCCCTAGCGGGTGACTGGCAGTGCCAAGGGAAATCGGCAGGACTGGACCGAGAAGGGAGGGGTGTCTGCGAGAGGGTGGGGTATCCAAAGACTGGTGGGGGCGGGGTGGGGGCATCAGGGCCAAGTAGGGGCTGATGGTAGGCCCATTCAGTCAGGGGAAGGTTTGCCAGCCAGTTGGAGCCTGGGGGAGGGGTTTGAGCAAAGCAGAACTGACCCCACCAGGTCTAAGAAGTCTGGGCACCCCAGGACACATTGGAGTGGGTGAAAGGGTCCTGTTGGAACTTTCTTGGCAGGCTTGGCACAGTGCCAATTTTGCCCAGACTGGCTCATAATACCTCATGTCAATTAAGACAATTCCCAAGCTGGCAGATGTCCACTGGTGCTGGAGAGAGGTCACCAAGGCAAGGTGACCCCCTTCCCACCCTGCAGGGGCGTGGAGGTGGCCCCCTTGGCCCGACCCTATCCGGGTTCTTTCTAAGAGCTGGGAAGCTGTCCTTCACTGGCTGCATCTCTGGGATCTTCCCTGGACTCTGACAGCCCCCCAAACAGCTCCAGGAGAGCGGCTCCCAGCTCCCTGCTCCCGGCTCCCGGCTCGGCTGGCTCGGCTCCGGCTCCGGCTCCGGCTCCCCCACAGCTCCCACAGCCCTTGGCCTGCTTGGCCCAGGAATGCAAGGGAGGGAGGGAGTCAGGGCAGAGGCTCCGGCTCAGGAAGTTGTGTTATGCCCAGGTCTGGCTGCCCGGGCGGCCTCCCTGCCCTCTCAGCCTGGTGCCTTGGGGGGTTTAGGGCTCTGTCTCTCTCTCTCCGTTGGGGTGAGCCATTTCATTTTCCCAGCTGCCTTTGCTCTGGCTCGTCCTCTCAGCCTCTGGCTTTTTTTGATCTTTGCCTTAATAAACTGCTGGAATACAGTGACATTTTTGAAATCCAGCCGTTGGAAGCTTCAGGCCACTCCTCCTCACCCATCCCGGCCCCACCCTACCCCACCCTACTTGACTCCACCCTCTTCTAAAAAAGCCTTAGGAGCCTGGAAATTTAGCCCCTCTTCAGCCCCCCCCCCAAGAATTTGGTTTCCTTCTATCTACTGCCCTTTTCTCCATGAACACCTAAACCAAAGAGAACTAATGGTGCTTGCAGATCCCTGGGCGTGGGGGCCCAATGGTTTGACTTCCCCAAACTCGTGCGCTCTAGACCTTCTCCACTCTTTCCGCCCGTTCACCAGCCCCCAGCCCAGGCCTCCTGAGTGCGGCAGATCCATCCCTGTGAAGAGTAGTGAGTTGCTAGCTGTGTGGGGAGACTGGCTTTTATTTCTGTTGACAGGGGTCAACTCCTGTCTTTTTCACTAGTGATGTGGACAATTTACTTAGCAGGACAGACTGGAGACAAGCTGGGGAGTCCCAGAGAATGTCTGTGTTGGAAACCTGCCCACTCAACCACCAAAGCCCCCGGTGCACATTCCCGTGAAGGTCTTTCCTGGCTGATGGGGGAACGCGCTGAGTGCAGGCTGTGGTCCCATGCTAAGCCAGCCACAGCAGCCTGTCTCCTCTGCTTTCTGGTGCAGCTGTCCAGGCCTGGGACACCAGGCGGGGATGTTTGCACGTGGGGCAGGGGCGGGGGTGGCGTGTGTACATGTTATATTTAGCCACCTGCCTCTCTTCTCCCCCACTGATCCTGGCTGGGGAGGCTGGGCTTCCGGAAAAGGGGGGGTGGCTTTGCACACCTGGATCCTAGGCCGATGGGCGGCAGGGTGGAGACAAAGAGGGCTCAGATATGGTGACAGTCCCAGTCTATGTCCCCAGTGGGAGGAGCTCCCTTTTCGATGCTCCCTTTTGCCTCTGCTGTGCTCAGGGTGAGGTGGAGAAGAGCAGAATGAAAATTTGGGAGAGGAAGAGGGGCCTGTCTTGTCCCAATTCCTCACACTAAAGCCTAGAGAGAAGGGGTTGTCTGGTTTAATGTTTACTTAGAGCTCCAAGTTCAGGGCCAGGCTTTGTGTTGGGATGCAGAGCTCTCTGTAAGATCCTGTGGCCCAGCCAAGGAACCTTGACCATACCCAGGAGTTTGGGGTGCCCTTTTGTTGAGCTGAGTTGTGGGCCCCACGCAGAAACACTCCCCCCAACAAACACACACGCACATTCTTTCTGTTCTGGAGCCTAAGTGTAGGGAGAATGAGGGGAGGTTGGCCTGGGGTCTCGGCTTGGAACAGGGCCCCACCCCAGGCAAGACAGCTGGATGGATGACTCAGCCG
>NW_017731728.1:1101094-1144370 GCF_001890085.2 Hipposideros armiger
ACCCCGCCTGCTCCCCACTCCCCACGACAACGTCCCGGGGTCCTTTTCTGTCCCCTTCCTTGGGACCTCTCTGGTGGCCTGGAACCAGGGCTCTAGACAGGCAATGTGCATGAGTGTTCTAGAGCTGAGGCCAGAGTTCTGGGCTTGGGCTGTGGGACCGGCACGGGCTCTTCCCATGCGGGGCTCTTCCCGTGCGGAACTGGTGGAGGAAGGCTGAGTCAGACACGGGGAGCTCCCAACCCACAAAGCAGAAGCGTCTCTTCCCGCCGGACGAGGCCTCTGTACTTGACAACTTCCTGGATTGCCCGCCTTACGCAGCAGCCTGGTGGGGACAGGCAGTGGGTGCAGGCCCGGGTCCATCCACGCTCTCATCAGGACAAGCACAGCAAAGGCCACAGAGGTGTAGAGGCTTGTTCCGTGTCACACAGCAGGGAGTGACAGGGGAGGACCTGAGCTCAGGTCCACTCCTGACTTCCAGTTGAGTGCTCATACCACTAAGCCTACCCCTCTAGTTTAGGGAACAGGTTGGAAGGTCGGGAGAATGGAGTGGGGTAGCCCATGCTAGCTCCTGCTCTGGAGATTTTGCTCTGGGACCAGTGATGCCTCGGTGCTCTGTTCTTCTGCCAGGGCCTGTTAACACTTGGTCACGGGTCTGCCCGGCCTGTACCTGGAAAGACCCAGGGCCCTGCCAGGCCATGGATCAGGAGACAGGCCTCTGGGAGGCTGTGAATCCCGCCTTGGGACTTGTCTTCACAATTGTCTGCTTGGGTCCGAAGAAGGCTGTGCCCTTGGATGGAGGCCTTTGAGGAGACCTGGGCCCCAGTCCTCACCTGAGGGAACCTCCTGATGTCATCTCTGCCCCGCCCCTCCCCCCCAAGGCCACATTCTGATTCAAAAGGAAAGCAGAAGGTGAGCTAAACCTGGGGGCTGAGTAGTACTTAAGGAGCCCAAGAGAAGCAAGAGACGGTAATTCCTACAAGGGCCCCCCGATTGCCTTCCCACGGTCCATGCCCCTGGGTGGCACTTCCCTGGCCTCCAGGAGCCTGAGACTCACCCTTGTTTGGGATGTGTCCATTGTCCCCAGTCCCAGTCCCACCCCCAGTGATTCAGTAACTTGGTGTCAGGGCTGAAGCCAGGGACAGCTGGCAGAACAACTGGTAGGAGACGCCTTCACCTACCAACTGTGCCCTCTGCTGTCCTCCCCTTCACTTCCCTCCTCCCCAGCCCCTCACCACCTCCAGCAGCTGCAGCAGCCGAGACCACGTCTGTCTCAGAGGCCCAGACACGAGGGCAGCTCATCTAATTCCTACCTGCCTGGGCCCCCAGTGTGCTGATGGGAGCACAGGCCAAGCTCTGATACCTTGGAGCTATCCGGAGAGAGACTAGGGGAGGTTGCAGGGCCTCACCCCTTAACAGGGTGGCCCACCAACAAAATGACAGGTAGTGTGGGGGAGTGGAAACAGCCCTGGCCCTGGATGGCCTTAGTTCTAGGCTCTGCCCTACCACTCAATTGCTGTGTGACCTTGAGCAAATCACCTCCTCTCTCTGGATTTCCTTAGGAATAAAAGAAAAGGCCTAGAGCAGAAGGTCCCCAGAGATCCCTCAGGTTCCAAAGTAGTGCCGTGACCCCCAAAGTGAGCAAACAGCCCTCTAAAATGCCAGGCTATAAATATTAAAATCCAAGGTAACGAATGTGACTATAATTAACAGCCAGTGTTATTGTCAATAGAAATACTTCCCACAAGTACTAAGGCCCTGTCTCTCTCTCTCAAAGAAAGTTTGTTAGAAACAGTTAGTTATTATGACATCACACTCTTGGCTTAGGCTTTGCTTTCATTGCTAGTAGGAAAGGACGATTCAGGGTGGTGGGAAGGGCTGTTTCACGTAGAAGGAGAGAGAACATATGTCCCATTGACCTGTGTTGGGAGAGGAGTGCGGCCCTGAGGAAAGGCAGGATTGTTAGCTTACAGCTGGCCCCGGGATTAGACAGCATGTGCCTGGAGCCAGACGGAGGGCGGCGTGACCTTGAGCTGCCCACTTCCCACCGTTTCTGCACCCATGCTGAGGCTGGGCTGTCAGGAGGCCTGGGTCCTTAACAATCCCTTCAAGGAAAAGGACAGTTTGGGAAGGAGGCGGGGCTGGGGGGGGGCCTCCCTGTCCTTTTGTGGGAGAGGAAGCCCAAATCCTGCCTGTGGCAGCCAGGAATACTTCTGGCTGGGATCCCAGGCCCAGCCCAGGGACTGAGTCACGGTATGGGGACAGAGTGGAGAGTGAACCGGAGACCCGGAGCTTGTCCAGTCCGAGAAAATGCTGAGGGGCGGCTTTTTCTTGAAACTAGGATGCGTGTTCTTGCTGAAGGGATGAGCGTCTGAATCAGATGGGGGACCCATGCAGGGACAGGACATGAGTCGCTTTGGGGCTGGCTTAGGGGAGCTGGAGACCCTTGATTACCAGGGGCCCGGTTCTGGGCAGTTGAGAGGAGGCAGTTTGGGATTGCCAAGGCACCCCCTTTCCCTCCCCCGCACCCTCCCCGCTTCCTGCGAAGCCCTAAGCTGCCACCCTCTGCTGGCCGGGGAGAGAGCTGCAGCTTCCCAGGCTGGAGCTGGAATGCAGCGAGACCTGAACTCCTAGGTCCTCCCTCACCTCAGTTCTTGATCTTGGGGTGCA
This sequence comes from Hipposideros armiger, assembly GCF_001890085.2. NCBI lineage: Eukaryota > Metazoa > Chordata > Mammalia > Chiroptera > Hipposideridae > Hipposideros > Hipposideros armiger. The sequence continues at coordinate 1,103,762 of NW_017731728.1, forward strand.
TCCCATCCCCTCCCATTGTAGTCAGGGTTAATAACCAGGAGTCACCAGATGAAGGGTTAATATGTCCTAAAAAGACACTGCTGAGTCGCCTTCTTGTGGGGGTCCCCTAAATGTCCTTCCCTTTGGCCAGTGTCCCCCCGCAAAGTGTTCTGTCTCTTCCTAGGCCATCCCTCCCCACTCCACGGCCCCACTTCTGGTGTGTTCCCAGGCCTCACCCCTGCTTTTTTGTGACAACACAGGAATGATTTCTGGAGAAAAAGGCCGGGAAGAAGGAAAGTGGTGTTTGGCAGGGGACCTTGAGGGTGCGCTTCAGGACACCAGCCGCCTGTTGCCCAGGACCCTGATGCCGTGGCCAGTGGCTGCAGGCTTCTCCTAGCTCTGCGTCCTGCCACGTTGGTATCCCCAGCAGCTGCGACTCAGGCCGGCCCGCTGCCAGGCCCCGCAGTGTTTTGCACATGTCAACAGGCCTCCTATCCCCCTTCGCAGCACTAGCTCCCCCGTCCCCACCCTCCCTCTGCTTGGATTAAGACCTGGTTTTGTCTGAGGGGAGGACAGCTGAGAGCCTGGCGGCTCTGAAAGGGGATCAGATGGGCCTCGGCCCCTGAGCATGTGTGATTGGTTGTCACACCCAAGAGAGGCGTGTGGAAACAGGGCCATGGCTGCTGTGGGTGCATGAGCCCGAGTGGGGAGGCCAGCAGTAGGGCTGTGTGGGGGGCTACCACATGCTTTCTGGGTGTAAGACATTCGGAACTTCACAGGGTGGGGTGTGGGGAAGGCTGGAGGGGCTCCTATGTCCTAGAACACCTGCCCCTCACTTCCTCTTTTTTTTTTTTTATTGGAGAATTGAGGAAAGGGGAACAGACAAGTTGCTATCCTTTTTTTGTTCTTCAGTCTAGTTGTGGAGGACGTTGCTTCATTGGCCCAAGTTGGCACCATCATTGCGCTCTTCCCGGGCGAGGCAGATCAGTTGCCGGCTTCTGGACGGCCGCTCACCGCGGCTGCTGGCCGCTCATGCTGGCTGCTGGCTACACACGGTAGCCCATGGCAACCCACCTGCTATCGTGGGCCGTGCAACTCACGGCCGCCCAGCTCCAGGTTGAGCTGTTGTTCAGCATCTTAGCTGTAGAGGACAGTGTCACTGGCCCTCATATGTGGGACTCGAACCGGGGTCCTCTGGTGTCCCAAGCCAGCTCTTAACCAGCGCGCCACTCGGCCGGCCCCCACTTCCTCTTTTTAAGGCCCCCTTTCCAGAGAGGGATGGTACCTTGAACGCCAGAGCAGGGAAGGTGGGCGTCCCAGCCTTTCCACATCCTGCCCTGACCTGAAAGTGAGGGCAGGTCCATAGATGGGCTAAGAAACCAAGCAGTGGTTCCTTGGTTCCTTTTGGGGGTGGAGGACGTCAGACCTCATGGCTTTGTTGTGGGAGCGTGTGAAGTTTGAGGCCGGTTTCACTGGCTCTCTGTGGTGCTCTCACTGGGGTGTCTCCCAGTACGCGAGGCAGAGGTCGCCACGTGTCCCAGCCTCTCTGTTCCTGGGTGTCTCTGTGCCCTGTCTGTGTTCTGTCCTGTGTGCTGTGAGTGTCCTGAGGTGACCGGGTGAGCAGATTTTTCGTGTCTGAGCCTGCCCTTCTCCAGGCCTCGGTTTCCCCATCTGTAAAAGTGCAAGACTTGGCCTAGGAGGAGATCCCTCCAGAAGTCTTGAGCATATGAGCCCCCCTAGTGTCAGGGCATCGGGGGACATACAGGAAAATGCCCCCAGAGACACCATGTAAATGCACACAAGAAACCAGCAGGTAAAACAACAGCTGACTGCTTTTGGGAAGGGGAGCCAGGGGGCAGGTTAAGGCTGGAGCCCTAGGGCAGGGCTGAGCGGGTATTTGGATAAATGGAGGGAGGGAAGTGGGATATATTGCAAGGGAGCCGTGGCTGGACTGTGCAGGAGGCTTGGGGTGGCCGCGGAAGCCGCCCCATCACCAGGCAGAAAGTCAGCCTGCCCAGAGGTCTAGACACCTGGGAGGGGAGAGGTGTCCCTACGCCGGCTCCGCACCGAGGCTGCCCTGCCCAGCCACAGGGGGCGCTCTTTCCTGTGAGGCAGGGAATGCCAGCTCTCAGCGCTCTCCTGCCCCCTGGGGTCCAGCCCTCCCTCAGGGTCTCCGAGCAGCCATGGGGAACTCCGTTGGTCTGCTGGTCCGTGGGGCCGAGCGGCAGAGGTGCGGCAAGGGGACTGGGGTGGGTCTGAGGGAGCCCCCGTTGGCCAACTGCCCCTCCACGTCTTTTTTTTTTTTTTGAGCCATCCAGCCACCTGTTGGCAGCTCAGCGGCTGCCCCTCCACTTCTTATTTTTGCCCCAGCTCATATCTCTGCTCCCCTGTCTCTTCCTCAGCCCAGACAGGAAATGGGGGCCCTCCCTGGGGCCTAGCAAGTTGCTCCCAGCCACTGGGCCCAAACAGGCCTGCAGAGGCCCTGGCTTCCATATCTGGCATCCAGCTGAGCTGAGGAGGGTGACTCAGCGGGCGGGCCAGCGCCTGGCCCCGTGCCCACCCAGCCCCTTTGTTGCGCTGGGCGTCTTTCTTCCCCAAAAGCAGCCCCCAGAGTCCTGGCCTGCAGAGGCCTGGAGCGGGGGCTTCCCCATCAGGCCGGCCTCAGCCCGGCAGGCCCCCAGTTCTTCCTGCCCTAGTCTTATCCTCGCGGCTGCCTTGCCCTCCTCCAGCCCTCTGTCTTCCCTCCTTCAGCGATCAGATCAGCCAGCTGTGGGAAGAGTTAGCAACAGGATGCCCAGCCCTTTTTGTCTCATGAGGCAGCTGGGATGGGCCAGTCCTGTGCTTGAGGAACGTGTGGATGAGAGGGAGAGAGTGCCCCCCCACACCACTTGCACGGCAGGGGGCCTGGGGCAGGACGTGGGCAAAACTAGCGTCTCCCCTGTGGGCACTAGAGGATATCCCGACCCCGGCCCGGGTATTGTCAGCCTGGGGATGACGCACCTGTGGGGCCCCTGGTTCCCACCCTTCCCAGCTCCCCACCCAGACAGCACGTGCCCAGCTCTCCCACCACCAACCCCCAATGGACTCGGGCACGGGCAAGGCAGCACTACCTTCCTGGGCGAAACCCCTGGCCGGGGTCTTTCTGGGGTCCTGGCTGGGTCCAAAGACGCCAGCTAGCCAGCTAGCGAGGGGCTGGGGCGGGCAAGCCTGGGGAGGAGGGAGAGCCATCTCGGGGAGTGCGTGTGGCTCTCTGGCCACAGCGCCCGAGGTCTGAGTCATAAGCCATGAATGATAGTGGCTTCTCCCCACAGATGGGAGCTCCCCAGACCTGGCCGAGAGAAAACCGCAAAGGCTGCTCCTCGCTTCCCCCTGTGCTCATGGTTTCCTCATGTGCGAGCGCTTGTCTCAGCCCTAAAACGGCCTCCGGGAGGGAGTGGAAAGCAGCCCCCTTGATTTCTGTGGAGGCCATTGTAGCGTGACAGGTGCTGAAGTAGCACTGGGTCCCAGCGGGGTGCTGACTTGCTGCAGGACATAGTGTTCCGTGCCTCAATGTCCCCAATCACATAGCAATAGCGTCTGTCTTGTGGGGAAGCTGTGAAGACACGTTAACAGTGTAAGAATCAGGGCAGCACCTGGGACACCATCAGCTGTATATGAATGTTCACCGTTTTATTATTATTATTTATTATTATTACTACTACCACCCCTCTTTGGGAGCAGTAGGAAGGGAAGAGGTTAGACAATCCTGAACTTGTTAGACTGTAAACTGGGGTGGGGGGGCAGGGAGAGGGCACCCTTTTTCTCTGCGCTCATTGTCGGCCTGGCTCTGCCACGGAAGGGGTGTGTCCAATCAGGACTCCTGGAGTTCCCCTCCTGCTGTCAGAGGAGGCTGGGAAGCAGGACTAGGGAAGAGTCGCCCTTGGGCTGCTGGCTTTTCCTGCTTCTCCCAGCTCAGGCTGGCTCTACCTCTCTCTAGACCTGTGGCTTAGGAAGCAGTGAGGTGGGGGAGGAGTCCTGGTCAGCAGCCAGAATTGACTGGGACACTGTCCCTGCTGTGCTGGACGCTGGGCCCTTTACCTGCCTCCTCTGTTCCTCCGTTTCCTTAGCTGAAGAAGGAAGGGGTTGAGCTGAACCCACTCCAAGCTGCCTCCAGTTCTCTAAATTCTGGGAACCCCCAGTAGGGCCGGCTGCAGCTGTTAGCCTGCAAGGCGGAGGGGCCACTTCTGGGAGCTACTGGGACTCCGAGTTAGCCCCAAGGCGCTCGGAGTCCATGTCTGCCGCACCACTTTGCTTTACCAGCGGTTTTTCTTCTTTCTCCTCCTCCCCCTGCAGCTGCCTCAGCTTCGGAAAAGTTCTGAAGTCATGGAAAGTTGGGGCTGTGCTCCTAGCCAGGCGCTGGGCCGGATGGCAGCCAAAACCTGAGCTGGGTTTTGACTTTATTTTTAGCTTTTCTGGCTGAGACGGAGGAGGGGAGACAGCCTCCAGTTCTGGAAGGGCCTCTTTTTCACAGGAGACAGACCCCGTTGCATTAAACAGCTTGTTTTGAGGTGCGGTCAGAGGCCCAGACAGGAGCAGGCATGCAGGCTGGCGGCCGCCTGGCTGACGTCACTCGGTCCCCTCCCAGTGGAGCCTGGTTGAAGGGGAGATGACTCCTGTTTGAAATCTCCTAAGGTGGCAGAACTCTGCCTCAGCCGTGGCCTCCCCCTCCAGAGCCTCCTCAAGCCTGGCTTTCTCCCGCCGCCGGCTCACGCTGAATTGTTAGGTCTCGTGGAGCTTAGCACTTCTGTGGCAGGAGAAGTCTGTTGGCAGGACCGCGTTTCTCCTTTCCAGGATAGAAATATTTCCCCGGCCCACGTTTGGTTTTCCTTTTTTTTTTTCCATCTGCTGTGGCGGGCTTGTGCTGAAGGACTGATGTGTTGCAGATGGCAGCTGGGACCAGGCCTCGTGGCTTTCCCTCACCAGACACTGGTGAAGGGACCATAACATCTGGAGAGTTCTTAGGTTCTTTCTCCAGAGGCTTATAAGAAAATAGGCCCCCTCTATTTCTCCAGTTCACCGTCCAGCAAAAATCATCGGGGGCCCAGGAAGTGGAGGAGTGGCAACCCCCGTTCGCTTGGTTCTAGCTAAAGCTTGACCCTGTCTGAGGAGTGGGGAGGTTCAAGGCCGGGGGCCGTGTCTGGAGCTGGACGGGTCGGGCCGGCGTTCCCTCAGCTCCGATGAGGCCCAGACGGAGGAGGTGAAGGGGGAGGCTGGAACCCCCATGCTCCACCCAGAATAGGGGAACCCAGACTGGATCTGAGGAAGGGAAGACTCCATATACGCCTGGTTGTCCTATCCCAGGTCTGTCTGACCTCTAACCAGACTTTCCCTCCCCACAGTCCCCAGAGTGTAAAAGGGACTAGCAGGGGTGACCAACACCTTTGGCGCTCAAACTAAAGAAGCGGTAGGGACACACGAGCCCAGGGCTGGGAGCCTGGGTGTTTGGATCCCTGCAGGGAGGGAGGCTTGGCTGAAGGAAGGCGGGTGGAGTCTGGGAGGGGAAGGTTCAGGCCCTGTGTGGGAAGAGGCAGGAGACAAAGGTGGCCCTGTCTCTTTGGGAAGGAATGGGAGAGGAGAGAGGGAAAAACATTCATCTCACGGGACGAGCTTTGCCCTTGGCCCCAGGCACGTTCCTGAGCACTGAGTCATGGGAAGGGTGGAGAAGCAGGAACGGGATTTGGGGGACCTTGGGGGAGGTGGGAGTCCCGTCCCAGAGGCTGGCAGATGCCGACAAACCCAAGCACAGGATGCCCTCTGCTGGCAGCTGGAGGCACAGCAGAGCCAGGCCCCACCGCTGACCTGCCTCGCCCCGGGGAACCCGGGACACTGACTCCTCCCCTTCATCCACTCTTCCCTTGCTCCTTTAGCAACACCAAGAAGGAGGGAGACCTGATGGCCGCCCAGGCCCGGCTCAAGGACCTGGAGGCTTTGCTCAACTCCAAGGAGGCCGCACTGAGCACCGCCCTCAGCGAGAAGCGTACTCTGGAGGGCGAACTCCATGACCTGCGGGGCCAAGTGGCCAAGGTGAGGCCGCCCCCAGGGCCCGCCAGGACCCTGCCTGACACTCCACCACACAGATGTACGCTCACTCCCCTACCCCAGCTGCTCTCAGGAGGTATCTGGTCTGACCTGTCCCCTGGCCTCAGAGCCATTCACCTGTCCTCGTATCACTGCACCCCTCAGAACCTCCTCCACCCTCCTTTCTGCCCAGTGCACTGAAGTTAAAGTCACCCACAAGCCATTTCCATGGACCTTTGCAATGACTTGTGCCTGGCCATGGGTGCCTCCCGGGCCACCCTCCTATAGAGAGCTGTTACCTCCCTGGGGGACAGGAGAGGTGCGTAGGCCATCCACAGAACCCAGCCGGGAGCTGGCGTTTAGGTCCCACACAGGACGCGCGTTCTTAATGGTTGGCGTGTGTGTGGTGGTCTTTACTTTCAAAACACTTTGCTGTCTGCGCTATCCTCTAATTTCTCACATGCCAAGCTGGGGAACAGAAGCAAAGCTGCTGGCTTGTTCCCAGTGTCACAGCCTCATGTGCACAGAGCCGGGCTAGCACGCGTCAGGTGCCCGGCTTCCATCCTGGGCTCTCTGCCCTGCCAGGCCCTGCCACCACAACGCCCCGTGGACAGACTGCGAGATGCCAGCAGGTGGACTACAGAACCACGGCTGGGCCATTCTCTGGGCCCCCGCGGGGCTCCACCCTGCCCCCAGCCCTTCCCAGCGGCACTGGCCAGCCCGTGCTTTCTAGATGAAAATCTGAGAAACGCCCTCCCCTGCTCAAACTCCTGAGGGTCTTTTTTTGTGGCACATAAAGGCGCATCTCTTCATGACCGAGCCCAACCCCATCCTTTAGGCGTCAGCAGGACTGACCCTCCTGAAGACCCCAGTGCACATGTCCCTTCAGACCTCCGTGCTGTTGCACATGCTGTCCTCTGCCCTGTGGTCACGGCAGTGTCCCTCCCCAGGTCCCACTGACCTGTGTTTCAGCTCTCAGCCTCCTGGAGCCCTTCCCAGACCCTCCCCTACCGCCCCAGGCACACTTTGGCTTCTTCCCTCTGGACTTCGGACATACCTCCTTTATGGCGCCTGCCAGAGAGGGCGGGTGCTCTCTCCTCTCTGAGTGCAGTGCCTCCCCGGAGTAGCTGCTGTGAGTGAGGACATGGCACTACCTCCGCGGGCATCGAAGGCGCTCACTCCTCTGTCGCACATGTAAAGGGATGCGCTGGGGACAGCCCACTCCCCGGCCTCTTCCCGGCTCTGATGTTCTCTGACCCCTCTGCCTGACCTCTGTCCCCTCCTCTCAGCTCGACGCCGCCCTGGGTGAGGCCAAGAAGCAGCTTCAGGATGAGATGCTGAGGCGGGTCGATGCTGAGAACAGGCTGCAGACCGTGAAGGAGGAGCTGGACTTCCAGAAGAATATCTACAGCGAGGTGGGTCCTGCAGGCCAGAGGTGCCGGGGCCGGTGCTGGCAGGCCCCACACTCGGCGCGGAGGCGCAGCTGTGTGCTGGCTTCCTTACGCCGGTGGATGGGCATGGGGACGGCCAGCAGCCAGCTCCCCGGTCACAGTGGGGCAGGCCCACGGGTTAGGGCTGGGTGGGGCGCGTGGCCGCCTGGGTCTTAGCCTCCGAGGACCTACTTCTGACCTCGGTTCCAGGAGCTGCGCGAGACCAAGCGCCGCCACGAGACGCGGCTGGTGGAGATTGATAACGGGAAGCAGCTTGAGTTTGAGAGCCGCCTGTCAGACGCCCTGCAGGAGCTGCGCGCGCAGCACGAGGAGCAGGTGGATCAGTACAAGAAGGAGCTGGAGAAGACCTACTCCGCCAAGGTGCCGCCTCTGCCCACTGGGGCTTGGGTGGAGATGAGGAGCTCAGGGTGCCCAGGCCTCTGCAGCCCTAACCCTGCGCCCTGCCCTCCAGCTGGACAACGCCAGGCAGTCGGCCGAGAGGAACAGCAACCTGGTGGGGGCCGCCCACGAGGAGCTGCAGCAATCCCGTATTCGCATCGACAGCCTGTCGGCCCAGCTCAGCCAGCTGCAGAAGCAGGTGCCGCCCCACCTCACCCCTTCCTGAATGGGCCAACAGTTTGGGCAGGATATGGGGAGGGGAGGGGTGGGAGGGTAGAGGGACGGAACCGGGCCTGTTTGCTGTTCCTCCTCTTATCTCACCTGTATGACCTCCACTTCTCAGAGCCTTCATTTCCCATTGGAAAAGGGAGCCCACTCTTGTCCTCCCAAACCCAGAGGTCCTCACACGAGGCTCAGTGTGAGGCATTAAAAGCAGCAACGCTATTCTGGCTGGCTGTGCCATTTGTGACGGGAAGAAATAGGTTCTAGCCTCAGAAGGAGAGATTTCTGTTAGGTATTGGGAAGGCTTCCGGTCGCCAGCCCAGGCCATGTTAGAGCCCATGACAGGTCCTTCCGGGAGCCTGGGGACAGTAGCTGGGTGTCCCCTCCCCCGCCCTCTGCATACTCAGGGCCCTTGGGAGCTCACCCGCCCCCGTTCCCCCTCACCCAGCTGACAGCCAAGGAGGCAAAGCTGCGGGACCTGGAGGACTCGCTGTCCCGGGAGCGGGACACCAGCCGGCGGCTGCTGGCTGAGAAGGAGCGGGAGATGGCGGACATGCGGGCCAGGATGCAGCAGCAGCTGGATGAGTACCAGGAGCTGCTGGACATCAAGCTGGCACTGGACATGGAGATCCACGCCTACCGCAAGCTGCTGGAGGGCGAGGAGGAGAGGTGGGCTGCGGAGGACTCGGGGTGCTCCCGCCGCCTCCGGCCTGCCGAGGCCCTGACTGACAGAGCCCCCCGCTTTGTCTCTGTCCCCAGGCTCCGCCTGTCCCCGAGCCCCACCTCGCAGCGCAGCCGCGGCCGCGCTGCCTCCCACTCGTCCCAGACGCAGGGTGGGAGCAGCATCACCAAGAAGCGCAAGCTGGAGGCGGAGAGCCGCAGCAGCTTCTCCCAGCACGCGCGCACCAGCGGGCGCGTGGCCGTGGAGGAGGTGGATGAGGACGGCAAGTTCGTGCGGCTGCGCAACAAGTCCAACGAGGTAGGCGGCCCGTGGGCCGGGCGGCGGTGCAGCGGGGAGGCTTGGAGAGGGGCAGGCCCTGGTGAGCACGCACCTCCCGCACACTGCTGCCCCGAAGTTATTTTACCCCTCGAGCACCAGTTGCCTCATCTGTGAAATGGGGGTGAACGGTAGTCCCCAACTCTGGGGGGGAGGTGAACGTATGGAGTGCGTCCCGCCCAGCATAAGTGTCCACAGGTCACTGCATAAGTGTCACAGGGCGCGGCTGTTACCCTGGGGGGAAGGGCAGTGCAGGGGTGAGGGGAGTGCCCCAGATTGAGCCTGCCTGCGCCCTGAGCCAGAGGAACCCACCCGGGAGCCTGGACAGCATCCCCCACCTTCCCCTCCCGTCCTCTCCCGGCAGGACCAGACCATGGGCAACTGGCAGATCAAGCGCCAGAATGGAGACGAGCCCCTGCTGACCTACCGCTTCCCACCAAAGTTCACCCTGAAGGCTGGCCAGGTGGTGACGGTGAGTGGCAGGGTGTTTTGGACTTGGGGGTGGCCTGGGGTGGGGTCGAGCTGGCCTGAGGAGGGTGCGCTGGAGTGAACGTCTTTCTGGAATTTTCCCTCCCCAGGTCTGGGCTGCAGGAGCTGGGGCCACCCACAGCCCCCCCACCGACTTGGTGTGGAAGGCGCAGAACACCTGGGGCTGCGGGAACAGCCTGCGCACGGCTCTCATCAGCTCCTCTGGGGAGGTGAGCACGCTGACGAGGCCCCCTGGTGACCACAACCCCCCACCCAGGGACAGTTCAGGGCCCCTTTCTCCCAGCTCTGTGGTACAGTCCCCCCAGTGGGCACCCCAGAAGATGCTCCCCCAGCCTCCTGAGGGTGGGGGTTAGATGGCGGGGATTGTTCAGGCAGGACGGCACTCACACCCAGACAGCTTGGCGGTGTCCCTTTGGGGTGGAAACCTTGGCTCCAGCACCACAGAGGACAAGGAAGCGCAGACTGGACACGGGGCAGGCCACAGGGGCAGCACTCGGTGGTCCCTGTGGGTGGGTACGCTGCATGCCCGCCCCTGGCCCGCCCCTGACCCTCGGGCCTGTCCTGGGTCCCTGGCAGGAGGTGGCCATGCGCAAGCTGGTGCGCTCCGTGACTGTGGTCGATGATGACGAGGACGAGGATGGCGATGACCTGATACATCACCACCATGTGAGTGGTAGCCGCCGCTGAGGCCGAGCCCGCACTGGGCACCAAGCCAGGCCTGGGGGGCAGCCTTTCCCCGGGCTCCCCATGCCAAAAGTCTTTTCATTAAAGAATGTTTTGGAACTTCACTTGCTGCCCTGGGTTTTCTTCTCTCTCCTCCCCATACCTTGAACAGGGAACCCAGGCGTCTGGGTGCCCTACTCTGGTAAGGACGGGAGTGGGAACTCTCTGATGCCATGGACTGTTCTGTGGGAGCAGAGGATGAGGGTCTGGGCCTGTCTCCAGGGAAGGGGACGGGAGGACAGATGCGGGGCACCCAGCCCTGCCTCTCTCCCCCCCGTCTCTGTTGCATGCGTTTCCTTTCTCGGTCCTCCCGATTCTTGTGGCATGCCTGTCCTCTCGTCCCCCATTTTTCTTGCAAGAACTTTCTCTCTCAGTCCTACCCCGCCCCCCAACCCCCTGATTTAATTTGCACGCCTGCTGTCCTACAAGCTTGCCCGTTCTTTCCCTCTTAAGCTTAGAGTAGCTAGGACAGAGTCAAAACCACAAGTCCAGTTCCCTGTCCCCGAGTCTTCCTGGCCCTTCTACCCTTTCATGTCTTCCCTCCCAGTCCTCCCAACCCAGCCTCCCAGTCCCTGCAGGCCACTCTCCCTCGGGTCCCTTGCGCACAAAGCCCCACCATCCTACCCAGTGGAGCCTGCAGGAGCCGAGCCGGGTGTTAGGCCTGGGCTGTCAGTCTCGCCTGAGCCATGTCTCCCTCCTCAGGGCTCCCACTGCAGCGGCTCGGGGGACCCTGCCGAGTACAACCTGCGCTCACGCACTGTGCTGTGTGGGACATGCGGGCAGCCCGCCGACAAGGCGTCTGCCAGCAGCTCGGGAGCCCAGGTGGGCGGATCCATCTCCTCTGGCTCTTCTGCCTCCAGTGTCACAGTCACTCGCAGCTACCGCAGTGTGGGGGGCAGTGGGGGTGGCAGCTTCGGGGACAACCTGGTCACCCGCTCCTACCTCCTGGGCAACTCCAGTCCCCGAACCCAGGTGAGTTGTCCCTTTGCCTCCACACCCCACAGGCAGAGGACCCTGGTCCTTGAGGATTAGGACAGGGTGGCCCTGTGAGGGGGACAGCCTTCTCTTCCGCACCCCGGGGGAGTGGGAGCCTCCCCCCTGCAGCCCGAGATCCCAGACAGTCCACTCCTGCGTCCTGCCCCTCCTGCCTGAGCCCCAGACTGGAGGGCAGGGGCAGGGCTGAGGGTTGGGGGTGAGGGTACGGGGCCAGGCACTGTGCTCACACCTCCCCTCTCCTCTCTTCTCTCTTAGAACCCCCAGAACTGCAGCATCATGTAATCTGGGACCTGCCAGGCAGAGGTGGGGGCGGAGGCCCCCTGCTTCCTCCTCACCTCACGCCCACCCCCTCCCTGCCCGTCACAGGAGAGGGGTTGAAGCCAAAGAAAAATACCCCTTTGGTTTTTTTTTCTTATATGTTTTGTTTTTTTCTAAGAGAAGTTATTTTCTACAGTGGTTTTATACTGAAGGAAAAACACAAGCAAAAAAAAAAAAAGCATCTATCTCAATCTGCTCTTTCTTTTCCCTGCTTCCGTGAAACTCCATATCTGCCTTAAAACCAAAGAGGGCTTCTTCCAGGAGCCAAGGGACAGGGGTGCTTTCACAGAGCCGAGTTTCTGCTTTTCTGCCCTGCCTGCTGCCTCCCCCCGCACCCCCTCCCCCCGGGACCTCAAGAATATGGTGCCTGAGAGGCAGGCGTGGAGTCTTTTCAGCCAGCCTCCAAGGGAGTAGGGCTGCGCTGGGCCCCTGGGCTGCCCCATCGGTCCAGTGCCCATGGCTGAGGCCTCTCTGCCTGCCCACCCCCAGTCTCAACCCTGCCCCAGCCCTGGGGGGAGCTTGATTCTCCCAGGTCCCAGCTGTGCTTGCTTTTTCTGTACTTTATATAGACAAGAGATGGGGATGAGGTGGGGGTGAATGGAGGGGGGAGAAACGTTAGTTTGAACCTGCTTTCACCCAGCTTTAGAGCTGGGTGGGTTCTGCCCGGTCACTGGAAGTCGAGGTCAAGTGGGTGCAGGGGAGGAGGAAGAGGGAGACTTATTAAAGGGGTGAGAGCCTGCGGGCCACTCCCCCCCCCAAGAGGAAGGTGAGCAGGGCTGGGGGGGTGCGTGGCAGTGGTTTTTGGCAAACACTAAGGATCCCCTTGCCTCCACATTTCCCATCTGCACCCCTTCGCTCCTCCCTGAATCAATACACTAGTTGTTTTTACCCCTGGCTGCTGTGATGTCTTTGTTGGTGGGTGTCACCGTGTGTTCTGAGGGACAGACACACAAACGTGCGGTCACCCACGTGAGGATGCTCGCTGCTGCCCAGCCTCACCCCTGCTCTAGGGGGACAAGATGCAGCCCTCCGAGCTCCTTTGGGTACACGTCTGTGGTGGCTGGTGGGCAGAGGCTTGGGACGGAAGCGACGCCCACCCATGTCGGGGTTCTCCTCCCTATGGAGTCCCTCAGAGGCGGGGCCCGAAGGTGGCTCTTTCCTTCCTAACTTCCTCCCTCCCACCAGCACCTGCTGGGCCCTGAGCTCAGCATGAGCACGACATGGACCCAGTCTGAGTGTGGTACCATCTCCAGGAGTAGAAACTAGTGAGGGTACCCGGGAAGGAGCGGGCTGATTGCAAACAAGCAGATAATGTCCCTTGGTGCCAGTCTGCACTCAGCTTGAGAGTAAGAGATGAGCAAGACAACACAGTCAGTGTCCTCAGGGAACTTACAGTTCAGAAATTGGACTGCTGTGGACCAGGGTGTGTCAGGCAGAGTAGGAGCCTGGGGTGGGGTGGGGATTATAAGCTGAGGAAATGATTCCGGACTGAGGGAAAGGGCCCCAACCGGGGAAAAAGCTGCGGTGCCAACCTTTCTGTGGCCCTGTATAGACTAAAACCTCTGCACTGTCTCATCGGCCTTCATCCTGTCCTGTCCCCCTTTGCCCCTGGAAACAGGGGCTCAGGGTTAGATTGTCCAGTGCCACACAGCTAGTAGGTGGCAGGGATCCCAAGGGCTCTGGCTGCAGCCATGCTCCAGTGACACCATACTCCCCCTCTGAACAAAAAATGGTGATGCTAAAATATAAGTTTACAGGGCCGACCGAGTGGCGCGCTGGTTAGGAGTTGGCTTGGGACACCAGCTCTGAGCAGCAGGACCCCGGTTCAGATCCCACATGAGGGCCAGTGATGCCGCGCCCTGTACAGCTAAGATGGTGAACAACAGCTTGACCTGGAGCTGGGCTGCTGTGAGTTGCCGGCTATGGCATAGGCTGCAGTGGGGATGACCGGCAGCTGGCGTGAGCTTTCCTGAGCCGCCGTGAGCGGTCGTCCAATGGCCAGCGAGCGACTGCCTCACCCGGGAAGAGCGCAATGATAATACCAACTTGGGCCAGTGAAGTGACGTCCTCCACAACTAGACTGAAGAACAAAAGGACAGCAACTTGTCTGTTCCCCTTCCCTGACTCCCCAGCACTGTTACCCTCCCCAAATGCCCCAATAAAATCTTTTAAAAAAAAATTTACATTCCCTGGGGCAGAGTTGTTGAGCCTGTAGTCAAGTCAGTGAGAAAAAGCATGCCTGGGATCATGGGAAAGCAGATTGGAAAAAGCAAAATCAGTGGTAGAAAAACCTCTGAAGTCATGCTGGAAACGCCTGACTCCCCACGGGGCTGGGAAAGGGGTCCCTGCCTGAGGTGGGCAGCTTCGAAAAGGAAACCCTCTCCCAGCCCTGAGCGCATCAGCGGAGGGCGGGAGTCCCACCTGAGGGCGTCCACGTGCATTTCCCGAGCCGGGCACCTGGGGGCGCCAGAGCCTCACCCCCGGCCAGCCAAGCGTCCGCGCATGGGGGCTCGGCCACGCGGACCCCGGGTTGGGCAGCACCGGGACTACAGGCGAGGTCCCCGCTCTTGGTGGGGGGGGGGGGGGGCTGAGGGGATAAGCAAGTCCGCAAAAACTGCTGCGCGCTGGTCATGCGGCGCGGCCGGTGCGTCTGCACACGTGGTCACCTCACAGGACACTCACTTGGCACTCAGCAGCCCACATGTGATTATTTCAAAAGAATTTTTTTTTGGAGGGGTGGGGATTAGAATATAACACATGCTCTTTAGTAAGACTGAGAAACAAGTCACCCCTTTTCAGTCGCCCAGAGGCAACCGCTGATGGATTTCCTGAGATCTCACAGTGGCTGAAATTTGAATCCTGCTTTTCTCAGTTAACGAACATGCCGCTATGTTCGTTCCATAACTTTCCAATGTTATTTCAGAGTTTATAAACATGACTTTAACATAACTGGTTATTTTTTCTGTTTTGTGTAAGGAATACTTTGCCATTACTGAGAGGGTAGAAAAGGGCAAGAAAAACTAATAGCCATCTGTCTTTCCACTACTCAGCGATAACCACTGTGATGAACATTTCGGTGGGAGTCTTCGAGCATTTATTTTTTTCAATTTTCAAATGTATACACACATTTACAGTTTTCTCCTGGCTGTTACAAATAATACTTCTTGGAATGTACATCTTTGCACATACCTCTGGGAATTTCTGTGAAATACATCCCATGATAAAGGCCATCGATAATATTGCTGAATGTCATCCAGAGAAACTGGACCCTTGTCACTCTCACTTCAGCAGGACTCACTTCCTTTCATATGCCTCCCAATACCACAAGTTTTGTCAGTTTTAATCTTTGCCCACTTGATAGGGAAACAATTATCCTTCATGATTGTTTCAAATTATGTTTCTTTGAAGAGAAGTTGATTTTTTTTCATTAATGTGTATTGCTTGTTTGCATTTACTCTGGTAACAAGTTTCTATTCCTTGTACTCTTTTTTTTTTAAAGATTTTTATTGGGGAATTGGGGGATGGGAACAGTGCTGGGGAAATGGGGGAAGGGGAACAGACAAGTTGCTGTCCTTTTGTTCTTCAGTCTAGTTGTGGAGGATGTTGCTTCACTGGCCCAAGTTGGCACCATCATTGCGCTCTTTCCAGGCGAGGCAGATCAGTCACAGGCCTCTGGACAGCAGCTCACGCTGGCGGCCGGCCACACACGGTAGCCCATGGCAACCACTGCAGCAGGGGCCGCAGCCTACGCCGTCGCTGGTGACTCATGGCAGCCCAGCTCCAGGTTGAGCTGTTGTCCAGCATCTTGGCTGTAGAGGGCAGTGTCACTGGCTCTCATATGTGGGATCCGAACCGGGGCCCTCTGGCGTCCCAAGCCAGCTCTTAACCAACGCGCCACTCGGCCGGCCCCTTTTTGCTAATTTTTTAATTGTCAAGATTATCTTCTTCATGTTGATTCTTAAGATCATGTTTTGCAAATATTCCATAGAGCATGTTTGTGATAGGGATGTACTTTTTCATGGCTGAATCATTATACGACACCCCGTTTAACCAATCCCTTCGGGATGGTTCGCTGACTCAGTTTTATTAATATATTGTAAATCATGCTGCGGTGAATACCTTTTCTTTCGATCTCTCAGGTAATAGGATGAAACCCTGATTATTCCCCTGCCGAACGGTCTTGCTTTAAATTCACGACCTGCTGCTCCAGTCCTTAGCCCCTGTCCCCTTTCCCCAGGTGACTGTTTCACACCTTCTCCTCTCTTTTCAAACTTCCCCTCCTCACTCCTGCTTCCTTCTTCATTCCAAAGAGACTGCTTTTGTCAAGGTTCCCATGCCCCGCACACTGCTGGCCCCGTGGTGACTTCCTCACCTTCCTTGACCTTGTTTGTCACCGATGATCACTCTCTGACCCTTCTCAGCCTACACTGCTGGTTCTTTCTCTTCTCCCCGACCTCTGACAAGATGGCGTGCCCCAGGGCTCAGCTCTCCTTCTCTGTCTCCACTGGGCCTTGACAGGCTTCCGGTAGGCTTATGGCTTTAAATGCTGTCCACGCAGTGCTTGGGATTCCCAAGTTTACGGTTCAGCCCATTCCTCTTTGTCCTGAACTCCAAACACAAATACCCACTTAACGGTCTAAGGGCATCCCGAAGTTACTATACCAAGTCCAAAACTGGCATCCTGAGTTCTCTCTACCCCCCACCATCCCGAATCTGCTCTGCCTGGAATCTTCCCCATCTCCGCTGGTGACCATCCTTCTTTCCAGTTGCTCAGGCCAAAAACCTGCAGTTCCTCCCTAACTCCTCGCGTCCTCTCATCCCCCACATTCAATCCATTAGCAAATGCTGCCAGCTCCACCTTTAACGTATATCTGAATCCTGTCCATTCTTAGCAGCACCACCAGCACCGCCAACGGCGGTGTTAGTTTCCTAACTGGTCTCCTGCTCGTGCTCCACTCAGCAGCAGTTTGGTTACTTCCTCTGCTCAAAACCCCCCCCCCCGAGTCTTCCCCAAGCACTCAGCGTAAAAGCCCAAATCCTTATAATGACACGCAAACCCAGGCGTGACAATCACCCGCTTCGATTCTCATCGCTTCTGCTTGTGTTCACTCAAGCCCCAGTGACCGCGTAGGTGTTCCCAGAATACACAAAGCACACACCTGCCTCAGGACATTTGCACTAGTGGCTCCTTCTGCCTGGACCACTTTTCCCATCAAATACCTGCAGACTTATTCTCTCGTTTTCTCCAAATGTTACCATCCAGTCAAGTTTTCCCCGACCAAATGTAATTACATAGCATCCTTCTCCCCATCCTGAGCCCTATCGCTTCCAAGCCACCCTCCCTGCTTTTTCTCCAGGCCCCTAACACCACTGGACATATTTCATGTGTGTGTTTGTTCATTTTCTGTCTTCGTGCCAGAATACCTACACCGCGGGCAGGTATTTTTGCCTGTTTTATCCATGCTGAGTCCCCAGTGCCTAGCGCAGCCACCGACAACATAGAAGGCCCTTTATACATACGGTAAAGGCATAGACTCAGAAACAGAATCACCCGGCCAGAGCGCTTTTCCGGAACCTCAGACTTGTTGCCCGGTCGCTTCTAGAGATGGAGGCAATTCTCACCTTGACCACTAGAGGGCGTACTCCCCTTTTAAGTGAGGCGGCTGGGACCTAGGGACGAGAGCCTGACAGTGGTGGCACCCAGGACCCCTGCCTGCCAGGAGCTACTGTGACAACTCAGAATACTGTGAGAAGGCCCAGAAGCGCTTTACGGAGGAAGGGGTGCTTTAGGGGTGGACATGGAAGGACGGGAAGAATTCTATCAGGTAGAAATGAGAGGAAATATTCCACGTAGGAGATATGATATAAACCGAAACTTGCGGACAGTCAGGATCCAGGGTGACTGGGGACTAGCGCCTTCCACACTGAAGTGATGGACAGGGGGGCGCCAAGGAGTTGGGGATGAATGCCATGGACACCGGGGAGCCAGCGGGGAGTTTGAACCAAGGAGTGACATGAGAACTGAAGTTTTCTGAGGCTCGCTGTCTGTCTGTCTGCTGTCTTTTGGGTTCCATTTCTTTCCCCTCTCCTGAGGAAACAAGACTTGGAGAGGCACTCAGGAGGGGAGGTGCCTCCGCCTATGCCCTCGAGTGGCTCTGAGGTGCTGGTTTCCCTCCCCCTCTGGGGCCCAGCCTCAGGCCCTTAAGATCCGTGGGCTGATTCTCCCTGCCCAGTACCAGTCAGTGCCAGCTGGCAGCTCTCACCGGAGCTTGAGGTGGCACGAATATGGGGGGGGGGGAGGAAGTGGTAAGGGACCCAAGGGGGATAGGGGCCAGGATCTGTGGAGGTGGTAGTCTGAAGCTGGGTGGCCCACATGGGGGTCGCATGGGATGAGGGAAAGGCAAGACTGAGAAATCTGGGGGCTTTGGGGTGGGGGGGTAGAGGAGGCATCATACCCCCACTCTGGCAAACCTAATCCTCTCCCCACCATCCACTTTCCTCTGCACCCACCCCCTTAAGCTGCCCCTCACTAATTCGTCTTGGTCCCTTTAAGAGCTGCCTGGGAACTGGGGCACAGGAGGGGGCTGGCAAGGCCCCCACCGCTCCCCCTGACATGCCCGCCTCTGCTCCGCCCCCCACCCCTACCGACTCTGCTGGAAGTCTTGGACGCCTGGGTTAGGGTCTCCACTGCTGGGCTGGGGGTAAGGCTTGAAGGTGGTGGGGAAGGGGGGCCGTGATCCCTGGGTTGGGAGGGGGTTGCGGGATGCCAGTTTCCTAGCACTGTGGACATGGGGTGTCTGTGTGCCAGCCTCAGCGGATAATGGGGGAGCCCTGGCTGGGTGGTCCTCCGGCTTCTTACTGGGGGAAAGACGGAGGACTTTGAGGGGCAGAACCTAGGGAGACAGGATGTGTGGGTTCCCTCACCCTGCACTCCCTCATCTCATTTTCCTGGAACCCTCATTTGCTAAACTTCATCAGTCACTTCCTGCTCCTCGCACAATAAGACACGGGGGCCCCCACACCCCATCTTCCCACAGGTGGGGAAACTGAGGCTCGCAAACCAGAGGAAATAGAATTGAGTGTGAGGCAGCAAGAGAGACGGGGATTAGGTGGCAGAAAGGTCCTCTGTTCTCCACCCCAGAGAACTGGACACAGAGGACCTGGGTGTTCAGCTCAACCCTGGCAACTTTGTAACAACAGTCACTGCCTCGAGCCTAGCCGCTTCCTCAGCAGGACAGCTGAGCGCCTTTCACAGGTCAAGACCCAGAGAAGCTCCCAGAAGCCCAGCTGGGTAACCCCGGCTGAAGCGGAGCCAGGGGAGGCGTGGAGGCCCCCCTACTTGACTGCCTTGGATAATTCAGAAATGCAGCCCCTCCCCAGTTTGCCACAGACTCTGGGTCCAATCCCCTACAGGGAAGGAGGTAGGGGCGGGGCCAAGGACGTCCCAGGATGTGAAGTCTATCTGCAGTCATTCCTTCCCCTTACAACACTAGTTCACTTTTCTTCTACCCACCCCTCACCTTGATTCCAAATGCTTTCTTCCCCTCCTCCCCTGTGTCCCACCCAGTCCTGGGCGGGGGAAGGGGACAGGGATCTGAACTAGCAGGCATCCTCCGAGTCCCCAAGGCCCAGGAGCTGAAGGCTGCAAGGCTGGAGCCAGGAGCGGTGGGGGATGTGACAACAACTCTGTTCAGAGTTCACTTCTGTTTTCAGCACATGTCATGCCCTCTTTGCCCCGCCCTGGGCAGAACCCTCACCCCCCCCTCCACCTCAACTCAGACTTAAAAGGGAACCAGAAAGTGGCCTGCGAAACCCTCTGCTCCGGGGCTTGCACCAGCACACCCATTTCCTTCTTCCCCAAATACTTTGAAGTCTAGAGATGAGCCATGCTGCTCCCAGGTGGGCTGCAGAGATTCTTTTACCTATGTGAATCAGAGAGGGCAAGCACCCTGCTCAGGATCACACAGCAAGTTACAGGCAGCCGGGCCTGCGGCCCAGGGCTCGTGCACCCCAGCCCCATGGTGCCTTTTTCACAGGCTCCCCATAAGCAGAGAGAGGTCAGCCTGGAAGGGGGTTTTTTCAACTCCTCTCGTTACCAGTGAAGAAGTTGAGTCCAGTGAGGACAGGAGAGGCTGGGGCTGCTGGAGGTCGGGCTGGGAGAGGACGCAAGGCTCCCATCCAGACCCCTGCCCGCCTCTGCTCCCTCATGGGTGGAAAAAGACCCAACTCAGGCTTGTCTCTTGTTTTATCTCGCTCTGGTCTAGACCTTTGGAAGGCCTGCCCTCCATCCCTCTTTTATTTTGGCACAAACCTTCGTTGCCCAATAGGTCTCGGGGAGTTCATCAAAGGAGGCCACGGAGAAGCCATGCTCTTGGGAAGGTGGCTGAGGAAGGGAGCGGCAGGGGGGGGCCTTCCCAGGGGGGGCCCTCCCACAGAAGTCAGGATAGTGTTAAGAGAAGAGGGCTTCTTAGGCTTCTGGGCAGAGAAGAGACCATGGCTCTCAGTTTATTTGCATAGATATTTATGTGTTCGTTTGCTTCCTCTTTGGCAAAGTCAGTTTGCATGGGGTCCGGCTGGCTGGCGTCCAGGTGTGACCACCCTGCATAGACACAGTTCCCAGTGAAGAGGAAAACCCAGAAAAACCAACCAGAAGGGGAGTTGGCCCCAGCTGACCCTGAACCCAGCTGGGGGGAGTGTAGCTGTGGCGCTTGCGAGGGAGCTGAACAATGGCCCCCAGGGGCTAGGGTGGCCCTCCTGTCTCCCCCACATCGGGAGCCCCACCGCCTCCACATGTGGAGCCAGGAGCCACAAAAGGTGATGCACAGGGGGGCACGGGTAGGAGGAGGAAGAATATGAGGAGATTCTAGTCCCTCCCACTTAGAGATGCAGTCGCCATGGTGATTTGAGGACCAGTGAGGCGGGATGGGGTTGGAGATGGGGGTGGGGGTGTGGCGGGATGAAGCACTGGGAGACCGAAAGCCTGGCATTCCAGGGGGAGGGGACCGTGGCCGGCGGCACCCCCAGGCTCCAGGTAAGGGAGCAGGAGAGCTGACAGCCCTGAAAGGAGAGGGCGGGCCATTGTCTGGCGCTGGCTGTGCCCTGAGGAAGGGGCAGACAGACGGGGTCGGGCGATTGTGCGTGGTAGTCAGCTCGGCCTCCAAGCACTAGTCAGACTGGAGGAGGAAGTCTGAGAGGCGCTGGGTAAGGGGTTGGCGGGGGATTGGGCTGGGCGGGCGGCAAGCAGGCTGGGAGACAGCGGGGGTAGGGGGGGTGCTGGGGGAGTAGAGGCTTGGGGACGCCCCTAGTGCCTTTCACACAGTAGGCGCTTCATAAATAGAAGTTGCTTTGACTTGATTGTGACTATAAAAAGGGGGCGACGAGAGGCAGAGCAGGTGGGGCTAGGAAGGGGAGCCAGGAAGCTGGTGTTTCCCAGGACGGAGCTCTTCTGGGGCTGCCCCTGAGGCTGGAAGGGAGAGGGAGTAGGGGACACGGGCCTGCTGGGTCATCCGTGAAGCCGGAGTGGCTTCTCTCCTGGCGGCAGAGCCCCTCCCTCAGTGAGGTACCCAGGTTCCCTGGGGCGAGCGTGGGGGAGGGGTGAAGACCGACGTGGCCATCCCCCCCACACACACTCCTACCCCCACACCTGAACCTCTTCCCTGGGCCAGAAAGCCTGACATCAGACATACTGTCTGATGTGGTCTAGGAGCCGTGGGGGAGGTGTCTCCCGGAGGAGCAGGACCTTGGAGCAGGGGGCGGGGCTGAAGCCAGCAGTGTTGTCATGAGGATCCCCAGGCTGGGCTCCAGGGCTTGGGGACAAAGGAGCTGGGGAACCCTCACACTGGGGCTGTGAAATGTCACGGCCCCTACAGTCTGGCCCCTGAACATCTGACCCCTTTCCACCACCAGGTCACCTGAACTGCTGCCGGACTCCAACCCAGACAAGACACTTCCCCTCCCTGGCCTTGTTTCCTCATTTGTAGGTGAGGGGGTGGGACCCCGGAGAGGGGGTGGGACCCCGCTAGCTCAGAGCTTCCTTCGTGGCTGGCGCTGCGGGCAGGTCCTGCCACATCATTTGTGCAGTCCAGTGCATAATGAAAATGTGGGGCCCTTGTTCAAAATGACTGAGACTTTCAAGACAGCAGCGTGGGCCCTCCTGAGCGTGGGGCCTTGTGTGGCTGCTCAGGTCATGTGCCCATGAAGCCAGCCCTGGCTGGGGGCTCTGCCAGCTGCAAGGGAGGGTGGCAGTGCCACTTCGGGCCTGACTCCAGAGGCTATGCTGCAAGAGCTGTAGCGGGCAGGGGCCGTGCCTCCCATCAGGCTGTTGGGTGGGGCTGAGCCAGGAGGCCTTGTGGAGGCCAGGGAAGGGTGGGGGTGGGGGGTGGTACCCGGGGTGGTACCGGTGCCTGATGGATGTCCTTTATCCACAGAGGTTTCTGTTCGCTCTTGAGTCGGAAATCACCCCGAGACACTGTTTCTCAGCCCAGAGAACCTAGAGCTTGCCGCCCTCTGCCCTCCGACCTCCGCAATTGCCTTCTCCATCCAAGAGGCTGAGTTGCCTGGACGGGGACAGGAGCAGGACACCAGAGAAGCGGTGTAGCGAAGGGGTTAGCTCTGAATGAGGCTGGTCTGAGTTGAGCTTGGCTTCTCCCCAAATCATATTCCTCACCTGTGAAATAGGATCCTTGGTGGTACCTATCTGCTAAAACGTGCTAGGTAGACCCAAGCCTGGTAATGCCAACGATTATTGGCTGAGGGGCTGGGGGAGAAGGAGGCCTGGGGTCAGGAGAATCCCTGGTTCTCTGCATAAAGAGGAACTAGGGCAGGGCCTTCATCCAACGCTTCCAGAGCGGGAACAGGGAGTTGGGCTGGGACTTTGTCTCCACCTAACCCCCCAACAGAACTCCTCCCAGCGACCCAGATAAGCCAATCTGTTCAAGCAGAGGAGCCCAGAGGCAGGGTAGGTCCCCGAATGTGAGGAGACACAGAAGGTGGGGTCCGGGTGGGAGTTTCCCTTGACTCTGAGAGTCAGGAAACCTTTCGCTGGGGGGGTCGTGGCCCCTGGCTTCTCCCCAAGACCTGGCAACCAGCCTCTGCGAGTCTGGGGAAGTCTTAGGCAAGTCTTGACAGAAACAGTTGTCGGGAGGGGGTCTGGCTGAGACCCCCCCCCGGGGAAATTGAGGGAAAGTGGCAGCAGAGGGAGAAGGGAAGAGGGCTAAGCAGCCTTGGCGAAGGAATTCTAAGGAATAGCCTTTGCTGTTCCATCACCCTGCAGGCTGGTGCTGTAGCAAGAGGGATGGAAGTCACACTACAGGAAGGACTTCCTGACAGTGAGGGCTGTGCCTTTAAGAAGGAGGTGTGGGTGATTTATTAGAGTCGCATCAGCCCTGGGATGGCTGTACTCTTTGACCCACAGTCTCGGGTTGAGTGGGCAGCAAACTACCCCCTTTGTAGGTCATGGAACCCTTGGTGCTAGAGGCCTCATTAACCCTGCTTTATGAGGTGCCCCCTGGAGGCTTCAGCGGGGGCTGAACAGCCACCATTGGGGGTTGGGTGTCTCAGAAGCATGTTCCAGAAATGTGAGCACAGGTGGGAAATTTTCTGGGCCTCCCACTGGCCTGACGCTGCTCTAGAGTGATGGAGGTCAGAATCCTGGGGGACTTCCTCAGCAAAGCCATAGATAAGAGCCTTATGCAATTGTTTTATTTTGAAGAGACTATGGCCCCCCTGGAGTGGGAGGTTTGAAGGTTAGACCAGTGCAGGGACTTTCCAGTAGGTAGGAGTGGGGAGACCCCACCTTGTGGTTGAGTGAAAAGAGGAATATGAAAGACCTTGTCATCTCCTGCTTGGGAATCTTGAGTAAGAGGTGAAACCTTACGAGTTAGACAGGATGTGACATGATAGAATAACAGGGGAATGGGCTAAAATGACCTAGAAAACTGCCGCCTTTTAGACTCTGGAAAGAGGAAGGTGTGTCCTCCTCTGATTCCCCTCCCAGTTCACCAACTTCCGCCAAGCCTGGGACCTGTCAGAACTCGAGAGGTGGAAAATCTGGTTTCCCTTCCCTAGAGCTCCCAGTGCTAGCTTTGGCATGATGGGTACCTGGAGGGTCTCACTCCGTGCCCAGCCGGGCTGAGCCCCTGTCCCTGGCCTCTGGGGCCTGGGAACCCCCACTCACCTTCTTTCTCTCGGATGGCACCTCCGCTCAAGAGTCCAGACTCCTGGGTTCTGCACTCTGGCTGGCTCAAGGGTATGTTTGAGATGAGCTGGGTGGCTGGAGGCTAGCGGTCCCCGGCCGACAGAAACCAGGGAGAGGGTAGGCAGCTGCAGAGGCCGGGAGACAGCCAGCCACTCCGAACCCTGGGGCACTTCCTGGGCAGTTCTGTTAGCTAGTCTGGTGGGCTGGACTCTCATGGCCTCCCTGCCAGAAGAGGGCCAGGCAGGCCTGAGCGTCCATACCCCGAGCCCAGCTGGGGCCGGGGCCAGGTCAGAGCAGCCGATGCGCACCTGGTCTGCCTGCCTGCTCGGCAGAGGGCAGGGGTGAGTACGAAGTCCGGGTGTCAACAGACCTGAAAGTGCCAGGGGAAGGCAGGTCTGAGGAATCTACACTTTCAGTCTGAGGAGCAGGTTTTCCAGAAAGCCCCCTGCCTGGGGCCAGGCAGCGGGTTGGGCTTTGGGCTATGGGAAGGAGAAAGGCAAAGGGCAGGTAGCAATGACTTGCTCTGACTGAGGTGAGGAAGGCAGAGCGGGGCGGTGTGTAAAAAAGAGACGGGAGGGCAACTCCTACCTAGAGGGGAGGGTAAGGCTGCGGCCTGTGCTGAAATGGAAGTACAAGTCTCAGGAAACTGGCCCTCCCCTAGCACCCCCCCTACACACTTCTGCTGCCTGGGGCTCTCCGATTGGTCCCCAGGGGGGATGTGGTGATGATTGCTTACCCAGAGAGTGCTGTTTCTTCAGGGCCATCTGGTGACAGCCTCTGGCTCAGCATGGCCCTTCCAGCCCTGGGTCTGGACCCGTGGAGTCTCCTGGGCCTTGTCCTCTTCCGACTGCTCCTGCTGCCGCCGCCGTCCTCTGCAGGGGCAGGTGGGCAGGGGCCCGTGCCCAGGGTCAGATACTACGCAGGTAAGTGTTTGATGGCCAGGAAGTGTGGGGATGGCATCAGCCGGCTGGAGGGGTATGGAGGAAGGAGTGACGAATGGAGGGAGGGGAGAAAAACAGACACGGAGAAGTCGAGAGATATGCCAGAGAGAGGGCCTCAGAGAGAGAGAGAGAGACAGCCAGAAATAGAAGTTTGGACTGAGACAGGAGTGAGAGACCAAACCACTTGGGGTGAAGACGGAGCAAAGAGAGGCGAGGGACCGGGGGCACCATTCCTTCTGCTTCTCCAAAATTGGTTTTCATTTCCCTCCTGAAATGTCGCTGACATCAAGCTGGGCACCTCAAACCCGTAACTGCTTTCACATCCCCAGCTGCCCTCAACACCAAGGCCCATGCTAGAAGGTCATCTGTGGGCCTGCTGGGCCAGGACACAGCAGGCCCATGCCAACCACACAGATCATGCTGGACCATGCTGTGTCCCGTACCGTGGATGCCAGCGATATGAGAACTTAGGGTGGCCCGGCTAGGGGACAGGCCCCAGGACCCTGTAGGCACAGCACAGCTTGGCTGGTTTCTTACTGGGGCCGTGGGGCGGCTGGCCCTCTCGCCTCTGGGGAGAAGATTTAGAAGGACGCGGGCCCTACAGGAGCCGGGGCTTCTGGCTCGGCTGTGTGTGTAGCTTCTTCCTGGGGCAACGTGGTCAAAGTAACGCATGTTGGCCTGGGTGGGGAGGCCCCTCTGTGTTGGATGCTGGGATTACAGCCGTGAACAGGACTCGGCCCCACCCTCAACCTGCTCAGAGCCCCGAAGGGAGGCAGATGGGCAGTCAGTCATGCTGCAGGGTGATCAGTTCCGTAATGTGGGTTTATACAGTTCTGGGGGGCCAGCCCTTCTGGCACCTTGTCACACACGATCCCCCAAACAGCCTCTCAGTCCTAAGACTCTGAGCCTCCAGAGGTAACAGCCTGTCAGTCCTCTAACTAATGCAAATGTGCAAAGGTGCCCAGGAGAGAAGAGTTGAGGGCTGTCCCTCGCTGATGGCCAGTGGGACAGGAACACACCCCATCACTACACCAAGGTGATGGAGAGGACATAGGTGAGCCACCTGGGCTCACCTCCCCTACCCAGGTGACATCCAGGCATGGCCATCAGACCTTGTAGGAAAAATGTGTCCTTTCTGATCAGCCTATGGCAGTCAGTCTAGTGGTGGAAATTTCCTACAGCGGTGGAGGAGAGGAAGTGGGGTGGTGAGTGGGACCCTAACACCGACCCACAGTGACGCTGACGCATAATCCTGCCTGTGGCTGCCAACACCTTCTTGTCTATCTGCCTTCTGCTCCCCCACCATCAAGGACCACTATGTCCTCCTCTAGCACAGCACCCCCCCCCACCCCAGCATCCATTGTGCCTCACTTTATTTTCTGTCCCTTTGTCTATCTCCTGAGTGTGAGCCACCCTCCCCTAGCCCCGGGCTGCCTCTCCTCTCTCCTGTGGGCGCAACACACAAAGCTCCAAGGCTGCCAGCAGGGTGGGGTGAGGTGAGGAGCTGCTGCTGAAGAGTGGGTCCAGCTGCCAAGGCCTGGGGAGCACACTCGGCCAAGCCTTCCCTTTCCCCCCACTTTCACCCCAGGAATCAGCTGCCTGCCACCAGCCCCTCATCACTCACCTTTTCTCACCACCTCCCGACAGGGGACGGACGGCGGGCTCTTAGCCTCTTCTCCCAGAAGGGCCTCCAGGATTTTGACACGCTGCTGTTGAGTGATGACGAAGGCACTCTCTACGTGGGGGTCCGAGAGGCCATTCTGGCCTTGGATATCCAGGATCCAGGTGTGCCAAGGCTGAAGAACATGGTGAGGAGGCGGGGGGTCAAGGACGTGGGCTGGGAGTGAGGAGGGCCTGCAGCTGCCATGCGCCCGGGCAGCCTTGGGGTGAAGAACCACCTGTTGCTGTTATCCATACAGAGACCTTTGAACAACATGAGTTTGAACCATGCAGGTCTACTTATACGCAGGTTTTTTTTCAATAAATATACAGTCGGCTCTCTGTATCCCTGGGTTTCCCATTTGCAATTCAACCAACCACAGATTGAAAATAGCGTTTTCTTTTCTTTTTTTTTTTTAAAGATTTTATTGGGGAATTGGAGGAGGGAACAGTGTTGAGGAATTGGGGAAGGGGAACAGCCAAGTTGTTGTCGAATCTTAGTTGTGGAGGGCGCAGCTAGTTCAGCTCCAAGTCCAGTCTCCATCAGGCTACCCGTCGGCAGCTCAGGGCAGCTCAGCTGAAGGTGCTGTGTTCAATGTTAGTTGTGGATCCCATGCAGGAGTCGAACCAGCAACCTTGTTAGGAGCATGTGCTCTCATCAGCTGAGCCATCCTGCCACCTGTTGGCAGCTCAGCTCAGGCACAGCTCACTGGCCCATGTGGGAATCGAACCGGTAACCCTGTTGTTAAGACCCTGTCTGTCTGACCCAAAGCTCAGACGCTTAACCAACTGAGCCACTTGGCCGGCCCAGAAAATAGCGTTTTCGATCCACAGTTGGGAATCTGGGTGCGGAGAGCCGACTGTACACATTGTTCTGTCCCCATATTATAGGAGGGACTGGAGCACCCACAGGGGTCCTGGGACCAATGCCCCGTGGATTCCGAGGGGTGATTGTAGTTAAGCTTTGGGGTGTCAAAAGTGATACATACATTTTCGACTGTGCAGGTGGTTGGTGGCCCCAACGCCAGTGTTGTTCAATTGTCAACTGTCTGTAGCAATAATCAGCAGCACTGGTTGTATCTATCTGGTCCATATCACAGACAAGATGTACTATGGCAGCCGCACTGTGCATTGGTATCATGAGTGCTGGTTGACTACCGCCAGTTGCTAAAATGGCTGACATGGACACATGAGAGATGTATTGACTGAAATTGTATCAATAATGTGCTATCCACCCACTGGCTTCTGTGTTAAATTATAGTCACCCCACTAATAACAGTCCCGCGAGGGAGAAAGGGAGAAGGAAGAAAAGGGGAGGGAGAGAGATAGCAATTCTAGAGCATCTCCATGGTCTGCATGACTATGTGACTGTGAACCACCTGCACCTGTGGAATACGGGTTAAACGTGCAAATACTGATTCCTGTGACACAGAAACTGACACGTTTAACAATTTCCCCAGGAAATGTGTGGTTTGACAACTGCTGCTGCTTGAATACCACGCGCTGCCTTAGGCATTTTGCTTAAGCCACTTTGTTGTGCCAACCAGAAGCCTGTGAAATTGACCGTGGTCACTCAACCAGTACATGGCTGAGCCTAGACACAAACTCAGGTCTGATTCCACAGGCCACATTCTAGTGGCACAGAGCTGTGTCCTAGCGAATATCAGTATCATCAGAGTAAGAGCCCTGGTCACCAAGTGGTGTTATTCTAGCGGCCTATCAGCCGGTCACTAGCCACCATGCCTGCTGGGGATCTTATAGCAGAGCCGAGGAGGGCATGGTAGGCCAAAGCTAGAGCTGAACACCTCATGCCTTTTCACCCCCTCCCTTCCAACTCCCCACTTCAGATACCCTGGCTGGCCAGTGACAGTAGAAAGAATGACTGTGCCTTGAAGAGAAAGAGCAATGAGGTAAGCAGAGATGGGTGGACAGGGGCTCATGTCCCCAGACCATTGCTGGCTGACCTCAGGCAGGGCAGGCAGCAGGGGCTGACGTTTGCGTGGTTACAGCCTGCATACTGTCCTATGGAGACCTACAGGGACCACCTCAGCACTTCCCAGACCTTCTCCCCACTAGGAAGTGACGGGGGCAGACTCTGGGGGCCCAGGAGTTTGGGGCAAGTGGCCTGGGGGCCTGAATTCTCTATCTCCCCAGACACAGTGTTTCAACTTCATTCGTGTCCTGGTTTCCTTCAACGCCACCCACCTCTACGCCTGTGGCACCTTCGCCTTCAGCCCTGTCTGTACCTTCATTGTGAGTTACCTGGCCCCAAGCCTCTGCCCTCACATCCACTCCCAGCCCATCCTCTGCAGCTCTGGAAACCTCAGGTCTTCCAGAGGCAGAACCATCGTGAGCTTCCTGGCCCCAGACCCATTTCCCCTTATGTCCCTTTCCTTGCCTCCCGCATGCCCCTCATTTCCCAGACGTGAGACTCTGGTGGTATTCTAGCCCCCCCAGCTTTCTCCCCTATACACACAGGAACTCCAAGATTCCCACCTGTTGCCCATCTCAGAGGACAACGTTATGGAGGGGAAAGGCCAAAGCCCCTTTGACCCCGCCCATAAGCACACAGCTGTCTTGGTAGGTGAGTATCAGGTTCCCTGGTCCATCCCTAACACCTGATTTCCCAGGTCACTCTGTGAAACATGGAATCTGACAGAGGGAGGGGAAGCCAGGAGCCTCAGGCACAAGGTCAGGGGGAGAATCGGGCACCCCAACCACTAGCTCCTGCTGAAGCTGCCACAAAGGAGGTGGAAAGAGATGGATGTGGAGAGATACACAGAGGCGGGAGGGGCTGGGAGGGGTTCCAGGCAGAGAAGAGGCCTGGCCTGAGATCCAGTCATCAGATCAACAAATAGGCGCTGGGTGAGCACCTCCTCCAGTGTGTAGGCATTGTGCTAAGAACTGTGGGGTTACAGAGGAAGAAGTCACGGCCCCGTGCCCTCCTGGCACAAGCCATTACCGACTTCCCACCCTAGCTTCTTGGAGGAGGTGGGCTTTGACTTTTGAATGAGACCTTGAAAGATAGGGAGATGGGTGGGAAGGTGTTCCAGGAAGAGAAAGGGAGGACCCAAGATACACAGAAAACACAGCCACCTCCTTGGGACAATGAGTGATTCTACTTGACAAACAGTTTAGCTGGGTGTGTGTGGGTGTAGCCAGAACAAGACCGGAAAAGGCCAGGATGGTTGCCCATTTCCTGTGGACAGAAGGACCTAAGAAGGGTGCTCAGTGGGGGGCTGTGAGCCCAGGCTTTGGGGCTCACAGGGAAGTGAAGAACAAATGAAGAGGGCCAGGGACTAGTGTGAATACTGACCGTGCCAGAGGCAGGTCTGAGGGGGGCAGAGCACCCTCCACCTGATAAGGGCTCTGTCCTCTCCCGCGTTCTAGACGGAATGCTCTATTCAGGCACCATGAACAACTTCCAGGGCAATGAGCCCATCCTGATGCGCACGCTCGGATCCCAGCCTGTCCTCAAGACCGACAATTTCCTTCGCTGGCTGCAACGTAAGGACCTGTGCCCCAGCCAGCACAGGTCTGGCCCCCTTCCCGAGTCGGAGACCCGGCAATCTAGCCGGCTCTCATTTGTTGAGGGCATACTATGTTCAGGGCACTGGGGGTATAGCCGGGAAGAAGACAAAGCTCCCATCCTCGTAGTTACTTTCGCCTTCCGTAAATAAAAAAGTACCAGCCCCCTCCCGCGGCCCTCTAGGCTACCCTTGACCAGCGGTGGGACCCGAGGCACCCCTGTCTCCTGGCCTCCAGAGCCAACCCCAGGGTTTTCACCAAGGGGAACCCAGGGCATCCAGGGGCTCAATCCCTACACCTGTCTGCCCCGCCCCTGCAGCGGACGCCTCCTTCGTGGCAGCCATCCCTTCGACACAGGTCGTCTACTTCTTCTTTGAGGAGACAGCCAAAGAGTTTGATTTCTTCTACAAGCTCAACACTTCGCGGGTGGCCAGAGTCTGCAAGGTCGGCCGCCTGGGCGGGAGGCGGGGCTGGCCCTGGAGGAGCCAATGGGGAGATGGCAGAGGCGGGGCCGATAACCTAGGGCCCAATGGGAAAGGGGAAAGGCGTTTCAGGGGGCGGGGACATGCTGGTCGAGGTCGTTCTTGACTCAACCTGCGCCCCTAGAACGACGTGGGCGGCGACAAGGTGCTGCAGAGGAAGTGGACCACCTTCCTGAAGGCCCAGCTGCTCTGCGCCGAGCCGGGGCAGCTGCCCTTCAACGTCATCCGCCACGCTGTGCTGCTGCCGGCCAATTTCTCCACCGGTCCCCACGTCTACGCAGTCTTCACCTCCCAGTGGTGAGCAGCTCGGCGGGGATGGGGGTGTGTGGAAGTGGGGTGTGGTGGGGGTTGGGATCCAGGGCCTGCGCCCGTGCTGCCCTGGCTCGCCAAGGCGGGCAGGAACTACCTGAGCCGAACACACACTGCACACTTTACATAGGAAGGCATTGGATTCCTGCCCTTCGTGTATAATAGATAGGAAAAATAAAGCTCAGAAAGGGTCTTATTCATTTATATCCTGCCTGCTTCCAAAAAGGATAGGAGGCAGCTTACAAAAGCCAACCATTAAAAGAAAAGAAAACCGGTAAGGAAATGGGAATAAAAGGAGGATAAGAGAAGTCGAGGATAAGATCAGCACATTACAAATATTTGTCATGTATACAGTCCCTGGATGCTGGTCACAAATTTATCTCTGAGCTTCCTAATGGCCAGAGCAAAGAGGGAAACGCGCCATGACGTAAAAAAATACAGTCGTTGTTTGGAGGCTGAGAAAGGTTAACTGGCTTCCTGGGATCTGGCCCCACAGTGTTTTAGATACCCGTTGACAGTGTGTCGGGCACCAAAGATACTGATGTGAGCACGGTCTGGTATCTGTGGCATCCAGAACTGACAACCTCGTGTGCCACGGTCAGCTTAAAGAGAACAAGACAGACAGACCTTCTGTCTCCACAGACCAGGGCTCTGGAATAAAAAGAGTCTTGTAGTCAGGCTCTGGTTGGTTCTCTGAGGACCAGGACTCCCTGGGACCTAAGGGAGGAGGGCTTCATTGGGAGCCGGTCAGGGGCTGGTTACACTGTCCCACGGGTGCAGCCCGGGGCCTGAGCCCCAGTTAATTCTCATTAAGGATTATCACACTTCAGATCCTAAGAGGGACCAGAGTCTGGGGCCCTCCTAGCCCTGTCACCACAGCTGGGGAAAGGAGAGGCCGCTGGAGGCCGCCCCAGCCCCCCACGCTCCTGCCCTCCTGGGGTATTTCACCAAGGTTGGGCCAGGGACGGAGGGTATAGCAGAGGAGATCTCAGACAATGTCCCCTCTGCTGTCCCCAGGCAGATCGGCGGGACCAGCAGCTCCGCCGTCTGTGCTTTTTCGCTCGAGGACATCGAGCGTGTCTTTGAGGGGAAGTACAAGGGGTTGAACAAAGAGACTTCACGCTGGACTGCTCATGAGGTCCCCGAAGGGATCAGTTCCCGGCCAGGCAGCGTGAGTACCACCCCCACCCTGAGCAAAGCCCGCCCCCCACAGAGACACACACATAGTGAGCTTGTCAAAGCACCTATGGTGGCATCATAATTGCCCAGTAAATGTTAGTGTTGCCACCCAGTCCCTTCTGCTCAGATAGACACTGAGTCCAGCTGCCCACATTCCACCAGGTATAGAGCTCCCCCCTCACCCACCAGCTAAGTACACGCCAAATACCTGCGTGTCTCACTGCGGAAACAAGGGGCCCCTTCACCTGCGTTTCTTGTTTAACTTCTATTTTGGGTCAGAGTTGTATATGTACACGGCTTAAAGAATCACGTACATCGACGTGGTTGGCTACAGAAAACAGCCCCATTCCCTCCCCTCCCCTTTTTCCTCTCTAGGCACAACTACCTTCAGCTCTCTTGGCTGGTTCTTTTGGTATTTACCTCCAAATGTCTAAATAACATACTTTTATTGCTACTTCTGGACGTTTCAGTTTCAGACAGTATCCATTGAATTCCCATTCCGGGAGGTGAGGCTTTAATTGTTCTCCTCTCCCCCCCCACCCCCATCCTCCCCCAGGGGTGTGCTGGAGCTGACCTGCAGCAACTAACAAGAACTCGCTGCACAGCTCTCTCCAAATTCATGTCCAGTGACATAAGCTTGAAATCAGCCATGGTGGGAAATCTGCATATACTGCAAATCAGGGTTCCCCCACCCCCCGCCCCTGCCTCAGAGCTGCCTTATCAATGTACCCAGCCCTCATCTCCTAGCACGGTGTTATAGTAATTTTGGTTAGAGCAATATTTATATTAGGACTCTTATTATTCACAGATCAGCCATGTAGTGAGCCATGCCACGATTACTTCTGCTTTTGCATAATTTTTTCCCCCCTTGGGTTAGGAATTATCTTGATTTGTTTTTTTGCTTGCTTTGTTTTCTAAGCTCTTATCTTTAGTTTAACCCCCAAACGCTTCCTCAATTATCTGAATCTCCTCCGAGACAGACCCAGTAGGTGTTCTAAGGGTGTCATCTTCCTGGACACCCTTCCTGCCTGCTGCTGTCTGGAGCGGGAAGGGGAAGAAAGGGGGAGGGGGGAACTTTGCATCCAGGAACCGCTGCCCCAGACTGTGTCTCATCATTCTGGGCATTCCCTTTGCGTGTACCTTATGATGATCTCATGTTTCTTGCACCCCATGGCCGCTGCTGCTGTTGCTTTTATTTTCTATCTTATTTTGGTGGAGGATAGCCTCCGTAGACTCCTGGGTAGACTCCTGGAAAGGGATACATGACGGTAAACTCTTTTGAGACCTTGAGTGTCTGAAAATGTCTTTATTCTACTTTCACATTTGACAGTTTGGCTAGGTACATGTCATCCCAGACTAGAAATACTCTTCCTTCAAAACTTTGAAGGCTTGTCTACCATCTTCTGTCTTCCAGCGCTGCTGTTGAAAAGTCCAAAGCTATCTTTTTTAATTTTTATTCAATTTACGGGGGTGACATTGGTTACTCTGTCCAAAGCTATTCTGATCCCTAGTTCTTTGACTGTCACTTTTTCTTTTTTTTTTTTCTCACTAGAATGTTGTAATGCCTTTTCTTTGTTCCCGGTTGTTCTGAAATTTCACAATCTTGTGCTTTTATGCTTTGGGGGCACTCTGTTCATTTTTTTGTGCTGCACATTCAGCCTGGACATTTACTTCCTTTGGTTTTAACAAGTTTTCTCAAACTACTTCCTCATATTTCCTTTTCATTCAACAAATATTTTTTGAGGTTACATGCCACGCTTCTAGGCACTGGGCACACAGCCGGGAACAAAACAGACTCAAGTCCCTCAGGGAGCTGACATTCCAGTGTTGGAATGCTTTCTACCTTCTTGCTGGACCTACTGGACTGGTCCTCTGACTTCTTAAATCTTTCCCTGTTCTCCAAGGCTTTGGTATTGTTGTGCTTTTGGGGAGAGTTTCTCACTTTTATCTTCTGATCCTCCCATCAGATTTTTAGTTTCTGCTAAAATATATAATTTCCTAGATTTTGCTGAGCTTTAAGTAGCTTGTAAAAATGTTCTATTATGGAGAATTTCAATATGCAAAGTAGACAGTAGACCATACTGGACCTCCATATACTCATCAGCCAGCTTCGACTCACAGCCAGTCAAACCCGTTTCATCTGTTTGTGTCCCATCCACTTCCCCCTTTTTTATTTTGAAGCAAATTCTGGACTCGTATAATTTCATCATATTGAGCAAATGAAATTTGCTCAGGGCTGCTGCAACAAATTACCAACTTGGTGGCGGAAAACAAGAGAAATTTATTCTCTCAGAGTTTTGGACACCAGGCTTTCAGATTCAAGACTTCAGCAGGGCTGGTTCCTTCTGGAATCTCTGATGACTGCTAGCCGTCCTAGGTGTTCCTTGGCTGATAGACACGTCACTTCAGTCTCTGCTTCTGTTGTCACTTCAGCTTCTCCTGTGTCTCCTCCACTTCTCTTAGAAGGACACTTGTCATTTGACGTAGAGCCCATCGTAATCTGGAATGAGCTGATCTCAAGATTTTAAATTGTATCTGCAAAGACCCTTTTTGCAAATAAAGTCGCATTCACAGGTTTTAGATGGACATTTTTTGGGGGGATAGGGTGCCATTCAACCCACTAGATTATCCGTAAATATTGTAGTATGTGTCTCTAAAAGATAAGGGTTTAAAAAATATCCATAGTACCATTATCACACCCAAAAAAGTAGTAACTCCTTAATCTAACATGCGTTTCTAATTGTCTCATAGATGTCATAAGAGTATTTTTTAGTATAGTTTGTGTATTTGAATCAAAATCCAAATAAGATCAATACATTTGGATTGGTTCTTTTAAGTTTCTTTTACTCTAGCTGTTCCCTTTTCTATCTTCTTTTTTTCTCTTGTAATTTATTTGTCATGTAGCATTTTCCACCGTCTGGATCTTGATTTTGCATGGCGGTGCTGGAGATTAAGTGTTTACTGTAAAGCAGTGGTTGGATCTTCAGACTTGATCTGCTTGGTTTCGGGGGCAAGACTACTACACCGTCCTGTATCCCTCCTTCAGGACGTACGTATGTCCGGCTGCCCTCTTGACATCAGACCCCTCTTCTGTAGCATTATGGTCTTGTCTCAGCGTTCCACTATTTTCACTCCTCTCTCTTAAGATAGTAATGATCCTTGGGCTGCGAAGTTTCCTTTTCTCTGAATCAGTTTTGTGTCCTCTTAGATTTTGTTTGTGCGGTTTTTTTCTGTGTGTCCTTTGGCCTCTTCCCTGATCCTGGTTCATGCTTTGAAAAAAATCCCTTTGGGAGGAAGTGAGAGTAGGTGCATGAGCATATCCTGGCATCAGACTGAGACACATGTTATTAACTCACTCTACAAATGAGGAAGTTGAAGCTCCTCGGGTGGGGGAACTCATCTGAGGACACAGCCCGTAGGTGAACAGAGTTGGGGCCGGCTAAGACAGCACTCTTGGGTGTGGAGGACAAGGATGCTCATGGAAGATCGGGACACAGGTGTCCCTGAGCCCCAGCACACTCGTGTTGGCAGGGCCTTTAGGGAACAGCTGGTTCAACCCTCATTTTATGGGTGAGAAAAAAGGAGGCCCAGATGGAGAAGAGTCATGCAGCAAGTCCGTGCAAAACCATGATGAGACACGCTCCCTGCCACGCCACTCCTTTCTGTGACATCTTTTATCCAGTCACGACTCAGCAGACACTTATTAGGCGCCAACTGTGTGCCAGGTCCTGTGCTAAACCGGGGCTACAGGCATGAGTAAAACATGGTCCTTGCCTGCAAAGGCCCCCTCCCCTCCCGCGTCTTGCCGTCTGTCAGAACTCCTCCTCGGTGAAGGTGAGGAGGAGGAAGGCCAGAACAGCTGACCTTTACTGAGCACTTCATTCACTCAGTCACTGTTCCAGCAACTTTTCATGTGTTTTCCATTTCATCCACACGGCAGGCCTGTCATGGGTTGGCAGTATGCCCATGTCACTGTTCAGGACCCTCGGGCACGCAGAGGCTGGAATTCCAGGCCAGGCAGCTCCGGGGTCCCACCTCTAACCACCATTCGGAGATGAGGGCTGCCATGAAGGAGGGTGGCAGAGGAGATTGGCAGGGCGGGGAGGAGAGACGGAAGAGGCGATGCGTGAGCCTCAGGGAATGTGCAAGCTGACCCAACCTGCCTCCTTCCCCCTTCAGTGCTCGGTGGGCCCGTCCTCTGATAAAGCCTTGACCTTCATGAAGGACCATTTCCTGATGGATGAGCAGGTGGTGGCGAAGCCCCTGCTGGTGAAGTCTGGGGTGGAGTACACACGACTTGCGGTGGAGACAGTCCAGGGCCTCAACGGGCACACCCACCTGGTCATGTACCTGGGCACCAGTGAGTACAGGGGCTCCAGGACCTTCCCCCCTCCCCCCGCCCCAGGGGATGAGGGCAGGGGCTGCAGCTCCGGTTGAGGAGGGAAGCCTTTGCGTTCATTCACTCATGCATTCGTTCAACAAATGTTTTCTGAGCACCTTCTATGTGCCTGGCACCCTGCTGGGCTCTGAAAATACAGCGGGGAGACAAAATAGCCAAGTCCCTGTCCTTTCTGGTTGGGGAGGGACACACAAGGGCTTTAGTGGCCCTAGCCAGGGCTGTTTATCTTCTGGGGGAAGTCATGTGAGAGAGGTGGAGGGTAGACGTGGTAGAGGGTTGCTGCACCCAGCAAGTGCACAGGTGGTTCTTTCGGAAGCTTGGCTGTGAAGGGGGTGCCTGGTAGAGGGTGTGGGGTCCAGCCAGCATTCTCTTCTTAAACATGGGAAAACTTGTCGCAAGGGGCTAGTTGGCAGGGGAAGTTGCAGAGGGAGCAGTAAGCCGGAGTCCAGGGACCGGCCCAAACGGAGGACAGCCAGCGCCCCTGCTGGGGTGGGTGAGGAGGGGTGAGACTGGAGGCGGGCAGGAAGCAGAGGGCGCCCTCGGGGGAAGGCTTTTGAGTTCTCCCTGGTGGGAGAAAAGAGCTGGGAATGAGGGACTGAGAAGGTAGGAGGTTTGAGGAGAGCAGGGACTCAAGTAGCCATTGTGGGAAGGAGGCGGGAGAGTCACTGGGATGTGGAGATCGCCAAGCGTGTCTGTGGAGGGCCTGGTGAGGTGGTGACCTTGAGTGTAGTGGAGGAAACCTGCCGGGTTCATTCGTGCTTTTAGGACCTTTACTAGGCACCGTATCCACTTTCCCATGTGGTGTATACAGTAGAGAACGAACAGACAGAAAGCTCGACCTTGTGGGGTGCATGGAGACAGACAAGAAACTCACTGACTCAGTGAGGTAGGACGCGAGGTGATTAGAAAATCAGTCCAGCTGGCGGGGGTCGGGGGGGATCGGCCACACTCGTCAGTGTGGAACTCCCTGGAGGGCCTTTGACTAGCAGCACTTGATGGAGGTGAGGAAGGCTGGTGATGTGATTTTCCACAGAGGCGCTCAGCTGTCCACTGCCCTGTGTCCACGGAGATCGTGGACCGTTGGGTCCCCGAAAGCATTTCATCTCCATGGCACAGAGGGAAACGGTCTGACAGATCTGTGTCCAGTGGACATGGCCCTTCAGAAAGGCCTTTCTGACGGCTGGGAGGCCCTCTGGGGTTGAGGAAGGGGACGAGGGGCGTGTGGGTGAGGCGAGGCAAGTTCAGCTCTCTGTCTCTTCACAGCCACAGGGTCCCTGCACAAGGCTGTGGTGAGTGGGGACGGCAGGGCCCATCTGGTGGAGGAGATCCAGCTGTTCCCTGAGCCTGAACCTGTTCGCAACCTGCAGCTGGCCCCCACCCAGGTGAGAAGGGGCCTGATGGGGCGGGTGTGGGGTGCTGGGTCCTTGCCAGACCTGGCGGGAGCACGCTGACACTCTCCATCTCTCTTCCAGGGTGTACTGTTTGCAGGCTTCTCAGGAGGCATCTTGAGGATTCCCCGAGCCAACTGCAGTGTCTACGAGAGCTGTATGGACTGTGTCCTTGCCCGGGACCCCCACTGTGCCTGGGACCCTGAGTCCCGGATGTGCCGCCTCCTGCCCCCCCGCGTCCCGTGAGTGTGGGTCCTGGGTGGTGCCGGACCCCTTCTGCCCGGCTTGTGCTCCTGTCCCTCCAAGCCCCCCCTCCTGTGGGGGGCCCCTCCAAAGGTGGCGTTGCACCCAGCAGCGGTGAAGCTGTTCCCGTGTCCTGGGTGTCCTACCGTGTGTCCCCACCACCACCTTCTTCCCCACTGTTCCCTCCCTCCTCTTCCCACCTTGTCTGTTTCAAGGGGTGATTGTTGCTTTCCCTGCCTTCTCAGGAAGTCCTGGGGGCAGGACATGGAGCGAGGGAACCCAGCGTGGGCGTGTGCCAGTGGCCCCATGGGCAGGAGCCTGCGGCCTCAGAGCCGCCCCCAAATCAGTGAGTGTGGGACCAAGGGAGATGCAAGGGCTCGGGAGGACTCCCGGGCCGCGGTGGGTGTTCTTGCCTCAGTTTCTTCCCCCAGCGCCTGCCTGGCTGGAGCTCCTGGAGTTGGGATGGATTTGGGCCCTGGCTCTAGGGAGAGGGAGTAGGGGTACTAAGGTGGGATTCGGGATGGCGGGTGAAGTTGGTTTTGGTGTCAAAGCTGGAGTCGGATGGGCTGGAGGTTAGTTTGGGGTCCAGACTGGAGATAGGGAGGGGATCGGAGTTGCGTTTGGGAGTTGAAATGGAAGTTGGAGACATGAGTTGGGAGTCCATAGATAGGGCAGAGACGCTCCCCGGCCCTCCTTGCCCCTCGCCACCCTTAACCTTTTGTCCGTTTCCCTTCACCTGCAGTTAAAGTCGTTTTGGCTGTCCCCAACTCTATCCTGGAGCTGCCCTGCCCCCACCTCTCAGCCCTGGCCTCTTACCGCTGGAGTCGGGGGGCAGCTGCGAGCCTGGGGATGTCGTCCGTGGTCTACAATGGCTCCCTCCTGCTGGTGCTGCGCGATGGGGTCGGGGGCCTCTACCAGTGCTGGGCCACTGAGAATGACTTCTCATACCCCGTGGTCTCCTACTGGGTGGGTATCCAGGACCAGCCCCCCGCCCTGGATCCTGAACTGGCCGGCATCCCCTGGGAGCGCGTGGAGACCCCGCTGACCAAGGTCAGGGGCGGGGCCACCCTGGCTGCCCAGCGGTCCTACTGGCCCCACTTCCTCACGGTCACCGTGCTGCTTGCCTTAGTGCTTTCGGGAGCACTCGTCTTCCTCCTCGCTTCCCCACTGGGGGCACTCCGAGCCCGGGGCAAGGTCCAGGGCTGTGGGACCCTGCCTCCCAGGGAGAAGGCCCCATTGAGCAGGGAGCACCATCAACCTCCTAGGGAATGCAGGACCTCTGCCAGTGACATGGACTCCGACAACTGCCTGGGCACCGAGGTGGCTTAAACTCGGCACAGGCTGGGCTGTTGGGTAGGGCATGGCGCCTGGCCATGCTAACTGGGTGGCCCGGAGCAGTGCAGAACGGACTTGAATGGGAGTGACACAAAAGGCCACCTTCCTCTCACGAAAGGAGCCTCTCCGCCACCCTGTGTCACCAACGGCACTCAGCAGGCTGGGCACAGAGGCTGGCTCTCCATGGGACTCCCTTCTACCAAGCACATGAGCTTTTAAATGGGGGCTGCCCAGACGTGGACCTTTGGGCTGTGACCGGAGGCCCTGGAGAACATCCTTCAGTTCTGGCCGTTCCGGGATCCTCCAAAAACTTATGCTCCAGGAAACCCTAGAACACCTGACTGTTCCAGGACCCTGTGATAATCAACACCAGACATCTGAACAACCACAAGACAGCATGTCGCTCCTGGGGACTCCACTCTGATGGCAGCACCACCTCGGACACCAAACTCCCCTCTCCCTGGTCTCCAGGGTTCTGCAGGGAGCTTCCCCCTCCTGCTCGCCTTTTCAGCTGTGCATCACTGACCCCAGGAAGTTCTTCCTGAAGTCTGACCACCTTTCGTCTTGCATCAGTTGGGGGAGATTGTGATTCTTTGTGGCCTGGCTAGAACGGCAGGGGTAATCTGAGCCTTGTTCGCGCTGACCCTTTGACCTCGCCTCTCCCCTCGCCTTTGTTTTGGAATTCAGAAAACTACTTGTTTCAGACAGTTTATTTTTTATTAAAAAGACAAAGTGTATGATCGGTGCCGTTTTTGTCCGAGCAGGATGCTCAAGCTGAGGACTGCGAGATGTAAGGGGAGCGGTACCCAAGGCCATCAGTGGGAGGAGGGCTAGGTTGGTGGGGTGCTTGTCCCCTCAACTTCTGTCCTGCTAGCTCCCCCTAGAACCAGCCCACAGCCCTTTCCTCTGCTCCGGCCTCTGCTAGAGGGTGCCTCAGACTGCCTTTCGGACCAACATCTGTGCTGGCCAGCTTCAGCTGGTGTCTGCTGGCCAGGCTACACCTCATCCATCACTGGGTGATGATTTGGCGGCTGTCCTCGCAGCTGCTGTCCCCAGCTCTCCCACATTTCTCATGACTCCAACTCAGCCCCCCCATCCCCACTCTAGCAGTTGGTTCCAACTCCTGGTGGATTAATTTATAGAAAGACTGTGCAGCCTCCCCTAGCCAGCTTGGCCACGTCCTTCCCAGTAGCTGACAATCAGTATGCTGTCCACACCCCCACACCACCTCCCCCATCCCTCCTGTCCCTCTTCCATGTGTCTCTCTTCCAACCAAAGCTAAGCAGTGCCTTTGCCCCCTCCTCTCTGCAGAGAGCCCCAGCATTGTCCCCTCACTTTAC
>NW_017731728.1:1148830-1149749 GCF_001890085.2 Hipposideros armiger
ATTCAATAATGTAATCAAATAAAAAACACTGCAATTTGTCATTGGCCGGCGTTCTCGTCGGCGATCACAGGAGGACACCGCAGGATCGCAGGGAGCAGGTCAGGGACTTCTCTGGGACACTGCAGTGTAATCCCGAGTGTGGCTCAGGGTTACCGCTTCTGGCAGTGAAAATGAACCCCGAGCCACACTCGGGATTACCGCCAGGGTAGTTAAGGCCAGTGGTTATGGGTTGCATGGGACGTGTGAGAAAAAGAGAACATTCAAGGATGGCTCCTAGGTTTTTGGTCTGGGCAAATGGAAGGATGGAGTTACCAATGAACTGCAATGAGGAAGACAGCAGGTAGGTGAGATTTGGGGGAAGAACAGGTGCTCCATTTTTTACTTGCTAAGTATCAGCCAGGATATATCCTTCAGGGAATTGGTTATGCCATTGTGGGGGCTGGTGCATCTGAACTCTGTAAGACAGAGGTGCAGTCTGAAAATTCTGGGGCCAAAAGCTGATGCTGAAGTCTTGATGCAGAATTTCCTCCTCAGAGAAACTTCAGCTTTGCCCTTAAAGACCTTTCGACTGGGCCGGCCGAGTGGCACGTTGGTTGGGAGCTGGCTTGGGACGCAGAGGGCCCCAGTTCGGATCCCACATATGAGGGCCAGTGACACTGCCCTCTATAGCCAGGATGCAGGACAGCAGCTCGATCTGTAGCTGGGCTGCCGTGGGTCGCCAGTGACGGCGTAGGCTGCAGCCCCTGCTGCAATGGGTTGCCATGGGCTGCCATGTGTGGCCGGTAGCCAGCGTGAGTGGCCAGCAGCTGCCGTGAGCAGCTGTCCAGAAGCCGGCAACAGATCTGCCTCGCCCGGGAAGAGTACAATGATGGTGCCAACTTGGGCCAGTGGGGCGACGTCCTCCACGGCTGGACTGAGG
>NW_017731728.1:1153594-1157852 GCF_001890085.2 Hipposideros armiger
CCCCAATTCCCCAGCACTGTTCACATCCCCAAATTCCCCAATTAAAAAAACCCCACAAAATCTTTAAAGACCTTTCAATTAATTAGATGA
Organism: Hipposideros armiger; assembly: GCF_001890085.2. Lineage (NCBI taxonomy): Eukaryota > Metazoa > Chordata > Mammalia > Chiroptera > Hipposideridae > Hipposideros > Hipposideros armiger. The sequence continues at coordinate 1,153,685 of NW_017731728.1, forward strand.
GGCCTACCTACATTATCAAGGTAATCTCTTTTACTTGAAGTCAACTGACTGTAGATGTTAACCACACCTACAAAATATCTTCACCACAATGATATTGGTGTTTGAAAAAGTAGGTATGATAGCCTTGTGAAACTGACATGAAACTAACCATCACACTCAGTTTGAAATATTCACTAGATGTTTTGAAGCAGTGCAAACACAAATCAGGAGGGATCTATCTCAGAGGTATCAGCTTTTTAATTTTATTTTATTTTTATTTATTTATTTTTTAGCGGAGCCATCCTGCCACCTGTTGGCAGCTCAGCAGCAGCTTGGACCGGGCATTGAACCGCTGTTGCTCAGAGCTCAAACTCTTGAGCGAGCTCTTAACCTACTGAGCCACTCAGCCGGCCCCATTATCAGCTTTTTTTATTGTCATAAAATACATATAACATTTACTATTAGTGACGTTTAATCATTCACAACGTTGTACAATCATCACCACTCTCTAGTTCCAGAACATTGTCACCACCCCCAAATAAAACTCTGTAGTAATTAAGCAGTCATTCCCCATTCTTTGTCCCCACCTCCACCCCCAGTGCCTGGCAACCACTAATCTGCTTTCTGTCTCTCTAGATTTGTCTATTCTGCATATTTTATATAAATGGAATCATACAGTATGTGACTTGTGTCTGGATTACCTAGCATAATGGTTTCAAAGTTCATCCATGTTGTGTGTCGGACTTCATTTCTTTTTATCACTGAGGAATATTCCATTGTGGGTGTGTACCACCACCTGTTTCTACTGTTTGGCGACTGTGAATAGTGCTGATATGAACATTCCCGTACAGTTTGGGTTTGAGCACTTGTTTTCAGTTCTTTTGAGAATGTATGCGGAGTGACATTGCGTGGTCATATGGTAATTTCGTTTAACTTATTGAGGAACCACTAAACTGTTTTTCGCAGCAGCTGCACCATTTTGCATTCCCACCAGCAATGTCTGAGGCCTCCAATTTCTCCACATCCTTGCTAACACTTGCTGTTTCCTGGGTTTCTGTTTGTCTGTTTTAATTTCAGCTGTCTTAGTGGGTGTAAAGTGGAACTCATTATGGTTTTGATTTGCATTTCCCTAATGAGTAATGATATTGAGTAACTTTTCATGTGCTTGTCGGCCATTTGTGTTTTTTTTTTTTGAGATATGTCCATTCAAGTCCTTTGCCCATTTTTTTTTGTTTTAAGATTTTTATTGGGGAATTGGGGGGATGGGAACAGTGCTGGGGAATTGGGGGAAGGGGAACAGACAAGTTGCTGTCGTTTTGTTCTNCAGTGTCACTGGCCCTCATATGTGGGATCCGAACCGGGGCCCTCTGGTGTCCCAAGCCAGTTCTTAACCATCGCGCCACTCGGCCGGCCCCCAACTCCACCCTTTTAACCTATCCCCACCCCTACTCTTTCCTGTGACCACCAGGGTCCATGCTGGCTGACACCCTCCCTGCCACAATCCCCATCACAGTGTCAACCTCACCCTCTTGAATCCCCTGTGGTCTGGCTGTTTTCCCTACCTCTGCTCAAATGACTCTCCGTAATTACCCATAAGTCCCTAACAGACCTTGGTTTCTATGTAGCCTTCACACCTTGGCCTCCCTAATCTCACAAGTCTCTGATACTGTGACTTCTTTTTTAAAAGTTTTTTTTTTGTTTTTTTTTTAAGTTTTAATTGTGGTAAGAAGCACTTACTATAAAAGGTATCCTCTTGGCCATTAGAAAGTAATGTTCTAACAGTTCATAGTGTTAACTATTCACTTTGTAGCAGGTCTCTAGAGCTCAAGGGTCCTGCAGAACTGAAAGTCTGTATCCACCGAATGGCAGGCAGCTCCCAGTCCCCCTCCCCCATCCCCTGGCAACCACCATTCCACCCTGTGATGTGAGGTGCCCCATGTAAGTGGAATCACACAGCGTCCATCCTTCTGTGACTGGCTCCTTTCACTCAGCATAATGTCCTCAAGGTTTAGCTACGTTGTAGCCTGTGACAGGCTGACTAATACTCCACAGTGTACAGAGAGCACAGTTCCTTTACCCACTCACCTGCCGATGGACATGTGGGTTGTTTCACATCTTGGCGCTTGGTGGGTATGCCACAGTGGGCATGGGGCATGGCCGCCTTCCAGGCTGTCTGCCGTGGCTCCTTTATTGGAGTTCCTCTGCTTTTCTAGTTCTTTTTTTCTCCCCTGCTGGCCCCTTTGCCTCCGCCCGTTACCCACCACACTTTTACCCCAGGCCTGGCTTTCAGTTTCCAAGACCCTTTCCAGACTTCCTTTCTGGTGGCCCTCCTGATGACCACGAGGCCAAAGGCTGTGGGGCAGTGTGGAGCAGTGGAAAAGTTGCTGGCCAGGGCGCCTAGGGCCTTCACCTGCCGTTGGTAGACTCAAACAGCCTTTCCAGTCTGTCTCCCCCCAGTGACTCTGCAGCGCTGCTCTTTTCTCTGTCAGGCTCTCTCCTCCACGCCATCTCCCCAGCCTGCCCCAGTCTGGCTGACTGCTCTGCCCTACGGTTTCCCCAGCACTCACTGGCGGTGTCACTCAGGAGGGACTTAGTCCCAATCATAATGATACACATGCTTCCCCGGCTGGACTGTCAACGCCCTGGGCACAGAAGGTACCCAACCCGGTCTCTTCTGCAGCCTCTCACCTTGGTGACGGTTCCTTCAGGTCACGCCTGTCCTTTGTCCTCTGGTTGCAGTGCTCTCGCTTGCCTACCTCGCTGGCCACTGCTTCTGTCTTCAAATGCTCGTCTTCTCTTGTCCGCCCTTACAAGTCCCCTTGGACAATGTCCCCCATGCCTGCTCCACTCCCCGCTGTTAGCCAAGGACACCCATCCATGCATTCAGCAGACACTCGCTCAGTACCTGCGGTGGTTCCGGACCTGGCCTAGACAGTTGGGGAGACACCTGGATAAGACCTGTTTCCGGCCCGCGCAGGGCTTGCCATCCAGCCATAGGGACAGGCTGGCAACAGTCAGAGCCGGGCGGAGCTGGTGGGGACAGTGTGTCCTTAGCTCAGGCTTCTTACCCCGCCTTCTTGCTAGTTAGTATCTCTACCCAGATACACAATAGGTAGTGTAATGCAACATGCCCCAAGCTGAATTTATCACCCCTCCAAACCCGCCTTCCGCCCATGTTCCCCACGCTAGTTAATCACACTGCACGGAAGAAGCGTGGGGCTCATCCCACACTCTCTCTCGCCTGCTCCACGCTGAGTGGGCCACTGGTCCCACCGCCTCCTCCTCCCTCTCCCTGACATCCCTCAGCACCTCTCCAGCCCCCTGAGGCCCAGACCACCTCACCAAGACAACCAGAGCCGACCCCTATCCGATCTCTGCATGCTTTTTCTGCTCCATTCATGCAGCACTCTCTGCTCAGGGTCAAGGGGAGCTTACTAAGAAAAAAAATTCTCCGTAAAACTCTGAATGACCTTTCATTGAATTTAGAATGAAAAAAAAATACCCTCCCCACACACACACACACCTGCCTCACCTCCAGCCCCTCCGTGCACACCTTGGCACAGCTCAGTCCCTATCCCTCTATGCAGTGTTACGGAAACCTTTCCTGAGTGGCCAGCATTATCCCAGGCCTCGGTGACAGGGACATGAACAGCCATCCTGCCTCAGGAGCTAACACTGAGGCTCCTTTGGGCATGCTACTTCTTCTGCCTGGAACGTCGTCCTCTGTGCATTCTTCTCTAAACTCCCACACAGAGCCATGCCCCGTGCACACCTCAGTGTAACCCTCTGTATACAATGCTGCCATGTCATTGTGTTTCTGTGTGCCTCGCATACGAGTATTGTGATTAGAATGTAGCAGAAGCAAGAGTGAAGCAAAGAAACCAGTGACAAAAGCTACTGGAATAATCCAGGTGAGAGATAAAGGTGGCTGGGACCAGCGTGGTGGTATGGAGGTGGTGGGCAGTGGTCAAGCTCTGGACATATATTTTTTTTAAAGATTTTTATTGGGGAATTGGGGGGATGGGAACAGTGCTGGAGAATTGGGGGAAGGGGAACAGACAAGCTGCTATCATTTTGTTCTTCAGTCTAGTTGTGGAGGACTTTGCTTCACTGGCCCAAGTTGGCACCATCATTGCGCTCTTCCCGGGCGAGGCAGATCAGTCGCCGGCTTCTGGACGGCCGCTCACTG
>NW_017731728.1:1160868-1191511 GCF_001890085.2 Hipposideros armiger
CATCTTAGCTGTAGAGGGCAGTGTCACTGGCCCTCACATGTGGGATCCGAACCGGGGCCCTCTGGCGTCCCAAGCCAGCTCTTAACCATCGCGCCACTCGGCCGGCCTGCCCATTTTTAAATTGGGTTGTTTGTCTTTTTGTTGTTGAGTTCTAGAAATATCTATTTTGAAATGAATTGATTCCACTCCAGGCCTCCCAGCCCCTCATTTAAAGAGCTCTTCCTCATGTTTTAAACCCATGCACAGGAAAATCGCTTCAGAGTTGAAAGAGACCCTTAATGTCACTTACTCCAGTTCCAGGACGTCCCTAGATTCCTGCAATTTTCTGAGTTCCCAAGCCTCAAAATTGGTTATCTACTCTTAGCTCCTCCTGCAGCACATTGGCCTCCACTGTTTGGGCGCCATAGATGAGAAAAGTCACACGAAAATTACAGATTAGATTTGAACCTAAGGATTCTAATAGACCCCAAACACAAGGTGACCCATTTAGAACTGGATCGTCAAGAAGCACCGGGTGACTCAATTTTCGCGAATCAGAAAACACACGCACGCGCCGTAGAGCGGGGGGCACGACGAAGCTAGTGGGGGCGTGGCCTATGCCCGGACTCAAGATGGCCGTCGGGACCGTCCACCCTGGCTCCCAGGGCGGGGAGGAGAGGATCGAAGGCTCAGGTGCCATTGGTGGAGTTGCCCACCGTTCATCCTCGGGGGGCGGGAGTGACAGCGTCCCGATTTCCGGTTCCGGTCGTACCCGGAGTCCTGCCGAGATGGAGGAAGATGCGACCCGAGGCCGGCTGTCGCTGGGAGCAGCGGATAGAGCGGGACCTGCGGCCTAGAGGTGTGGGCTTGGAGTTCGCCTCGGACGCGGCGGGACCGCCCTGATCTGAGAGGGTAAGAAACCACTGGCTTGGGGCGCCTGAGGACCAAGGTCTCCGAGGACCTGGACCTGTGAAGAAGGCGACGGGTGTCTGCAGTGTCCCGCTGCAGTTCCGTGGGAGCCCGCCACACAGTTGTGGGGATGGAGGACTGTAACGAGGCATCTCTTCCTGTCGGAGGAGCATGAGGTTCGCTGACAAGCGCAAGAGGCATGGCGAGAGGCCTGGCCAGGGGCATGTCCGAGGACCCAGAGGCTGTGCGGGGGCAGGCCCGACGCTGGGTGAAGGGGTGGCCTGTGGAGTAGGTGGAGAGGGTTGTCATGTGGTACCTGCGATGAGGGATCACGTGGGCACCTACTGAGCACCAGAGGAAGGCTGGTTGGGAATTTCACCCAATCCCAGGGAGGCGTCTACCTGGAAGGAGGGGTCGGAGGTATCACCAGGGACCTCCCCTAAGGAAATGCATATTCATTAAGACAGGTGGGCATGCGTGTAAATATATTCACGTTCGTGTAGGTAGCTCCCAGAATGCAGAGGGTTGCTGCAGATGCTCTGGGGAGACCCGAGGAACAGGAGGAGGAAGCAAAGATCTTGTTTGCAGCTGAGAAATGGGGACCAATCCCCAGGGGTGTCTTGCTAGGAGTTACAGAAGGTGACTTAACTTGTTAGGGGTGGTTGACTGAGATCCGAATGAGTCCAGTAGTCATCACTGGGCCCAGTACTGGTGACCAGTCAGGGTGGAGTCAGGGCTTTTAAGCCAGGCATAAAAGCCCTGGATTTTCAGAGTGGGAGTTATCTTTGTTACAATACTGACCGGCCTTCATATTTAAAGCACTGCTTCCTAAAGTGATACACATGTTAATTGCTCCAGATCTTGTTAAAACGTTGCCTTGTATTCAGCAGATGGAGCGTGCATTCTGAAATTCTGCACTTCTCACCAGCTTGCAGGTGACACCCATGTTATGCTGCTGGTCTGTGCACCAGGCTGAGTAGCGAGGATGTAGAGTTTTGTGCAAGAGAGCTTGCTCTCTGCTGCTAACCAGAGGCTCTCATGCACATCAGCTCACATCAGCTGCACCACACTGTTCTACAGTCGTGCACTTTATAATGTTTCGGTCAACGACGTACCACATGTGCGACGATGCTCCCATAAGACTATAAGAGCTGGAAACTTCCTGTCGCCCAGTGACCACATACCTGTCCTGACACGTGTCTGGTGACGCTGTGCAGACAGACCTACGTGCTGCCCGTCGTATAAAGTACAGCAGACACAGTTATGTACAGTACGTGATACTTGGTAATGAATGACTGGTACTGGTTTATGTGTTTACTACACTATACTTTTTAATCATTATTTTAGACTGTACTCCTACTTGGATAAAAAAAGTTGGCAGTACACAGTGTGCCGTGTCACGCCAGCAGCAGCCTCACACATCTCGTGTTGTTTTATAAATGTGTAGCCTAAGCGTCCAGTGTGTGCGCAGCCTACAGTGGTTACAGCACCTCCTGGGCCATCACACCCACTCCCCGCTCACTCCCTCACTCCCTCACTCCCTCCCCCAGAGCAGCTTCCAGGCCCGCAGGCTCCATTCGTGGTGAGTGCCCTGGCCGGGTGTGCCGTCTCTTTTGTACCGTATTTTTTTTTTTTTAATTTTTTTAGCTGAGCCATCCTGCTACCTGTTGGCAGCTCAGTGGCAACTCAGCTCGGGCTGGGCATTGAACCGCTGTTGCTCAGCGCTTGCACTCTTGCGCGAGCTCTTAACCAACTGAGCCACTTGGCCGGCCCTTGTACCGTATTTTTACTGTAGCTTTTCTACGCTGAGATACGCAAATACTCTCCATTGTGTTCCAATTGCCTACAGTATCAGTCCAGGACATGCTGTACGGGCTTTTATCCCGGGAGCAATAGGCCACGCCGCATGGCCGGGGTGTGGAGTAGGTTACGCCACCTGGGTGTGTGTGAGGGCCTCCGTGATGTTCACATGATGACGAAAGTGCCCAGTGGCACATTTCTCAGAATGCATCCCTCTTGTGAAGTAGCGTGTGACCGTATAGCTATAACAGGTGTGATTAGCCCCGTCTCACAGATGAGGAAACTGTTTCCCTGATGTGACTTGGTTCCAGTCATACCAGGAAGTGATGGAAGGGGAGCTCAAACCTGAGTGTCCTGACTACTGGTGTTCCTCCCACTCCATGACCTTGCCTTCCGGGTGACACTGCCTTATCTGAACCAGCATCTTCTCTCAGAACCTCATAAATAGCTTAGTGTGTTTTTTCTGGTACAAAGAAAGTGGAAGAGGAGAGGCGGTATCCCGAGCACACCGGTTTTGTCCCTTTCCACGTGTGGGCTTGGTAGGGGGGGTTCTGCCTCTGACATCTCATTTGATGACCTGAGGACATCGCAGGTCATGTCAGGCACCCATAGGCAGCACTTCGGCCTTTGTGCCCCAGCAGTGTTAAAAGATGGGGGGAGCTCAGAACTGCAGCCAGGCACACCAACAAGGGTCTGGGAAGAGCCGCGAGAGGTGGGCTGATCGAGTTGGGATAAAGGCGGGCTGGAGGAAGGTAATCAGCAAGGAGGGCTTTCCAGAGGGTCGGACAGGAGCTGGTTGTGATAGTTCAGCGGGAACATTGGGGGTCACATAACAAAGAGCAGGTTGAGGTCCCACCTTCTAGGAGCAGCCTCACCTTTTAAAGGGGTAGCGGGGGTGGATGCAACGCCCTCTCTTCCTTCACTAGAGGCGTATCCCTCTGAGGCACGCCCCTTAGTGGCTTCTGTCACCATGGCAATGGCAGGAGTTACCTGCTCCAGTCTTGGAGAGTCCCCCCTTTCCTTCTGGGAATTTAAAATAAGACTGGCACATGCCAGAGATGGAGGAAAATGGGCACTGGGTCCTGAGGGTTTCTCATAAGGAGATTTCGGTGCTTTGTGTGGGACTCAGCTTGACACGCTGAGGTGGTGCCTCCCAAACAGGTCCTGGAACAGAACGCTTTGTTGCTCTGGTTTGCATGAGCCCCGCAGGAGGCCGTCCTGCCTTGGCCCTGCTGTATTTGTCCAGTGACAGCAGTGTGCCTGCCCAGCTGCTCAACTTGCTCACTCCACAAGCACAGAGAAAGCAGAGGCAGCGCTTGGTGTCTTTGGAACAAAGCTGAGAGAACTCCCCGGGCATCGGAGGGGCCAGGAACTTGTGCTCAAGCCTTGGGTGACCAGCAGTCATGAGGGCATTCATTCCACCTCCCGTGTGGGAACGGCAGCTTTAGACCGAGCAGTGACTTGTGCTGGCGCTGCCCAACTCCCAGGGGTAGAAGGTGGAGTAGAGAATTCTTGGCTTAGATCCTGCCTCCACCAGTGACCAGCTGCATGACCTTGGGCCTGTTTCTTTTAACGTATCTGACCCTCTGTTTCCTCATTTAGCGGAAGTGTTACTACACAGGTTAAGTTGTAAGGATCACATGAGGTAATAGGTACGTGCTCCGTAAATCCTGGTCTTCATCTCATTCGTAATGGGAAAGGCCTTGGGACCCTGGATGACAGTCACCTGGGGCAGGTGAGACAGTGACCACGTTCTCTTGAGGGGCCTTAAAGGAGAGATTGCCCCACTGGACTTGGTGGATGTCCCGGGCTGAGGCTGGGGAGGAAGGACCACCTCTGCCCCCAGCAAGTGGCACGTCAGTATTCCAGGGCTTCTCCTCCTGGAACCCCCCTCCACAGCCTAGAGTCTCCATTCTGGCCAACCCAGTTGTTCCAAGCCATTGCTCTTTCCCTTTCACTGTCTGCATGCATTCCTCCTCCATTCAAACTGCCTCGTCCTCCTCCAGGAAGCCTGTCTTGGTTACATGTTCCGCACCACGCCTCGGCGTGCACCGCAGGTCTCCTGTACTTTCCTGAAAGTGGTAGTCCAGCTCAGAGAACTCGGGAATGCTAACCTTGACTTCTGTGGTAAATGGTAAACCAAGAAGCTACTCAGGCCAGTTGGGACCTTTGGCTGGGAAAGGTGGTTGAAGATGGACTCTGACTAAACATTTGACATGAGGTGTGTCGAGTTACCCGCACCGGGACTGCTTGTGTAGAACCTCTCAGACCTCTAACTTGTCCCTTTGATGCGCCACCTCCTTTCCCAGCCCTTGGGGATTTCTCTCAAAGCCTGGGGAGTCCCTGACTTGTCACTTTTTGGAATTGAACTTCTCCTTTTCCCCTTCTGGCTGAGAATGTCCAGTGTCCTACACAGGAGCACATTCCATTGTTGTTAAGAGTATGCGCAGTCTGTGACGTCCTCTCGCCGTACAGCTCCCGATTTGGTTGTTATTACGCTAGAAAACTTAACCGTGTGTTTGATGCACACCAGGAGGGCCTCATGTACGTTAATTTACCCTGGTTTCTCTGTAGCTGACATCCATTCCCCAGAGGGATAGTGTGTCTCCTGGAACGGACTGTGCGCTTTCGAAGGCAGAGGTGTGTCCTGTTACTCGACTCTCCCTTCCGTACCTGGGACTGGGGTGATGACTTATGTCTTTAGGGACAAAAGGGGCCAACATGTTCTCTACCTTGTAGTTTTCAAGACCCTTCAGGTGGCTCTCTCCTTTCTAGAGTGAGTTATCTAATAACCAAAGAGGACTCTGACCTTTGCCTCATTCCTAATGTTCCAACTCCTTTCATTGGAGGCAGGGGAGGTGTGTGTGTGTGTGTGCGCGCGCCCTGTGGTGTGAAAGCCCCACTTAGCTTCTTCCCACACTTTCTCCTAATGCACTGTGAAAATGGACGTGTAGTGAGTGCGGGCAGGGGGAGCTCTGAGGGGCCAGTGTGGAAAGCAGAGATAGGCGAGTCAGCCGGCGCGTGGTGAGGAGAGGTGCCTGCTGAGGGTAAAGGGCCTCCTCGTGGGCCCAGAGCCACAAACATGGAGCCCTTCCTCCAGCCTTCCGGAGCCTGCTAGGTGTCACTGGTGACATCCCCTCAGCCTACTGAGACCTCGCATCCGGCCAAGGAGTGGGTTTGTCCGCAGTACCCTGAGCTCTGCCTGGTGAGCTGGAGGAGGAGGAAGGCCATGACGCCAGGAGCCAGGCAGAGGCCGAGACCAGAATGATGGCCCTCTAGGCTGGGGAAGGGAGCTAAGGCGGGAGTGGGAGCAGGGGCGCCGTCACAGGTGAGGAACGGCTCCTGGCCTTGGAAGGACTGATAAGGGAGAGGGACGGGGGCCGCAGAGCCAAGCAGGCCCCCCAGAGATGAGCCCGTGCCAGCCGCCCTGCTCACCGCCCCCACCCGCTCGATCCCCAGGGTTCAGGCGCCATGGAGGACAAGCGCAACATCCAGATCATCGAGTGGGAGCACCTGGACAAGCGGAAGTTCTACCTGCTGGGCGTGGCCATGACCATGGCGATCCGCGTCAGCGTGTACCCCTTCACGCTCATCCGCACTCGGCTGCAGGTGCAGAAGGGCCGCAGCCTCTACCAGGGCACCGCGGACGCCTTCATCAAGATCCTGCGAGCAGACGGCGTGGCTGGCCTCTACCGGGGCTTCCTGGTCAACACCTTCACGCTCATCTCGGGCCAGTGCTACGTCACCACGTACGAGCTCACCCGGAAGTTTGTCGCCGACTACAGCCAGAGCAACACAGTCAAGTCGCTGGTGGCCGGGGGCTCAGCCTCGCTGGTGGCCCAGAGCATCACGGTGCCCATCGACGTGGTGTCACAGCACCTGATGATGCAGCGCAAGGGCGAGAAAATGGGCCGCTTCCAAGTGCGGGGCAGCCCAGAGGGACCCGGGGTGGTGGCCTTTGGCCAAACCAAGGACATCATCAAGCAGATCCTGCGGGCCGACGGGCTTCGAGGCTTCTACCGGGGCTACGTGGCTTCCCTGCTCACCTACATCCCCAACAGTGCTGTCTGGTGGCCCTTCTATCACTTCTACGCAGGTAAGCAGGTGGGGGGGCTGGAGGGTGCGCTCGCTCGTGGGGCTGAGATGCCCCGCGTGTTGCAGTGGCAGGCCGACTGGGAGGAGGGGCGGTTCATTTACAAACACGAGACCTGAGAGGATTCCAGGATGAATACGACCTGGTCCCTGCCTTCGAGGCGCTTCTATTAGAGTGGGGGGATCAGACAAGCAGAGCAGGTGGTCTTCTTAAGGCAGTGACAACACTTGCCTTGGAGTTACCTGTGTGTGCCTTAGCCCTTCTACCGTGGGCAAAGGTCTTTTATTTTTATTTTTTAAAGATTTTTATTGGGGATTTGGGGGATGGGAACAGTGCTGGGGAATTGGGGGAAGGGGAACAGAGAAGTTGCTGTCGTTTTGTTCTTCAGTCTAGTTGTGGAGGATGTTGCTTCACTGGCCCAAGTTGGCACCATCATTAAGCTCTTCCCGGGCGAGGCAGATCAGTCGCTGGCTTCTGGATGGCCGCTCACTGTGGCTGCTGGCTACACACGGTAGCCCATGGCAACCCACTGCAGCAGGTGTTGCAGCCTACGCCATCGCCAGAGGGCAGCCCAGCTCCAGGTTGAGCTGTTGTTCAGCATCTTAGCTGTGGAGGGCAGTGTCACTGGCCCTCATATGTGGGATCCGAACCGGGGCCCTCTGGCATCTCAAGCCAGCTCTTAACCAATGCGCCACTCGGCCCGGTCTTTTATTTTTTAACGCATATTTTTCCAGCTCTATGGGATATAATTGACTGGAAAGGTTCTTGGAAGAGGGAGGGAATTAACATCTGTTGAATACCCACTATGTGCCCAGTGTGACCACTGTGTGTCTCAGAGTTTGGTGAGGCAAAGTGCTCAGTAAATATTTGCTGAATGAGTAGACTGGTTCTCATCACTCCGTTTTGGTTAAAATCTACCCACGCCGATGTGTGGGCATTTAGAATAAAATCTAATGTGTCCCATGGTCAACACGCTTCTCCAACCCCATCTCGTGCTGCTCCCTGCTTTCTCCATCTGGGCCGCTGTCACTGCTTTTCTCTCAGTGCCTGAAGCTCCCCAAGCTCTGTTCGCACCTCAGAGCCTTTGCAAACACTCCTCTCCTGGAATACCTTTCCCCCGCTCTCGCTCGATGGCTGTCTCCTTCTCGTGCTTCGGGGTGGAGCTTCCATGCCACCTTTGCAGAGAGTGCTGTTTTAACTACCCATCTGGAAAGAGGGTGCTGTTTTCTGTCAGCACCATACTCCTTCACAGCAGTTGTCATGATTGGTATTTACTGTATTCCCACTCCCAGCTCCTTAATTAGACTCTAAGTTCCATGAAGGCATTTCCCGTCCATTACTCTGTTTTGTGTCTAGTGCTTATCTCAGTGTCTGGCATTATTAGTAAGCATTAAATATATAAGTACTGATTTCTATTACTTGCCCAAACTCATTTAGCCAGGAGGGACTTAAGTCAGATAGTAGGTGCCCAGTAAAAGCCTGCTGAATGAATAATGAAGAAGGAAAGACCCCCGTTCCCACCCTCTTGCCTTTGGTCTTCCCAGCTTCTCTTAAGCCCCAGAAAGGTGGCCTGTGTGCGTGACTACTCGGAGCCTGGGTCCCGCTGCAGCTCCTAGGCCTGGGGCCAGTGCAGACAGGCCACGGAGGCTGGCAGTGCCAGGCCAGACTCTACCCTCTAATGGTTGCGAAATGCTTTCTTTCTAGAGAAACAGGACACCCGTGAGGTGGAGCCACTGGTTCACTCTGTTTGTATGCTGACCCTGGGGAGAAAGTGATTACAAATCGGGGAAGAGGTGGCTCTGGTAGGACTGAGGGAATTCTGCCACACGGCCGGGACTTAGAAGCCCTCACTTCTGCCCTGCCAACCCCCACCATGCTTCTTGTCCCCTAATCTTTGGTTGCCTGATGACAAATTACCCAAATATGAGAGAAGTCTTAAAGGTATTATGGCGGCTGAACTGCAGAGAGAAAACAGGGAATATTTGAGAGTGAAAGCCAGAGTCCTTGCAATGGCCTCAGGGTCCTAAATGGCATATCTCTGGACCTTATCCACTGTTCTTCCCTCACTCTTTCTACTCCAGGCATACTGGCCTTGCTGCTTCTGGGAATCTTCAGCTGTGCTCCTGCCTCAGGGTCTTTGCACAGGTTATCAGCTTGGAAAGTTCTTTTTACAGAGCCACGTGGCTTGCACTCTCCTTTAGGACTTTGCTCAAACTTCACCTTCTTGGAGAGGCTTCCATGACAACCTGGTTTAAAATGGCAACCCCTTCACCTCCTACACTTGGCATTTCCTATCACCCTTTCTTGCTCTGTTTTTATCTGTAGCAGCTCATATAACTATATATTTTGCTTTATTATTACCTGTCTGTAAACTTCATAGGAAGGTGGGATTTGAGGCTCTTTAACGCACTGTTCCACCCTCAGGACCCAGGGGCACTTGCTCATGGTTGCCACTCAGTGCGCCTTTTTAAAATTTTTTTATTTAAGATTTTTATTGGGGAATTGGGGGGATGGGAACAGTTCTGGGGAATTGGGGGAAGAGGAACAGACAAGTTGCTGTCATTTTGTTCTTCAGTCTAGTTGTGGAGGACGTTGCTTCACTGGCTCAAGTTGGCACCATCATTGCGCTCTTCCCGGGCGAGGCAGATCAGTCGCCGGCTTCTGGACGGCCGCTCACTGCGGCTGCTGGCTGCTCACACTGGCTGCTGGCTACATACGGTAGCCCATGGCAACCCACTGCAGCAGGGGCTGCAGCCTACACTGTCCCTGGCGACTCACGACAGCCCAGCTCCAGGTCGAGCTGTTGTTCAGCATCAGCTGTGGAGGGCAGTGTCACTGGCCCTCATATGTGGGATCCAAACCGGGGCCCTCTGGCGTCCCAAGCCAGTTCTTAACCATTGAGCCACTCGGCTGGCCCTCGGTGCACCTTTGTTGAATGAATGAACAAACTTGTCTTTCACCTTCAGAGGGTAAAGCAAAAAATTCAACTGCAGGTGAACTTCCTAGTGGTACTGGGACGGGCACCTGGGTACTATCCCATCTTCACCAGCATTTTGAAAAACGATTTTTTCTTTCTTGATATAAGCTGGAGAAAAGCTCTCACTATAGGATATGAATCTCTTTTCATTGTAATTGTTGTTATTTGTAAAAACGTTCACGCGGGTTCAAAGTTGAAAAGGTAGGAAAAGGTGTGCTGTGAAAAGGCTTCTTGCCCACGAGTCACCCACCTCCCTTCCTTAGACACAGTCAAAGGCGCCCACTTTTTAGTGTGTCCTGTCAGTTACTCAGTGCAGGTAAAAAGTATGTAGTGTTTGCTTTTCTAGCTTAAGAGTCGGGAGGCGTAGAGCACCAGCGTAAGAGTTTCCCATCAGGGAGGATTTCTGTCCATCGGATATGAAGGGAGTCAGCAAGCAAATAGGTTTTGAAAGCCCCTCCTCTGGAGGAATTTTGTACTGTTCAGAATGGGTGAGGTAACCAGGATGACTTCCGGAAGGGGCCTGAGATTGATCATTTTTCTTGGCTCAGAAGGAAGCAAAGAGAAAAAAGATGGTAGTCACTGGGGGTGGGGGCTCTCAGGTGGCCAGAGGAGGAGGGCTTGTCTTCCTTGGCAGAAGCCATATGAGGGCAGACGGGCTGGGGCCCCATGTCTTATGGCGCCGTCTTTCCCTTCATTTCAGAGCAGCTTTCGTGCCTCTGCCCTAAGGAGTGCCCTCACATTGTCTTTCAAGCCATCTCAGGCCCCCTGGCTGCAGCCACTGCTTCCATCCTCACCAATCCCATGGATGTCATCCGAACCCGAGTGCAGGTAAGACCAGCCTCCTGCTCCCACGTGGGCCGTTAGAAGCATGATCTTCAGGCCCTTCTGCCTTGCCCTGACCTGTGTCATGGCTCCAGAGCCCAGCAATTCCTGTCCTGGTCATCCAGGCCCCTTCTGTGTGGCTACGACTTACCATCTAGAGACCAGCCGAACCCTCTGAAGGACCTAGCGTGTTTCTCTCCTCCTGTCTGCTGCCTGCAGGCCTCTAGGAATTTTTACCGACTGCTTCCAGCCTTTCATCCTGTTAGCATAGCCTATCAACCACCTTGTCCTATCTTGCAGGTTTGTGGTTATTAGAAATACTGATTTCAGTTACTTTCCTAAGTCTGTCTGGTTTCTCCACGGGGCTATGAGCTCTCTACAGACAGTGACAATGACTGCTCTGGAACAGGTGTCGCAGATTGTACTGTGTGCACTCAGCAGGAATGCTGACAAGCCCTTGGTGGTGTTGTCCAGAGGGTACAGCCTGTCTGCAGTTAGCTCAAGAACCCTTTCGCAGCTCCTGGTCCGAGGAAACAGAATCGGAATGATGCTGTACAATATACACATTTTATATTTTAATATACAGATTTTGCTGTATAAAGCTTCAGGTCAAGAGAATGGGGGATTTTAATTTCTGATTTGGGTAGCTTAAGAGGAAAGCTGTCCAGAAGAGGGGGGTCATTTGGTGATGATGAGGGAGGGAGGGCAGGTTGGGGGCAGTTAGCTTCCTGATAGCGTGTGGGGGTGGGGGTGGCTGGTAAATCTAGGTGTTTTTGCCCCTTGAAAACAGCGCCCTCGTTCCTACCATACACATTTGAAAATGAATAAAATTGGCATCTGATTGGTTTGCAAGTAATTGGTTTACAAGTGCACAGGTTCCATCTTCATTCTTTCCTGAGCCCTGGGTGTCCCAGGAGTTCCAGAGGAAGGGCAGGTCTCTACTTTGAGGGGCTCCCAGGCCGGAGGCGAGGGCATAGCTACAAAGCCCTCGGCGAGGCCATGGGTCCATGGGAGGGCCAGGGCAGCAGAGGCGGTCAGATGAGAGGACTGATAGGGAGGAGGGAGTGGGGAGGAGGCAGGGAGGAGTGGACAGGTGTTCTTAGCCATGGATGGGATCACCTGTGACGGTCACACAGTACAGGGGATGGATCTGTCCTGCCTTGGCTGAGGGTCTGGTGGGCGGGATCTAAAGGGGTAGTTTGGTGGCAGGGTAAGAGGGGTGGGGGAAGGTTGAGAACGAAAAAGAGCTCTCTGCCTCAGCCAGGCTTTCACTGTGACAGTGAGGGCAGGTGCTTGGGGGACAGTAGGGTCAGATGGGAGGGCTCCAGCCATGGGGGTCCAGAGGGATTGAGGTGACCAGAGTGAAAATCACAGACTGGCTGAGCTGCGGAGGACCTTAGCTGCAGGTGACTGAATCCAGCCTCCCTGAGAGCAGAGAGAAGCACCCAGTCCAGCCTCGTGGCCATGCAGCTTAGCTAACGGAGGTAACAGTGGCTGATGTGTACTGAACACTTACTATCTGCCAGGCTCTGTTCTCATTCAAACCCAACTTGAACCCAACATTTACAAGTATTCTTTTGTTTACCGCTCACAACAGCCATGTGGCATGAGAACTATCATCACTGTTTTATAGATGCAGAGTTAAGTAAATTACCTGAGGATATGCGGCTGTGGTAAATTGGGGAGAATACAAACCCAGGCAGTCTGGCACCGGAGCCCACCCTAAATGGCTGTGCCGGCCCTCGGAGGCGGAGGCAAGCCCTCTGACTCCCAAGTTCAGTTCCCCCGACTCCTGCTGAAGGCAGAGGGAGGCTGAGCAGGGGCTCTGACTGCAGACCTTGACCTCCACTGTATTGACTTTTCCAGGTCGAGGGCAAGAGCTCCATCATCCTGACCTTCAGACAGCTCATGGCGGAAGAGGGGCCCTGGGGCCTCATGAAGGGCCTGTCGGCCCGAATCATCTCAGCCACGCCCTCCACCATTGTCATTGTGGTGGGCTACGAGAGCCTCAAGAAACTCAGCCTGCGACCCGAGCTGGTGGACTCGAGACACTGGTAACCAGCGGTGGGAAAGGAGCCTGCTGCCCTCCACACTGCCCTGGGGCAAGGGCAGAGGAGGGGGGAGCACCCTCTCCAAGTGCCCCCACACACAGCTAGCCCTGCCCTGGGCCAGGTGCCCTTCCGGGACAGGCACGGAAGCTGAGCTGCTCTTGCTGGAGAGGTGCCATACCTGGATCCCGTGCTCCCCGTTCTTTTTAACTTTCTTGCCAAACTGGGCTCTCTCCCTCAGTCCCTGTACTCAGTCCTGCCCTAAGGAAACCCACCCTCCCCACCAGCCCCACTCCACCCCTGCCGTGCTGACCCCCCTTCGTCTGATTTCCGCCACCTGCGTCCCTGACATCCTGAGCCAGAGCTACACGCAGGGCTTGCTCACCACCACTGGTTCTTCCCGCGGGGCCTCCAGCCAGGCTCTAAGCAGCTCCGCGAGCCCTTTCCTGCTTCATCCCATAGGCTTGCTTGTTTTTATCCTGGGCCTGAGCTGCCCACCAGACTACTCTGCTTTCCCTGCCCCTGGGGGCAAGGTGCCAGGCACGCTCGTACAGGGAGCAGCAGCAAGCAGCAAAAACCTCTGGTTCTCCAGAGCACTCGTCCTCTCTGTGGAGTTACTAGGTTGGGGAGAAATGTCGATACTTCGTGTGTATATATTTTCTAACATCTGTGATTTAGGCTACTGTCTTCATCCTGCTAAAGCACCCATTCTGTGGTCAGAGCCCACCCCTTCCATTACATAGAAAATGTAATGTAGCTTTTCCCTCGGTCCCAGGTTCCCTGTCCCTCCCACGTCCCTTGCGTCCCAGCAGCCCCAGGACACATAAGCTATGGGCTTCCCGTGGCCCAGATGACCGCCGTGGTGGGCACAGTTCTCAGGTCAAGCTGTCTGGGGAACACAGGACTTGGGGAGCACTGCCCTGAAAAGGCAGGAGAGGAGCTGGTTTGGAAAGTAACAAGAGGGTATGTGTGCCCAGCCCAGCTGAGCCAAGCCTAGGAGAGAGCATGGGGGTCCTCAGCCCCAGGCAGTCATGACATAACACACATACCCCAGTCACTTGGACTCATGGAAACGGACATTGTCTCCCCATGGGAATCCCTGAGACGTGGAGCTGCTTGTGGTTTTCTTCTCCCTGACGTGAAGTCATCCCGGGACACTTGGAAGATGGTAAAGGGCCGGTCGGCAAGTCACCCAACACCAGGACCACTGCGTTTACCAGCCTGATACTGCCGAGGTGACCTGCTGAAGCTCTCAGGAGCGAGGTGATGAGTCCTCCTCCATTCGCACCCTCTCCACCTCGGCTACCGAACTGTGTTGCAGGTGGAGAGGTGCTGCCTGTGGAATGAGAAGAAGGCCTATCAACCCCCGCACTTCTACTGGAGACATTTGGCCGGGATGATCCTCCAAACCTGTTGGTCCCACCCCCTGGGGAGGCCATGGTGCCAATGTGAAAGGTGCTAGTTACCTGAAGCCTTGCCATTTCTTACGGCTGCCCCATTCTACCGCCCTGGCCAGAGCAGAATCTGAAAACCACATTTCCCTCCCTTCAACCACCACCACTGCCCATTTTGGTCTTTTACCTTTGAGGGTAGTTTTCCCTTTAACTTTATTTTTGTTTGTCTCTTCTTGCACTTTATCAAGCGTCCTCCGATTTCTGTCCACAAATGGTCATTCAACGAGTTGAATGACCCACAGGTCACTGAATCTTCCTGCCCTTCAGTCACCCCTTTACCCTAAGAACCACCAACATATGGAAGCCAAGGGGTCCCCCTTTCTTGAAGCTCACGCTAGTGACACATTTGGAGATTGGTTTTCTCAGCGCCACACCTTCCCCTCCCTAGAGACTTGTCTTCAATCCTCCCCCACTTTGGCAAAATGGGTACAGTATCATGGGCAACAGGTTTTCTCCTGCCTCTCGTGTCTTAGGAAGTTCCTCTCAGACTCCTTTCCTTCTGATGTATTTTCTCGTACAGTGTTTCAGTCTTTCACCCATTTTCTCTCTCTCTCTCTCTCTCTCTCTCTCTCTCTCTCTCTCTCTCTCTCACACACACACACACACACACACACACTTTGGGAGGATAAAATGCATATAATAAAAGAGACACCTGGCCCCTACTTTCCCATGTAACAGTTTAGGGAATGGGATTGGGTTCGATGACAATGTCTCGGTGGGGATGGGACAGTGGGCTTCCATCTCCCCACGACCGCAGACCAGACCAGCTGGAAGTTGTGATGAATTGATCTACAGCCCGAACTGCAGGAGACTTGGGAGACCCGGCGAGACAGGAAAGCTGCTGGGAGCATCGAGGGACGGGAATGGAAACGCAGATGCGGTGAACACTTGATACAGTGGACTCTTGTGAATATTACCAGTGAACATTCACTGTTGCACTGTACAAAGTCTCTGACGTGTAATTAAACGTTTTTATTGAGCCCCTGAGCTTTGGCTCGCGCTTATTTTGCCAGCCTGCGGAGAAAGTACTTAAGCTTACGGCAGCCCTACTCTTACCTGTGCAAAACCCTCCGCCCCCGGCAGTTTCCCCTCCTCGTTGGCGGCTCGGTGATAGACATTCCGCTGCTTCCAATCGGGAGCGTCCAGTGCCGGGCGTAGCCAATCGGAGGCTCCGGTGGGCGGGGCGGCCGGGACAGTTCGACTTGGCGGTTCCACTTCAACATGGCCGAAGCGAGCGACGTTAATGCAGCCAGCGGCTGTGAGGAAAAGGGGCCTGAGGGGTCGTCCCCGGAATCGGTGCCCCCCGACACCAGCATTTCGAGGATGAAGCTCCTCGACACCACGGTGGATACTTTTCTCCAGAAGCTGATCGCCGCCGGGAGGTAAGGTACAGGAAGCGGGGCGAGTTTGGCCCGCCGGCGTCTGAGTCCCGCGAGACCAGGACGCTACACCCGCCCGCAGCTCCGTCACGTGGGGCTCGGCGCTGGGGGTTGGCTGGCCCGCTAGCCGGGAGGTCACGTGATGTGTGCTCGCGCAGGTACGGCTGCGCACCTGTACCGGCTCCCCCTGTCCTGCGGTCAGCCTAGTTTTGACCCAAACTTCCGACGGCTGAGCGGAAGGATGCGGGCTTTTGGACTTAGACCAGGGTTCAAATCACGCCCCAGTATCCTGTGAGCGGGGCTTGGCCGCGCTGGGCCCCGGCCCCTCGGCAGCAGCAGGACCGTTCTCAGAGGGTCGTTTTGAGAATTAAATGCGTAAGATGCACACGGAAAGCGCCCAGAACAGCGCCTGCCACGTAGAAAGCGCCAGAATTGTGGTTACCATGGGAATAACCCCTTCGCTGGGTGGTTGTGAGGACTGCACGTGTTACCATAGAAACACTTTTCCTGCCTCGATTTTATTTTATACGACAGTATTGTCACGATATTGGACACTTGAGGAGCTTTGCCCATGACCCCGCCGCCGAGCACATTAATGCTGAAACGCCTCTCAGAACTTCAAGGGTTTGGCCACCGCCTTTTGTCCACCCAGCCCGGCCTGTCCCCACAGGTCTGTCCTTTGACCTCAAGACGCTGTCTTCTCCCGGTCGCCTTCCCTCTTGGCTCCTTCCCACCCTCCTTTCCTGCTTAGACCTTAAGATCCATCCATTTCCTCGCTCGTTAACGCCCTCAGCATATATTTGAGTGCCTACCCTGCGGGGCTGGGGCCCTGGCTCAGCAGACTGCGCCTCCGCCTTGGAGCTTGCATTCCGTGGCTAGAGACGTCAGTAAATAAAGTAATTAGAGCTTGGTAAGGTAATTAATTAGCAGGTGATGTGACAGAGAGCAACTTGGCAGAAAGGAACTCTAGATAGGATGGTTAGGGGCCCACTCGGAGGACGTGACATTGAGCTGAACAAGAGCGAGAACTAGAGAAAAGGCATTTGGGCAAGGGGACAGCTTGTGCGGAGGCCCTGAGACGGTCAGGGCGTTCTGGAAACCGGCAGAGGCAGTGGCTGCAACGTAGTGGTCACTGGGAGAGGCAAATCGAGGAGGCTGGACAGGCAGGGGACAGCCTTATCATGCAGGGCCTAATTTCCATATAATGAATTTGATAAGATAGTTAATTAGTTTTGTTGTGTGTGTTTTTTTTTTAAGATTTTTATTGGGGAATTGGAACAGCGCTGGGGAATCGGGGAAGGGGAATAGACAAGTTGCTGTCTTTTTGTTCTTCAGTCTATTTGTGGAGGACGTTGCTTCACTGGCCCAAGTTGGCACCATCATTGCGCTCTTCCCAGGCGAGGCAGATCAGTCGCCGGCTTCTGGACGGCAGCTCAGCTCACTGCGGCTGCTGGCTACACACGCTGGCCGCTCACGCTGGCTACACATGGTAGCCCATGGCAACCCACTGCAGCAGGGGCTGCAGCCTATGCTGTCGCTGTTGACTCAGCCCAGCTCCAAGTGGAGCTGTTGTTCAGCATCTTAGCTGTGGAGGGCAGTGTCACTGGCCCTCATACGTGGGATCCGAACCGGGGCCCTCTGGCGTCCCAAGCCAGTTCTTAACCATCGCACCACTCGGCCGGCCCTAGCTAATTATTCTTATGGACCATTCATGACACACATTCATTGTTATGTCAAGGTAAGTTCCCTCCTTTGATTGAGTGATTGATTTTCCCTTACTCATTCTTGTCCTCCTCTCCCCTCAGAGGCCCTGCTGTTTGTTGGCTGTATGTCCTCCATTTATTCATTCGTTCATGTACACATACTTATTGACCACCTGCAATGTCCCAGCCTCTGTTCCAGATGCTAGAGATAGAGCCGTGATCAAGACGGAAAGGTCCCTGCCCTCGTGGTGTAGACGTTTCAGTCCCCTAGAGAAAAACCAGGGTAGGGAGCAGTGGGGAGAGGCCCTGGGTTAGGGTGAGTGCAAGGAACTGACATTTGAATGTTTGTTTCCTTGTAAAATATGTTGTTTTGTTGTATATGTTTTCAGTTAATATGAAAGGTAATTGTGCTGCCTTTTTTCACTCCACACCATTCTGTCGCCTGCTGTTCTGAAGGTGTGAAAGGGTATCTGTGTTATCAGACTTCGCATGTTATTGGTTTGGGCATTTCCTCACATACTTGGTAGTCATTTGGTTTCCTCTTCTGTGAACTGCCTACTCATTTCCTCTAGCTTGTTTTTTCAGACCCATTTTTTTTTTAGTTGGGATTTTTATCTTGTTGATTTGCTGGAATTCCTAGTATAGTCTAGAAATCAGTCTCTTGTCAGTTTTAGACTAAAGAAGGAGACGTCTTTCTCTGTCTATTAGGTGTTAACTTCACCTGTAATATCCCCTGAGAAACGGAAATCTTTAATCAGCTACAAAAATAACACCGATTGTAGTTGTTTACACTTTACATGCACCAGGAGGATGAAGCAGAAAAAGAAAGGCGGTCATCCTGGGGGACCCCTCACAAGCTGGACGGATCCCCATGACCCTCCTTTCTCAGCCTCCAGACTAACTCAGCATTCCTCAGTCATGATAAATTGTTAAGTATCACCTAATCAATTTATTTTTTCATGTAATTACTTTTCATGTAATTACACTTTTCCCTTTATGGTTTGCGCTTTTGGGGTCTTGTTTATAGAAGCTATACCCACACCTAGGTCACAAAGATAATCTCCTGTTGGCTATTTTATCATTTTACTCTGTACGGAAAATCTCTAATCTGTGTGGATTAAGGTATAAGGTGGTGGTCTCAGCAAGTCTCATTTGTCTTTCCCAGTTACTGTCAACTGAACAGTTCACCCACCCCATTGCTCTGTGGAGCCCCCTTCTGTGGGACGGCAGGTCACTCTGAAGCCCCGCCGCGGGCCTCTCCTGCCCCTGACCTGTGTGCCTGCCTGTGCACTTGGGCCCCTAACACAGGCCTTTGGAAGCAAGCCATAAGTGTGGTGCAAATGAAACCCCCTCTTTTCCCAGCTGTTTGGGAACCTTGGTGTTTCCTCATAAACTTTAAAATAAATTTTTCTGGTTTCTCAAAACACTCAGCTGCAAATTTGGTTGAGAGTGTAAAGAATTTATAGATCAATTTGGGGAGAGTTGGCTCGGTCAATGCTCAGTATTTGTCAAATGAATAAATGAATACAGTTATCCTGATGATATTTTAAACCTTCATACTAACATTTATCAAATCAGAATTCTTTTTCTTTTTCAGAAAAAATGTCCCAGTTTCACATTCTCACTATTAAGTTTCTAGCAGTTTCCAAAGAATCCAAGCAATAAAAGGTTAAATCAGCCTGAGACCTGGTAACCTAAAGATGTGACTGAGATTAATTTCTGAAAGATAACTTTTTAATGCAGTCCGCATCATAAGTCAGTGATCTGTTTTCATCAAGGAACATTTCCGTTTGTTTTTTCCCCCTCTCGTTTTTCTCAGTCCTGGGGCTGCACAGTGCACACAGCTCGGGAAAGGGCAGAGGGAGAAAGACCAGACAGAGAAACATCTCTTAATGAAACGTGTGCTGTGTAGGTGGGGGGTGGGGGTGGAGAGCAGAATTTCTGTCACAGTGATGCGCAGCTTCTGTTTGTCTTGATCTCAATCTTCTCTGCCCCCATCCCTTTCCTGGGACCGCCGCGCCAGTCCCCGCCTGCCCTCTGGTGGACAGTGTGTGCATAGGCGCTCAGTTGGGCAAGAGGGCTTAGCCTGCCACAGGGCTGGTGTTTACTTGTCTCCACCACCCCACCCCACCCCTCCCGCAGCCCGCAGCCTGTCTGCACATAAACCGCCAGACTGACAAATCACCCGAGCTTGATTCTGGGCTCCATATTTCGAAGTCAGTTTTTTTTTTTTAAGTTACATGATAATTCACAGTGAGTTATTTGTGCAAGAAATGAAATGCTTTATCACTGAGTTCAAAACCAGTGAGGGTGTCTCAGATATCGCATAATAAGTATTTAAGAGAAAAAAATAGGTTAAAATCCGTTAACATAGTCCTCGCTGCTTTGAAACTTGATAACTGCAGTTTTTAAAAGCTACTTTAATTGATGAGAACTGTAGCACTGGGCGGGGGAAGGGAGCTCACTTTAGCCTTTTCTCTCGTGGGAGCCAGTGGGTTCTTCCTGCAGCTGGGTCCTGTTCTGCACACACGACTGTCCCCAAGGCGCCTTTTACCCAACACTTGCCTTCCGCAGGGGAGGACATGTCTCAAGTCAGGGACGCCCGGTACTGACCACCCTGCACTTCCAAGGGAGCAGGGCGGTGAGGGTTGTTCTGAGGCTGGCGGCAGCCATTGCAGCTACCATGGACTTCCAGTGTGCTGCCCGCTGTGCTCAGTGCTTCCCAGCAACTTCATTCGATCCTCACAGTAATCTCATGATTTAAGACGCAGTTATTATCTCCACTTGGCAGACGAGGGACTGGCGCTTGTAGAGGGAAAGGTGTCCAGGATCCCTCAGCTGATAAGGGATGTGAACTAAACTTGCAGCAGTGACCGCTTCTCAGTAGGTGGAAGTCCGGTCACTGTGCTGGGCGCCTTTCACACACGTGGCCAGTGCTGGGGGTCCATCATGTCGCAGAAACACTGGGAAGAAAGAGAGGAATCGCCTTCCTCCCGGGCTCGCTGCCGCTGGCCTCGTCTGGCGCCTCCCCTCCTTGTCTTTGCGGCATGTCGTCCCCTCCTGTGTGAATGTGCACGTGTCTGGGGTCCTTCTCTTTCACTGGATTCTCAGACCCCAAGAGGGACACCAGAGTTCATGAGCTGCACTGGTGGGCGGAGGCTGCCTCACCCCTGCCCTGGGCCCTGCAAGGCCAGCTGCCGGAACTGAGAGTGGCACCCAGCCCAGACCCTCCGCCTGTCATGTGGGCTGGGAGGAGGGACAGGATCTCCCGTATCCAAGCCAAACCCGTTTCAAGCCACAATTACCCGGTTTTGACTTCAGCCTCACTTGCTCAGGTGTCACATGTCCTCCCACACCCCTCCATGCAGCCACAGACTGCGTGGCTGCTGGGCCAGCAGAACAACAAGACGTCTGGGGCTCTGCCGAGGCTGGAAAGGCCCATCATCTGTTCTTTGTATTGTCCTTTGGTGCCTGGATTTAACCTTCAAGGTGTGTGTACTCCTATCAAATGTGTACCATCAAAAAGGTCACCCTCTCCCAGGGGTGTGCTGCTGAATGCTTGCAACCAGCTCTCCCAAGAAGAAAGCCACCCCCTCAGCTTAAAGATGGCCCCCACCATACACTCTCAGCCCTGTAATCCCTGAAGCAGCCTCCACAAGTGTCATCACCCCATTCACGTGAGGGTCTCTGTTTGCTGCCATGTTTACTGGAAGCGCCGGGGGCCGCACCTCCCACTGCGTGCTGGGTGACGCAGGCACTCAGTGGATGTTTATGGAAGGGGAAGGGCCTGAGAGAGAGGCAGAGAAACATGCGAGAAAACGGGAGAAGGAAGAGAAGACAGCCAAGACAGGTCGTTAACTTACATGACTTTGTCCAAGAGGAGCAGCCATTGGGAGTGTACTGGGTGGGTGCCCTTTCATCTTTCCAGCTACAAGGGATGTGTCACTCAGGTGCTCTCAGCTGCCGTGACAGACACCTGATCTTAAATGGCTTGAACAATGAGAGAAATCCATTACCTCACAAGACGATGTCTTTGGAGACCCCCAGTTCTTGCCTCTTTCTGCTCTGCCTCCTCTGGGATAAACTGCCCCAGGCCAGGGCCCCTGCAGCTGTTGGGAGCTGGAGGCATCCCCTGGATATAGTCATGTCCCAGGGAAAGGGCGCCCAGGGAAAGGGTTCCTGCATGGAAACCTCACCGAGGCCACATACCCTGTCCTAATCCAGCCCTGCAAGGGGACTGGATAACAGGTGGTCACAGTGTGGTACCCAGACCGGCAGCACCTGGGGCTTGTTAGAAACTGGGGTGGAGCGTAGGGGGGGTGGGACCCAGGGCCCAGCGATCTGTGTTTTAACAAGCTCTCCTGGCAGTTCGATGGTCCGTAAAGTTTAAGAATAAAAAATGTGGGGCCGGTCGAGTGGCGCGTCGGTTAAGAACTGGCTTGGGACACCAACTCTGAGCAGCAGGGCCCCGGTTCAGATCCCACATGAGGGCCAGTGACGCTGCGCCCTTTACAGCTAAGATGGTGAACAACAGCTCAACCTGGAGCTGGGCGCTGTGAGTTGCCAGCTATGGCATAGGCTGCAGTCCCTGCTGCAGTGGGCTGCCATAAGCTACCACGAGTGGCCGGCAGCCAGCGTGAGCTGCCATGAGCAGCCGTCCAGTGGCCGGCGACCAATCTGCCTCACCTGGGAAGAGCGCAATGATAATACCAACATGGACCAGTGAAGTGATGTCCTCCACAACTAGACTGAAGAACAAAAGAACAGCAACTTGTCTGTTCCCCTCCCCGATTCCCCAACGCTGTTCTCCTCCCCCAGTTCCTCAATAAAATCTTAAAAAAAAAAAAGAATAAAAAATGTGGCTGGATTAATTAGTGGTGACTCACCCTTAAACACCTGAGCTCAGCTGGGATTTTGCTGAGGGAAAGTGGGGGGCCTGGTGGGGTTGAGCCACCCCCTGGCCTCTACCCAGGACGATGAAGACAGGCCCTGTATGAGAGGCAGGGGTGCCCCAGTAAGAGCCATAACTGGTGACTGGCCACGTGCTGACTCCCCGCTTTGTCTTTACTCCCCCTCCAGCTACCAGAGATTCACGGACTGTTACAAGCGCTTCTACCAGTTACAGCCGGAGGTGACACGGCGCATCTATGACAAGTTTGTAACCCAGTTGCAGACGTCTATCCGGGTGAGTGACAGGAAGCCCAGCGGGTGCTGTTGGCTTGCGTCCTGCCCCCAGCCTGCCAGCCCCCTGAAGGCGGAAACCCTACCGTCTGCCCCTCTGGGTCCTGCTCTGTCCCTAGAAACTGTGCTTTGTGCACAGCAGGCTGCAGTGGCAGCTGTCCCTTCAAATGACTGGGTATCTTCAGTGCCCTTTCTGTCATTGTCCTGTATTGTAATTGAGTGTTGACATGTTGTCTGCCCACCAGCACTGTGAGGTCAGCGAAGGCACAGGGGTCACTCTTTGTGTCTCCAGTGCCTGGTGCCTGGCCCAGACGGGGCTTTGAGCCAGTTGTTGAATTCATGGGGCTGTGCACTAGAGGGGACCCAGAAAGGACCTGTGTCCCTTGGTCACAGATGGAGAGTTAACCCCCTGCTGTCACACTCCAGGATGGGCGCTATGAGCCAGGTGTCCGTCCGTGGTCTGGGCAGGCCGTGGGGGCAGCGGCAGGCTGCAGTGCCTGGTGATGGCCGCACAGAGGCTGCTGCAGGCCCGTTCTACGTGGTGTTCGTCTTATCCTTTATTATTGTAAAACCACAGGTAGACAAATGGAGCGTTTGTATGGAGACACAGCAGACCCGAACTCAGACTTTGCTGGGTGCTGTCTTTCCGCTCTGGGCTCGTCTGTCTGGCATCATTGCCGCTTCTCCTTTCCCTTCAGGAGGAGATCTCTGACATCAAAGTGGAGGGGAACCTGGAGGCTGTTCTGAATGCCCTGGATGCCATTGTGGAAGAAGGCCGAGACCGCACGGAGCCAGCCTGGTGAGAGGGGCCGCGGGGACAGGCGGAGGGGAGACACCAGACAGGAACCCCAAACAGTGACATGCACAGTTCCCTGTGGGGAGGAGAGCCCCGGCAAGTGCGTGATGTCCAGGGGTTTGAGGCAGACTGAGGGGACCTTCCTGGGAAGGTCGCTGCAGGACCCCTCTGGCCCGTGGGGAAGGGGCCGGGAGAGTGGGAGGAGGCTGAACAGCAGGCGTGCGTCGTGTCCACGAGGCTGGCCCGGGGCCCTGGCTGTTGTGCCCGAGTCAGCCGTGAACGACACACAAAGGCCTGCTCTCCTGGGGCTGACAGCAGTGGGCGGCCTGCTGCCGGGACGTCCTGTGCAGGATGGACAAGTAGCCCTGGGACGAGGGCTGGAGCGTTGAGGCCACCAAGGCCACACACAGCCTGGGCTGCTGCCTCCCCCACCCTTGCCTGCCTGAATCCGATCCCAGGCCAGAGGGAGTAAATAAGTACCTTTTGTGTGCTTTCCAATTTTGTAAGGCTTTGTGGCCTTACTGTGTAAGAGAATTAAGTTTCATAGCTGAAAAAGACATTTTAGAAGGACCTCCAGTGGCTTCCGCCCACTGCCCATTCGAGCTGACCCCGTCCTCACCCCGGCCATTCAGAACCCCCGTAACCTCCCCTCCCAGACCTGTCTTCATCTTCCCCGTGAGCCAACACTGGGGCCGCTTCGGGCAGCGACTCGGGGGGAGCTCCTCCTTCCCCCACCTCCATGCCCTGCAGGCACACAGTCACCAGGACAGGCGGGCCGGAAAGTTGCCTCTCATCCTGGGGTGTCAGAGGTGGAGGACAAGGGGAGGACAGGAGTCCCGGCTGGGAAGGCTAAGGTGGGCGGAGTGAGAGGGGAGCGGACGGCAGAGCTGGGGCAGGAACAGGGAGCTGGGCGGGAGGTTAGCGCTTCCATCGGGCAGGAGCTGTGCAGCTGGGGCTTGGGAGGAGACAGGGACCACAGCAGCCCAATGTGAGACCAGAGGTGCGATTGTCACCGGTTGGGGTTGGAGGCAGAATCCTCACCCCCACGCCCTCCCCTTCCCACCCTGTGCCCTGCTGCTCTCCAGGCGCCCCAGTGGGATCCCAGAGAAGGACCTGCGCAGTGTCACTGTGCCCTGCCTCCTGCGTCAGCGGGATGCCCTGCAGCGCCGGCTGCAGAGACTGGAGGCTGAGAACAGGCAGCTGGCAGACGCCGTCCTAGCCGGGCGCCAGCAGGTGCAGGAGCTACAGCTGCAGGGCCAGGCCCGGTGGCAGACCTGGCAGGTGGGTATCCTGGCCCTGCCCTCAGGCACTGTCCCCTGCTGCAGCAGAGGAGACAATGGGCCCAGAGAGAACAAGTGACTTGCCCGAGGGGCCGGCTGCTCCGTGTCCGCGTGGGTGACTCCCTGCATCCCGGCCGGCTTCTCCATGTCTGAATGGGGTGACCCCCTGCAGCCCAGCCGGCTGCTCCGTGTCCAGTTCCTTCACCACGCACGCAGTAGGGTGGCCTCTGGGTCTTCCCCCTAAAAACATCCTGCGTGCAACATGTGTCCTTTCAGGGTGGACTGAAGTTTTGAAAGTGGCCAAGTTGGTGAATAAGGGGAAGAGGGTGCTCAGGCCGATAACAGATGGCAGGTGTGGCCGCAGTGTGTGACATGCATTTGCCTCCTGGCTCATAGTGTGGCTTCAGAAGAGGGTTTCTAGGAGGCCTGAGCAGTGGCACCGCTCGCCATTCGCCCCATCTACACGTCCAGCTACAGCCATTTGATGGCTCCCTTCCTGGTGCAGACCCCCCTGTTCCCAGGATGGTTGCCCCAAATCCACAGCTCCTGGATCCCTTGGGCTTCTCTCCCAACACCTTGCAGCTGAGCCTAAGGACCCTGCCCTGGCTTCAGCAAGGTGGGGGAGGGGCAGCAGGAGGCTAGCTCTGCCCCCTCTTGTCCGCACCCCTCCATCTTCCCCACGTCACAGACCGGCCCCGGGGGACTGAGCAGCAGGCACCAAGGTGACCAAAGCCTCCAGCCTGGTGCTGTCTTGTGGGGCAGCTCCCACAGCGCAGAGTTCATGCCTGGGCATTTGTGGGGCCACTCTGCGGCGTCCTCCGGCACCACGAGGCCCCAGCCGCTCCCCTGTCCGGGTCCTGGCTTCCAAGTTGGCCAGATGATGATGCCCAGGGCCCTGCCCGCTTGAGGCCCCTGCTCTCAGGGCCGCCTCCGCCACCCCAGCTCTAGACCCCTGCCCAGGTTGCAGGGGGTCAGCTGGATGGCATGGTCGGTGCTGAGAACCGCGCGGGAGCTTCCGAGAACGCTTCTTCACCAGTGTCTGTGTCTGGCCCAGCGGAAGTCCACTGCACTCAAGGAAGTTCCTGTTAGAGACTGCAGTGGGGTCAGGGGAAGGGGACACTTTGGGGGCCCTTGCAGATCTCTGCTCTGGGGAGGCCCCGCCTAGGTGGCCAAGGCACCCAGCCAGCCAGACATCTGCTGAGTGGGGCTGAGTGGGGGGACTTCTCACGTGCCCCGCTGGGTCTGGACATGAGATACTGGCCCCTTACGTCCATTCTGGGGGACGCGGGCCTGGAGGCGAGGCAGTGCAGGAAGAGGCTTTAGGTGGCCTCCCCTCCCAGTTTGTCCCTCCTCTCCCCCGATGGCAGGCTCTGCATAGAGGACGCAAGGAGCTGGTTGCTGTGCTGAGGGAGCCTGAGTGAGGGAGTCGGCGGGAACCGGGAGCAAAAGGTGTCCCTGTTGAGGGCCTGTGGCGAGCGCCTCTGAGAACAGCTGAAATGGTGCCCAATCCCTAAGCAGTGATGGAATTTGCTGGGGACACCCCGAGCAGTCCCCAATACTGCTGTGCCTTGGGGCTCCTGTGGACGAACGGACACACACACACACCACCTTCGGCTTCCATCCTATTGTCTTCTGACAGGGACCCTGGGAAGCAGGCTCAAGCCTCTCCTCTGGGCCCCCCTTCTGCGGTTCCCAAGCCCTCCCTCCGGGCTGGCCTGGGGGATCTGTTTTCAATCTCCACTGATTGCCCCCTTGCCAGCCAGCCCCAGGGCTCTGGCCATGCTCTGCCCACATCCGTAAATAAACTTCCTCCACTACACTGTAATCTGTGAGGACGCTGCTTCCGCCAGGCCTATCGGGGGCGCGGCACCTCCTGGGCTCCTCGAGGCGTCTGCTGCACTCCGCTGACAGCCTCCAGCCTCGGTGGGTTGACGGGGGTGAAGCCCCTTGTCACAGAAACCAGGACCCCTGGGTTCTCTGAGGCGAGAACAAGCTTTCAGGGGGGTGTTACTCTGTCCAACCCAGCCCCCGACTTCGATGGTTTGGGTTAATTCTGAGGAGGGCCCCAGCGGGGGCCTCGGTGCTCTCAGGGCAGGTGGGCCTCCGGTTTCCCATGCCTCAGCCGGGGCCAGCGGGCACGGGGGGCTCAGCAAAGGTGGGGAGAGTGCTCCCCAGACCAGAGGGCAGAGGGCAGAGCACGCGTGGGGCAAAGCGTTCTTCCCTCGTGATTTCACCTAACTGGAAACAGGCTTGGTTGGGCCTGTCTGGGAGCCCTGGGGACACTCAATTCAGGTGGCCCCTGCTCACCACCCGCACCTGATCCCCTAAATCAAGCCCATGGCCCCCCTCCCCTGCAGCTACAACCTCCCACAGGTCCTGGGGGTGGGAGGGGGGTGCTTTGTCAGGTGAGTGGGTGGGGAGAGAGGTCACTCCTCTCCAAGCTCAGCTGTGAGACAGGGTTTTTCAGGCTGGATGTTGTCCCCTGGAGGTCAGGTCCCCAAGGTTGTTCCCACCACGATGGATCAGGGGTCAGAAGCTTTCAAAGGCCCCGTGAGGGGCACGGGATGGGGGCGCCACCACACTGACCCCAGGCCTGCCCGACACAGGCTGTCCTTATCTCACACCGGCCCCACCTCTGTTGGCTTTTGGCGCCTGGCCCTGGGCTACCCGACCCTTCCTCCTGGCCTGACCGAGGCGAGCCGCCCCCGCCAGGCCTGCTGGTGTCTGCAGGGTGAACGAGGACACGGCCGGCACTCCCTGCCTGGGGTTTGGCTCCTGCCCATGGCTGACAGTGGAAATCACAGTTTGCTACAATCTGCTTTGGACCTCTGGGCCCCTTCCTCTCTAGGCCCCCCGCCCCCCGCCCCCTCTGAGGGAGTGGGCAGGGCCGGGTCTCGGCCGGCCGCCCTCCCACCCTGTACACTCACTCCCTGGGGCCTGTCCAGGCTCCAACCACAACATCCTTTGGGGTTTGGCCTGCAGAGTCGGGCGGATGACCCCCAAATAGCCCTGGCAGAGTCCCCCATGACCCACCCGCACCGCGGTCAGCCCCCCTCCCCCCAGCTTTCGGGGCACAGCCCAGAGGGTATAAATGGTGCTGGAGGCTGGCGGACGCAGGTCATCTGAGTCCCAGCAGCAGCCACCGAGACACCATGAGGCCCATCGTGACCCTCGCCCTGCTGGCCCTGGCCGTGCTCTGCCTCGCTGGCCAGGCAGGTGAGTGTCGCCCGCTCTGCCCAGCAGATGAGGAGAGTGCCATGGCCTCCCCTCCTCTGGCAGTCCCTTTGGCAGTCTAACTGCCCTCCCTCAGGCTCAACCAGTTGGCCCCAGCTCTGTCCTTGCAGAGGGAAGTGGGGAGAGCCAGCTGCCAGAGGCAGGAGACGGGGTCTGGGGGCGAGCAGGGGTGAACCCGCCTGGTTTCCTTTGCAGGTGCAAAGCCCCGCCGTGCGGACTCCGGCCGAGGAGCAGGTAGGACGCAGGCCTGATGGCAGCTGTGTGCCCTGTCACCCAATGGTGCTGCCCACCCTGGTCCCCAGCCCCACTCCCTCCTGCCAGGCTTTCAAGGCCAGCCTGCTCCCCACCTTGTGCCCCTAAACTGGCAGCCGCCTGACCCTGGCCTCTCTTCGCAGCCTTTGTGTCCAGGCAGGAGGGTAGTGAGGTGGTCAAGAGGCTCCGTCGCTACGTGGACCCCGGGCTGGGGTGAGAGGAAGGGGCGCTGGGGGCAGTGGGAGGGGAGGGGAGGTGGGCCTTCTGCAGAGGCTGACGCCACTGTGTGGGGCTCACAGAGCCCCAGGCCCGGACCCCCTGGAGCCCAAGAGGGAGGTGTGCGAGCTCAACCCCGACTGTGACGAGCTGGCGGACCACATCGGCTTCCAGGAGGCTTACGCGCGCTTCTACGGAACGGCCTAGACCTGCCGCCTGCCCCCGGCGCCCCGCTGCCTCCCCTCCCCTTCACCCCTGCCCTACCAGTGTGGGGTCCCCACCAGCCCAGCTGCTCCAGAATAAATCCAGGCGAGGAACTAGGGGCTCGGTCTCTTTGTGCGTCTGGCGGGGGCGGTACAGGGCGGACGCGTGCAGACAGCAGGTCATACCTCTTCAGCCCGTGCTTCCCAAAGCGGTGGGTGTTTTTATTTGTACCTGCCTCATTCCAGAAGCGTTGAAGGTGGCTTTCTAAAGTTTAACTAGGGTCCCCCCTCTAGCCCAGCACTCTCCCCCCACCTCAACCCACTGCACTGTTGGTGATACACCCAGAAGAGCCAGACCCCAAAGGCCTGGACGCCCTACGCACAGGGCTGTGACCGGGACACTCGCAGCCACAGGCAAAGAGCTGCCAGCAGGCGGCACTGGCTGGTTGGGGATGGGGGGCAGCAGTGGGCCCCTGCCCGGTTAGCAGCAGTCAGGGTGGGCCTGGGTTAGTTGTGTTAGTTTGTCCCTGGAGCAGCAGAAATGGGACCAGATGCAAAGCCCTAACCCCTCCCCATTCAGCATCTGGGGGGTCTCCTGCCTGGACACACGCACGTCCCCTCTCAGACTCTCAGCACTTGCCCAGCACCATCAAGCGCGCCTCACGAACCCTCCTGCTCTCTGCGCCCCCCCCCCAGCTCCCCTGTCCTCCGCACTCTCTCCTCAGTCACTCACTTCCAGGCTCAGAGGTGCCCCCGCCTTTTGAAGTCTGGGTCTGGGCTCCTCCCCAGCACCAGGGTCTGGCCTCTGCCTCCCTCCAGGGCAGCCTCAGAGGTGGGCTCACTGTTGCTTAGCCTTCGTGCCCCCCTCCAGCGGGCCACCCTGCAGCAAGGGCCATGTACTGGGGGCCCGGAATAGGGCGGCTGAGAAGACCGCGATGATGAGCAAGTTCCCGGCCACCGCCAAGCCCAGCGTGGCCACTGTGCCGGCCAGGCCCAGGGGGGGCTCCTGCGTGGCCAGCCAGGCTCGGCGAGACCCCATGTCAGCCAGCACCGCCTCTAGCTGGAAGTGGGTGCCCAGCACTGCACAGACGTGGAACAGCTGGTGGCTGTGGCCTGTGGGAGGGTGGGCAGGTCAGGGCACACAACCCGTTCCCCAGACTGCCCCAACTCACCCTGGGACCCATGGCAGTCACCCCATCCTCTGCGCCTGCTACTATCCTAAAAGTAGGAAGAAGGTCCCCTGATTCTGTTACTGGGGGAAGAGAATAGCAAATGGGCATGAAACACAGCCCCTGGCACACAGGCTACTAGTTTTGCTGTCACCCATGAAGTGGGGGTGGGCCTGGACCCCCAAAGGCCCCCAGGGACACTGTCCTCTGGCCGTAGTGGCCTCTCTGTGCTCTGGGGAGCTGTCTCCTCGCGCCCGCTCCCGGGCAGGCCGGGCCTGCTCTCACCGATGTAGTCAAAACGTCCTGGTGCCAGCCGCTCGGGCAGGTGGGAAGCGAAGAGGAAGCCGGTGAGCAGGGCGCACACAAGGTGGTAGCCGTGGCTGGAGGTCAGTGCCTCCTGCCCGCAGCTGTGGCCCCCGCCCCAGCACAGTCCCAGCTGGCAAAAGAAAGGCAGGGCTGAGCAAGAGGGGCTTGGGTAGTGTACCCGGTGAGGGTGGGGGCAGTAGCCCCGGTTCAGAGATCCAGTGGGCAGGACAGGAAAACAGCCTGGGCAGGACCCCAGGCGCCCTTACCCGATAGAAGAGTGGGAGGTTGTCGAACAGGAAGGGGTAGGCGAAGGCGCCTGTGCGAAGGACCTTACTGAGCCCAGGGCTCTCCAGCTCGGGGAACCTGGGGGGCAGGAGGCAAAGGCTGGTCACCCTGCTGGTGCTGGGGTGGAGGTCAGAGGAGGAAGAGGGAATGTCAGTGGAGCTTAGTGGCTATGAGAGCCCTTTGGGCACATGACCTCGGTAAATGACCACAGCTGTGAAACGGGGACAAAGACATCTGCCCCTTTGGCGGCTGGGAGAATTAAAGGAGACAGCGCAGGTATGGTGCTAACACCAGGCTGATGCTGGCTGGCCTCCCAGAGATCTCCTGTCCTGTCCCTCCGCCCTCCCCCTCACCACTGGCCAAGAACCCACCGGGAGTAGCAGGAGAGGCCGGTGCACAGAAAGGAGTTGAGTGCGGCGGCGGGCACAAAGAGCTGGTGCAGGCGGCCGTGCAGCCAGGAGGCCGGCATGGAGTAGGCGGCATAGGGGAAGGCGCAGCCTGGGGAACAGGGGTTACGGTGGGAGCTGAGGCCCGAAGGGCGCACCCCCGTGCACCTG
>NW_017731728.1:1191646-1247868 GCF_001890085.2 Hipposideros armiger
CCAGGTTGCCCCCGCCCCGCCCCCGCTGCCCACGGTGCTCACCAAGGCTGTAGAGGCTGAGCGCGCCGTAGTCCAGGAAGTAGCAGATGTGCCGCGCGCGGGGCGACATGGAGCTGAAGGTGTGCGCGCAGCACGATGCGAAAGGGTAGAGGCAGGTGGGCAGCAGGAAGACGAGCAGCGGCCAGTGGTAGGGCTCCGCCCGGAAGCCCGGGCCCCCCGCGAGCGCCAGTAGGCGCCACAGGAAGTACCTGCGGCGGTGGCACGTGCTCAGCCCGTGCCGCAGCCCGTCTGAACACCCTCTGAGCGGGGACAGCCTCCCTCACCAGGTGGGCAGGAAGTGAGTCCAGATGTTGACCGTCTCGTTGGTCATCTGGAAGGAGCTGAGGACACAGTCCAAGGCCGAGCTGGTGGGGTGGCGGTAGCCAGACATGATGCCATCTTCCCAGAACACCTGGGGGAGTGGTGGGTGGGTGGGAGGGGGGGTGTCACTGTGCGGGCCCTCCCTCTCCACGAGCGCTGGGGAAGCAGGGTTGAGGACAGCGGGCTGGAGGTCACAGTGGCCCCAAAGCCTGACTAAATCCGACTGCCATCTTAGCACAGGGTCCAGTACCCAGAGAGCAGATGAGAAACAGGAGAGCCAGCGCCAAGGGGCCAACACAGGATGGCAGCCTCAGCCGGCACAGACCGCGCGCTCTGTTAGGGGAAGGGGGCGCTGAAGGAGCTTTCTGGCCTGGGGAGCGGGGTCACACGCCTGTTCCTCAGAGAACAGAGGAAGAGTCTTACTGGAATGGGAGGGATACGCGTTAGCCTGCAGGAGGGACTTCCCTGGTTGCTAAGAGAGCCCCTGCCCCAGTCAGTCCCCTGAGGGTAGGAGTTGGAGGGTGTAGCCCCTCACCCGGGGGACCTGGTGGACTCGGAGGAGCTGGGGTAGCTTGAGGCTGAGCATGGTGGCCCGGCACCTCCACGTTGACCTGGAGACAGAAGGGGAGAGGGGGAGAGGGCGTGCGGATCAGGTATCTGCTCCCATCCACAGGCCCCTTATCACCCACATCCAGGCTGGGCCTGGTCACTGAGTCCCAGGGTGGGCTGTGCGCGCATGCGTGCATGTGGTAGCTGGCCACCAAGCTGCTTCCTTCAGGCCAGGGGAGGCTGGCCCAGCTTCCTGACCCCTCCCCATCCTAGCCTGGGGGCATCCGGTCACCCCACTGGGGGGCTGGTCGGCCTCCTCCTCAGTAACCCCGGGCCCTGGGTTCAGGCTCCGACCCCCCAGTTCTGTCTCAGGAGAAGCCTGACTCTCTCGGAGGTCCGTGCAGAGCGCTCAAGCCCACCCACCACCAGCGGAAAGCCCGGGGTCCACGGTGCGCGCGGAGAATTCCCGGAGACGCCAGATGCCCGCCAGGGGGGCACGGAATCAGGGGGACGCCTGGCTCTTTGAGGACGACCCTTGTGCTCCCCTGACCCCATGGCGCTCAGCCTCAGACCTGTGCGCTGCGTTCGGTGGCCGCGGCCGCTCAGGCCCTCTCCCAGGCACATTCCTTGGCACAAGTGGAGGGGCGGGGCCGCTAGGCGGGGAGCCGCCGGAGAAGGGACTAGGACACGCCCCCACCTCCTGGGGCCAGAACTTCCAAGCAACTCTGCAGCCTAGCCCCGCCTCTCTTCCTGCCGCCAGTTGGTCCCCCAGCTTCTGCTCCTGTCATTCAAGAGCTCGGGGACCCTCTGTGCGAGCTGGGTGCTGGGGACCTGGCTGGGAACAAGACAGACCGGGTCCCTAGTCCCGGCACCCCCGCTGAGCTTTAAGACAGATGAGGCCCGGAAAGGTATCCCCTGCCCTTCCCAGGAGCAGGATGGGGGTGGTCCGGCCCATGCTGAGTGCTGCCCAGCGACCTGGGAGAGGGCAGGGTGGAGGGTGCTGGCTGGCTCTAGCTCCCCTCAGGGTCCCTTCCCTTAGCTTAAGGTCTCTGGACTAGAATGTGTGCTGTAGCCTTGGAGATGGGTGAGGGGGCTGCCCCCGCTTGTCCCCCTGAATAGGTGGCAGAGCCCAGGGTGAGCTTCCTTACCCAGAGCTTGACTGACGCTCCTAAGCTGGTGGGTCAGCAGGCCCGGGGAGCTCCAGCCACCAGGCCAGCAGCAGGGAGAGGAGAGTGGCAGGCCAGCGGGCCAGGCCTGGGCGGGGTGTGGGAGACAAAGGGGGGCCGGGGAACAATCCCAGCCTTGTCTGGCCTCCAGGGAGCAGCGCAGGGTGGCCCAGGCCCATTAGCAGGCAGCTCACTCGGACTCCTCCACACAGCAGCCCCTCCAGCCTGATCCAACCGGAGATCAGACTGGCCGGCACAGGCTGGGGTGCTAGCCAGGATTTGGGCTCCCCCAGATCAGGCTGTCCCTGTCCAGCCCCGGCCTTGGACTTCAGAAACCACCCACCACTGTGCTTCCCTGCCTGCATCCAGGGCAAAGGCCTCTACCGTTGGTTGAGCCTCAGGGGATCTGCCAAGTTCAAGTTCACTGCTGATACACTTGAGATGCCAGTCCTTGCAGAGGGACAGGGGCTGACCCGGGCTGGCTTCAAGGCCCACCCCACATCCCCCTTCAGGAAGTTTCTGATGCAGAGGACCCAGCTGGAGACTGCAGACCAGCTCCAAGCAGCACGGTTGCCTTCGAAATCCTGTTCTCACCACCACCCCCAAGGAGGCGCCAGCTCAAGTCACACAGTCAACGGACTTGACAGGGTCTGTCACAAAACTGCCCTGGACGGTTTGCTGTGATTGCCAACTTGGGGCTTCAATGGGTCCCCCTCACAGAAACCTTCCCCAATGCCACTCTAGCAGGCTGTGCCACCCCCTGCCACGAGACTGTACAGAGGCACCAGGACACGCGGTGGGCTTTGGGGTCTTTATTACGTGATGCTCGGCTCCGACCCCGCCAGGCTGTCCCAGACACGCCGTGTTGGAGGAAGGAGGCGGGAAGCCTGGGCTCCTGAGAACAGCCTGGGAAGCGGGGCTGGCGCCGGGGACAGAGCGGAGACCCCCAGCCCAGTCCAGCCCGAGGAGGGGGGACACAGGCAATCCTGGCCACAGAGCCACCAGCAGCCCCGCCCACTGCCCTGAGCTAGTGGTGCTCTGCTCCCGTCACCTCCACTTCAGAGGTGAGCCCCGTGCTCAGCCCCACAGGCGTCAGGCTGGGGAAGCCCAAGTAGGGGAGCCCAGCAGGACAGGGGCCCCTGACCGGCCGCTTCCAGGGGCCTCTCCTTTATCCAGTCGGGGTGGTGGCCTCACACTGCACCCCCTCTCCTCTCACTGGCACCCCCGTCCCAGCACAGCAGCCAAGAGCACAAAGCGCAGTGACTGGGGCTGGTGGGCACAGGACCCTCATGGGCACACAGGCCAGTCTGCCTGCGGCCATCGTTGGGACCCACTCCCTGCCCTGGGAGCTAGACGGGGACAGAAGGCAGGAGGGGGGCGACTGGGTGAGTGGCCCTGCTATCAATGCAGCCAGCTCTGGGCCCCTCTTCTTCAAGGGTCCCCAAGGCCCCAGAGCTGCCCGGCCCTTGCAGGGAAATGGGGACAGGTCGTCCTCGAGGGAAGGGTCTGCAGAGCCACCCAGCTAGGTGGTGTTAGCCACACGTCCCCCAGGGCCAGTGGGTGCAAACTCCTGGTCCCAACCGCCCCCGTGTCCTGGGGGAGGAGGAGGGCCCTCTGCTGTCCCTTCCCCTCAGAGGTCCAGGAACCACGCCAATGACACGCAGACACCATGCCTGCCTCCTGCCCCTGGGGACAGCCGGGGGTTGAGGCAGGAGGGCTGATTAGGGCCCACAGGCCTCTCCTGCCCCAAGCACCTTCCTCACAGTTCCTGACATCGTCTTGGCAACGGGGGACCGCGCCCCCTGCCGGCTCCTGGGCCCTCCCTCAGCCTGCATGCGGCTGGGCTCCCCTCCTGAGTGCGTGCTGAGTCTGCGTGCGGTGGGGTGACTACAGGTGGCCGTCCTGGCTGCCGGGGAGGGCAGGAGATCTGGAGTCAGCCCCACTGCAGGGCCTGGGGGTCAGTCTCAACCAATCTCCTTCCACTGCTTGTAGAAATCCAGAACGTTCTTGACGTCCACACTGGCATGTGCAGCGGCCTGCAAAGCTGCCTGCGGACGGGATGAGACAGAGGTGGGTGTGTGGGGGGTGTTGGGGGGGAGGGGTGGGCTGACCTCCTGAATGATGATGGGGCAGTCCTTGTGGGCGGGCAGGGCAGGGACAGGGGATCTGAGGATGGTCGGCTCACCTCCGCCATGACCCACCTGCATCGGGCCTGAGAGCGCGCTGGGGTTGTCCAGGGGAAGGCCCGTGACAATGGTCACCATGCCGCTCGGATCCTCCTCACCGGCCCCCTGGGCCAGAGTCAGCTGTTTGCAGCTGTCCAGGATCTTATAGAGGGCCCTGGTGGGGAGAGGAGGGAGGCCGGCCGGCATGAGCTCAGCCGAAACACCAGGCCTCCCAGGACAGAAGCCAGGGACGGGGAGGGCACCAGCGGGGACCAAGGGAACCCAGGCCACCGGGGCTGCGGGGTGGGTCAAGCCGGGCGACGGGGAGCAGGCTGGGTGAGGGCACCAAACCCAAGCACCTCCAGGCCCCAGGCGGGACTGCCACTGGCTTGGTTTCAGAATTCACTGGCCCTGTCCCCTCTCCTGTCCTGTGTGTGTGTGTGTGTGTGTGGGGCGCGCAGTGGGGCGGGCGGGGGGCGGGGCTACAACTACCAGGCATCTGCGTCCTGCCTCTTCAGCTTATGCCGCTCAAAGCTCTTCCCCGCCTCCTTCTGGCAGCGAATGTACCTGCAAAGGACACGGGGGAGTGGAGATGGGGGGCAGAGGAGGGCGGGCGCCCCACACAAAGCGGACCATTGTGGCTCAGGGGCCCAGTTCTAGGGGGTGGGAGGGGCACGTCTCTCCCATCACAGGTCCGCTGGGAGCCCGTTTCAGAGCTTCCTGGCCTGGGAGCCCAGCTCCTTTTCCTGATAACATCGATTCCCGGTCCCTCCCGGGGGAGGGGCTGGGAGCCAGGGGCAGATGCTTTCCAAGCCCAGCTTCTGGAGACAAGGCCCAAACAAGCAGGCTTTGTGCGGCTTCCCGGCCAGGCCAGGGCCGGTGGCGGCTGGGGGGTCGGCCAGCAGGGAGGCCAGGAGGAAAGGCCTGCGTGGGGCCCTCAGCTCACCGTGGGGGTGGGAAGCCCCCACAGCCCCAGGAAGGCAACGCCCCGCAGACCTGACCGTGTCCACATCCCAACGCTAAGGCCCTTCAAAGGTGCCCATGGGACGGGGCGGGGAGTGGCCGTGAGGCAGATGGGCAGCAGGTCAGTGACCCCACAGGGCTCCTGGCTCCTCAGGTCACCTCTATTTCAGCACCTTGACTTCTAATTATGTCTTTGCTCCCCCGCTCTCCCCCTCGGGCAGTGAGCAAACCTTGGGCAGAGTACCTACTGCAAGTGTGTCTCACGCACAGGTAACAAGGAACACAGCACCTGTGGTCTGGGAGCCGGACGGGGCTCAGCACAGGCCCAGCAGGCCTACTCTCACCTGTTGCCCTTTTTAAACTCTGCCTCCAGGTAGCGGATCCCATCTCGTGCCCCTGGGTGTTCCTTCTTCAGCAAATCCAGGCCATCGATCACTGGTGGGCAAGGTGGGTGGGGAAGGACAGAACAAATGAGCTCGGACTGCAGTCACCCGGGGCTCTGCAGGGGGCTGCGCGCGCCCGGCACACTGTGGGACGAGAGGCCGACGGCTCCCACAGGGCGCCCAGTCCTTCCGGTGACCCGCCAGCCACGTCCTGGGCAATTTCCCAAGTGCTTTCACTGAGATCTGCCGTGTTTGTCCAGCCATCCTGAGTTAGGGTGAGCGGACTGTCGTGCCATTTCACGGATGAAGTGGCTGAGCTGAGAGAGGTGGAAGGACTCAACCAAGGCTGCTGTGTGAAGGGCCCCAAATAAGGGTCTAATCCCAAGCCCAGAGTCTCCGTCAGCCACACTCTACCTGGTCCCCCACCTCCCCCAACATGCTCACCTGTCCTT
The DNA here is from genome assembly GCF_001890085.2 of Hipposideros armiger. Taxonomy (NCBI): domain Eukaryota; kingdom Metazoa; phylum Chordata; class Mammalia; order Chiroptera; family Hipposideridae; genus Hipposideros; species Hipposideros armiger. The sequence goes on from NW_017731728.1 coordinate 1,197,685, forward strand.
GGGATGATGACAATGAAGCGGCCACTGGTGGCCAGCTGGCGGATGACAGGGAGGTGGTGACAGAGGGCCTGGGTGTCGGGGACAAGGTAGGGGGACATTGCCGACTGGGCCTCGGGCTGCTGCAGGCTTCCCTCCAGCTGAGACACCTCGAGCTGGTGAGAGAAGGCAGGGGGCGGATCAGCCAGGTGGGGAGGGTGGGACTCAAGGGGGCTCTTGGGGGCTCCTCCTACCAGTGGCCTTGGAGAGAGGCAGAAACAAGGGTTAAGGCAACAAGAAAGACCAGGAAGAGACAGAAGCGGAGGCAGCAAGAGGACGCCCGGGCTCCATGAAGAATGGGCCTAGGGACAGAGATTTGGGAGGCCAGGAAACTAACAGCAACGTGGAGGGCCACAGAGGGGCGGGGCTGCCGCTGAGGGGGCGGGGCTGCCACTGAGGGGGCGGGGCTGCGTTGGCCTTTAGGTAAGAGCTGGAGCGCCTGGGTCCATTCTACCTGAAGTCGTAGCTGGGCCATGTCTCTCATTAGCCTGTTCCGCCGAGCTTCCTCCTGTGCCTAGGAGGGAAAAAAGTGTTGAGCTTGGGCGGGGCCGAGGAGCTGGGGCCACACTCCTTTTCCCAGCCATCAAGCCGGAGAGGAGATCTGAGGACTGAAGAAGATACGGCCCCATTCTGCCAGTTCTCTGCTGACCCTACTCAGAAGAGGCTGGGAGGAAAGCATCCCTCACCCATTCGTTTGGGCACCCAGGACAGAGGGAGCAAACAGCGGGCGCTGTCACCGCGCAGGACAGCACCAGGCTGGGCCTCAGGGTCTCCTTCCCAGGGGACACCATCCATGTACCCCTCACCTTCTGTCACCATCTGCTTCCGCCCAGACCTGACCACCCCTGACCCGCACACCCAACTGCAGACATGGCAGCCTCTTCCTCCAGTGTCCCCATCCTGGTAAATAAACCGCCATGGGCCGAGTCACGATGCTGAGTTGGCAGACATTTCCTTCTCTCAGCCCCAGCAGTTATGGGCTTCCTGTCAACTGCAGCTCCTGAGGCCACTGCACCCTGCACGGCAAAGCCCCTCCTCTCTGCACTCTGCCTCGGGCCCTCACTTCCTCTGCCCGCAACAAGGCATCGTCCCAAACCGCCTGACGTCCACCACCTCGTTCTAAGCATGCGGGCACCAGGCAGAGCCGCGCTGAGGGACACTACAGAATAACCAGCCAATACTCTTTTGCAGTGCCAGGTCAGGAAAGACTGAGGGACGGTCACGGGCTGGGGGACACTAAGTAGACACACAGCCAAAGGCCAGGTGGGACCCTGGCAGGGGAAAGACACCAGTGGAGAGACAGGGCGACGTCCTGCGCCATCCTCCCTCCAGAGTTCTGACACTCACACTGCGGTTGTGCAAGACCCACCCCCACCCCGGGTCCTGCACAAATGCCGTGTCCTTTTCAGGAATCCTGGCGGAGGGAGGCAGGGAGGGAGGTGTGGCCAGAGCCTGTGTGGGACCGCTCCCCCACAGCCCTGGGAAATCCCCTCTTCTCGCTGCACAAAGCCAGCCCAGGAATCTTACTTTTCGGCTGAAATTGGAGTCCTGAACCCCATGTCCCAGGGAGGGGTCTGGGGCACTTGGGTAAGGCCCCCAGAGACCCAGCGCAGGTGACTGGGGTCCACCTGGGCCCAGGAGCAGCAGCGGCCTGAAACCCAGGATGTTACCGCCGGCCCGCAGTTACAGACGTGGGCTGGCATGCTCCTCAGGGACCCCAAGGTCCCGCCACGGGAGAGACACTGAAGCCCTGAGGAGAAAGAGCGGGCTCCAGTGCCCAGCTGGCTTGCAGAGCTGAGTCCCACAACAGCGCCGGGCACGGACAGGAGCCTGGCTCTGCCCTGACGACCCCTCTGTCATCCTGTGCTTCCTCATCTATGAAGCGAGGGTGCCAGCACCACCTGAGGGCTGCTGTGAGGATTAAATGAGATGTCCATGCAAACCAGGCTTTGCACACAGAAAGCTCTAGGTAAATGACAGGAGGAGTGGGAGGCGGCTCCAGCAGGCCACGCCCACAGTCAGCTTGGCCTGTGCTGCACCACACCTGACAGTTCTCAGGCACTCCCACCTCAGGAGGAGTTGAGAACTTCAGGCTAGAGGAAATGCCTACAAAACATCTAACACTTTTGAAGCTGTGTAACTAACTTCCCCATAATTATTTTTGTAACCCCGTGTTTTCCCCTACAGAATAAAGGACTTAACACAAAAGGTTCATTTTTAACAAAATGTCCCTGCTTTTAAGACCGCCAGGAAGAGGGTTTCTGGGGAGACAGTGCCCTCCCAGCCCAACAGACTGTCTGCAGGAAGGGATGCTCAGAGAGGTGGGGTCCAGGATGAGGAACGGGGCTGGCTTGCCAAGCCGCATGGGCGATGCCTCCCAGTCAGACACCCCCCCAAACGCATGGTTGTCACTCACACCCAGGGTTGTGCCCGCCCCATTGCAGAAGCCAGGCCGCTGCCACCAAGTGTTGGCCTCAGAGAGAAAAGCCCGTCTTGCTCACTCTGCAGCCCCAGCACCTGGGGTACAGATGGGTCTGAGCAGGGCGGACGTGCAGCGAGCACGAATGGAAGGACTTAACTGAACGAACGGACAGGTGCTAGCACAGGCCCCGGACCTCCATGGGGACGGATCAAATCGGATGGGCGTGTCCCCATGTGGTGTCTGACACCAGCACCCCTCCACTGCATTCCAGCCTGTCTTCACCCCTCTGAGCACACACCCCGTGATAACATGCCAGGCACGAAACAGGCACTCACTCACTCCATCGTCACGACAGCCCCTAAAACCGATCTAACATAGCTGAACCGGGTAGGTGACTCCTCCATGCACAGACCAGGAGGTGACAGACGGCCCTCGGCCCCAGGCAGTGTGGACACAGGCCCAGTGCCAGGATGCCAGGCTGCCTCTGCTCCAAGCACCCCGCAGTTCCTGGCCGCACACACACTCCTGAGTCGAGGCCATGGCCTGCCAAGCCTGGGGCTGACTCACCATGCGGAGCTGGGCCTGGGCTTGCTGTAGCAGGCCGTCCTGCTCAGATGGGGCTGCGCTCACGAAGATGCCCACGGCCGGGCTGAACTGCAGGACGCTGCCCTGCAGGCGGGCAACGAAGTGGCCGAAGCTGCGGATGCAGCAGACACGCACGACTGCCTGTGGGGACACGTGAGACGGCCACTGAGCAGGCGTCACTGCCAGGGCCCCCGCCACCTGCCTCTCTGCCGGCCCAGCCACTCAGCGAGCGGTGCTCCTCAGGGAGGCTGGCGGCCTGGGGTGGGCAAGGAGACGCCAAGGCCCAGAGCCGGGCACCGGGCAGGAGGGGGGGACCTGGCTCCTGCTGCCACTTCTCCCCGCGTCTCATTTCTCACTTGTGAAATAAGGAACGGGGCAACATCAACACTTCCGGCTTACTTTGGTCAGCAGAACACTTCTTCCCCATAAGACATCAAGCTTACCTGGAACCCTAAAATATTAACCAGACTACAGCCAAGCTGCTCTGGCTGGAGGGGGCCAGGGGGTGCCTCTCTGCTTGCTTCCCCTGCTGCCCCCAGACAGTGATATCCTAACAGAGTCAAGGTGAAAGTCACTGGACCTAGCGGGCAGCGCATTCCCTTCCAGCTCTGACTTGGACCGTTTCGCGTTCAGCTAAGAGGCGGCTGGCCCACAGCAGAAAAGGCTTAAGGTTTCAAAGCCCTAACCATCCACGTGCTCTTTACCTACAAACGGGGGCTAAATGGCGGAGGCTTGTTTTACTACAGCAGGCTCACGCAGGGCCACCCTGCCAAGGAGGGGAGCTCAAGTGGCTCCCCGAGTGAGGAAGGATGCACAGCCTGCAACCCCGAGGACACGCTCCGCGTGAGCCGGCTCTGCTGCTGTCTAACAGCAGCGCCTGGGACTGGGCAACCATGTCCTCACCTCCTCTAAGGTACTGAGCAGGGGCCGATCCGAGCCAAAGTGAAAGCGCCGGTGGGCAGCCCGCAAGGGAGGCAGGTTACGAAGTGCCGTGTCCTCGGGGAGCAGCAGGCTGGAGGGGGCGTCGGGCAGTTCACAGCCCTCAAGAAAATCCTGGACCTCAGGACACAGGGCCAGGCCTGGGGAGAAAGAGGACCCCTGAAACCATCTGCCCTGGGGGAAGCCTCAGGTTGATAAGACAGAATGGGGGAAAACGGAGGGAGGACAGGAAAGAGAGAGACACACGGGGCCGCCTGGCAGAGCTCGGGAAGCCCAGAGCTGAGAGGTTGGGGGAGCAGGGCAGCGGGGGGACCAGGACAGCTCAGACTGGGAAGGCCCCTGACTGCAGGGCAGTCGTGTTGGACGGGAATGAGGAGGGGCCCGAGACCGAGGAATGAATAGCCTTGGGAGAAGGTGCTAGAAGGTGGAGGTTTCCGGCTCTGGAGGTCAAGGTCATGTCTCAACGAGCAAGGCACCAGTGCAGCACCAGCGACTGGGGCTGGCTTTCCGGCCCCTCGCTCTGCCCCTGCCCACTGCCCACTGCACTGCCTCCCCAGGGAGCACCTTCAGCAGGCCAGGCCACCTGCCCACGTGGGGCGGTGTTGGGGTGAGAAACCAGAGAGGCCAAGGCCACAATGACGGCTGTGTGCGGCAGGCTGGGCAGTGAATCCCATTAACCTCCTTACCCCAAGGGCCGGGTCACCAGAAAGGGGGGATGGGCTCCGTGGGGCCAATGGGGGAGGGGCGAGGGGGCAGTGCCAAGGCCTCACTCACCACACTCCTGGAGCTCGCCAGCTGCTGGCAGCAGGTTCAGCAACACAGACAGGCGGTTCCACAGACTCTGGGAGCTCTGGGGAAGGGGACAGCATGGGTGACATGAGCAAGAGCATTACACTTGGGGGTTGGGGCCGTGGTCCCGGGCCTCGGTGACCTTCAGCACCAGCTGACGACCTCCCAGGAAGAGAAGGCGTGACCATAGTAGGGACCCTCCTAATCTGGTGGTGGCTCCCCGCCCACCCCCCATCCAGCACACACCTTTCCTTCCAGCCCTCCATACCCACGTCTCTGTCTTACCACACGCCCTCGATGACTAAGTGCCTGAGTAACTAGGCTGTCACCACACAGGAGCACACGCCCAAGGGTGTGCCTGGCCCTGACAACCATCTCCCCTTGGGAAGAGGGTGACCCGCAGGGAGAAGGGGCGTCCGCACAGGGCAGGTAAGCTCCTGGGGCAGAAACACTGGACAAAGCCTCAGGGCACAGAAGCTCACGCCTGAGATTGGACCTGAGGAGAAGGCTGCCGTCGCCCCAGCCAGGGGTTCAGGCTGCAGGACGAGGCTGAGCCCCGCCCGGGGCACCTCCACAACCATCTGAAAGCCTCAGTGCTCCCCAGACAGGTCACTGCCATCCATACTCGGTGTCCCCTCCTTTCTCGGGACTGAACACACACTGTCACCACCATGACTCCTAAGGGCAGGCGCTATGCCTGGCACTGAGGGTACAGAGCAGGGTAAGCAGCCTCTTTCGCACCCACACAATTTGTGTCCCAGGACACGGGCTCCTTCAGGGCAGAGGCCAAGCCTGCCGCTCCTGGCGAGTGTGCGAGCCCAGCGCAGAGCGGGTGTGGCAGGAACCCTCCTGCTGGTCAGGCCATCCCCACAGGCGCCTCCCCCGCGCCCTGGCACCTGACCCGGGCCAGGGGGCCGGAGGGACACACCTGCGCACACACGATGATGAGGTCGGGGTTGGTCCGCAGCCAGTCCAAGAAGACCTTGACGGCGGGGAGCAGGCCTTCGGCCACGAGCACCTGCAGCTTCTCCTGGACGCTGTGCTCATTCCGACAGGAGCGCCCGCTGGACTCACTCCCCTCGGATTCAGAGCCGTCCTCGGAGGCTGGGGTGGGGACACAAAACTGGGCTGAGCAACCAATGGCACGTGGCGATGGGCTTCGGCTCTGTGCTGAGGGGAGCATGCGTGCCCGCCCTGCCCCGACTCGCTGGGCTCTTGGGAGGAAGACAGGACTCCCTTACAGACCCCTGCTCCGTTTTTCCAGGCCCGCTAGCATCGAACTGGTGACTTTTCAGCGAAAAGCCTGGCGCCTTTTTTAAACATGATTCTCTTAGACCCACGCTGATGCGAGGCTGCTCCACAGCTGTGCTCATCTGACCTGTAGGCATCAAGTGCCCCCCCCAGGGCCAGAGGCGGGGCAGGCGGGAGGAGCTGCAGGGGGAGGAGGGGGCACAGAGCTACAGGCACCACTTCCAGCTCTTCAGTTCCACGGCTCAGAACACAACAGGTCGCCCCACCTCCGAGCACCAGCCTCATTTCTTCTATTCATTCACTACTTCCCAAGTCCGCCCACCCCATATGCCAGGCGCTGTTAGGTCCTGAGCATAAAGCAGACTGTCCTGCCCTCAAGAGGCTCACAGGCTGGCTGGGGAGACAGACAAGTGACAACTTCACCTGAGTGGGAAAAGGCTGGAAGCTGTGAGGTGCAGAGGCTATGGGGGCCCACAAGAAGAGACTGTCACCTCGCCCTGGAAGTCCCAGACCAAGTGGCTTTTCAGCTAAAATCTACAGGGCAAGTAAGACTCAGCAGGCAGCAGGCTCAGGGCCAGAGGAGAAGTGTGCCCAAGGCAGCGCCAGGCACAGCAGCTCAGAGGTGAAGGGCCGCACTCAGACCAGAGGTGTAAGCACGGCGCCTCCAGGCTGTGGCAAGCGACAGACCCCAGTGCCCGAGAAAAGGCCACCCAGAGGCCCCGCCACAGGGAAGGCCCTCAGAGAAGAGTATCACTCCAACCCACCGGCCCGGGTCACCGCTGGCTTTTCTAGCTCCCAGGGAAGGAAGTCGTGTGGGGAGGAAGCCTCACACCCACGGGGCGGGGTGGGGAGGGAGGAACGAAACCAGGACGTGCTGGGAACCGGGATGATGGCGGGGTCAGAGGTCCTCCAGTGGCACAGTGGCCCTCCCGGGGAGTGCCGCCGGCATGGGGTGTGACCCGAGGCCCAATACCTGGCTCTGCAGGCTTGTCCACATCCCCGTTGACACAGGGCTTGCGGGGCTCGGAGGGCTGCAGCAGCAGGTTGCTGAAGGTGGGTGCCAGCCGGAAGCAGCGCTTGGTCTGGAACATCTGGGTGGACATGGCCTGCAGGCTGCTGGCGATGCTCGCCTCGCTGGGGCCCACGGGGCCGTTGAGGGACTCGGAGGCCTCGGGCCTGGCCCGAGGGGGCTCCAGGGCTGGGGACCGTGTCCCCTCCTCGTCCTCCATGTCTTCCAGGTCTGATCGGGACTCCTGGCTGTTCATTTCCGAGTCTGTCTCGGCATCAAAGGCCGTACCCCCACCTTCGAGACTCTTGTCCGAGCCGCTATCAGAGCCCTCGCTGGCCCGGGCCGAGTCGTGGCTCGAGTCCGAGTCAAAGCCCTCACTCAGGTCACTGTCGTCACCGGCTTTGGGTAGGTGGCGCCGGCGACGGAGGCAGGAGAGGCGGGAGAACTTCCGGCTCTTTCTGAGCTCGCCCTCTTGAGGGGCTGTGGGAGGGGGCTCAGCCCCCGGGCCGTCTTCCTTCTCCAAGGGCTCCTTACCCTCTGTCTCATCTGCGTTTGAAAGAGGCCAGTCGGGAAGCTGGAAGGTGCCCCCAATACTGCCCACCCCAGCCGTTTGCTCTACCCCCGCCCCCGGTGCCCCGTCCCAGCCGCCCCATCCCCCTACAGCACCTGGGCCATCGTTCTGGAAAGCCGGGACGGGGTTCTCGCCATCCTCCAGCTCCGCCTGCAGCCGTATGTTAACGTGGTTGACGAGGTGGGAGAAAAGGGCCAGCGTGAAAGCGATGGCCGCGCTGTACTGCTTGGACCCTAAAGCCAGGGAGCAGGCGTCAGGGCCCGGCCTGAGAGGACGCGCCCTCAGCACTAAGGCCCCCATCCCGGCTCTGCAGTCACCCTGACCTCCAGACGGGCCAGCTCACGCCGGCACTTCCTCACAGGAGTGCCCTGCCGGCCTGTCTCGTCTGCCCCGGCTTTGCCCAAACCCCGGCACCTCCATATCCAGCCCTGCCTCACCACCCTCCCCGCTCCAACGGGCTCCACACAAACCCGCCAGGAGGGTCTGCAAGGTGGACCCTTGTGTCTGCCTAGCCGCCTGGCCATGCGTTTGTGGGAGGGAGAGGAGGGGGTATGGGAGCGGGCCGCCGCCCTTCCTTGTTCGCTCCCCAGCAGCTCCTTTCGGGGAGGGCCCTGGCCCTGCCCACAGCCAAGCGGGACCGCAGCAGTGAGGCTCCCAGCAGCCAGTGGAGAGGTACCTGCTCTCTTGAGGCTGTGCACGCCCATGAGACAGATGACGACCATCTGAAAGATGAGCAGGTCCGGGAGGAAGGCGTAGCCACTCTCGCACTCCTCCTCCTCCTCGCTGGCCAGGCTGAGGTTGGGTGAGGACGGCAGGTAGAAGAGACAGAGGTTGAAGTCCTCCAGGACCGACTGGCAAAGTGATGTCAGCTCTGAGTCCACAGAGCTACGGAGGGGTGGGAGTAACAGGGGGGTCAGTGATGGAGGCTGGGGCGGGCGAGAAGAGTGGGGATACAGGATTCAGACACAAGACTACGGGGTCCTACGGGGAGACCGGAGCGTGCGGCGGGGGACGTGGGGCTCGGCTGATCCCCAAAGCAGACAAGACAGTGTGGGGAGGGCAGGCGCGCAGAGAGGCTGTGGGTGCCCTTCCAATTCAGCCGCTCCTTCAACGTCCAGTAAGAGCCCACTCTGCTAGAGGGAGAGCTGCCCGGAGAGCGGGCATAGAACCCTCGAGCGAGACGGGGAGGGATGTCCAGACAGGCTAACCGGCTGGAGGAGCTGCACCCGAGAAACAGAAGCCGCAGCCCAGGCTCTGCTCAGCCCACGGCCCACAGGAAGGTGGGTGACTGCTCACACTCCCCCCACTCACCTGCTTTGGGGCTGCAGCAGGCTTTGCAGATACATAAAGCTCACCAGCAACCTCTTAACGTCTTTGCATCTGAAATGAGGAGCCCGGGGGAATGGTGAGTGGCCCCGAGTCCCTGGGTCCCACTGCACGGACTGCAGAAAGAGGCCCCCCTTCCCACAGCCCCTCACCGCTTCCTGCTGGGGGACAGCTTCCGGGTCTCGCACTTCTTCAGCTGGTGGTACATTTTGGCTGCCTTGTCATACAGCCGCTTGAGGTTCCCATAGGCCCCCTCAAAGGACACTTCCGACTGGATGCTGAAGGGGACACAGAAGTGAACCACTGAGTCTTGGCAGGGCCAGACAGGGGAGGGGACGCGTCGGCCTCTCAGGGCTCGGGGGACAATGCTGCCAGTAAATCGGGCTGCCCCAGCCTCCCCTTCCACACACACTCAGGGTGGGAGCTCTCTCCCGAAAACACACACAGCAACCTCCAGACTAATCAGAGTGAAGATGGCGCCTACATCTCCTGTACATCTAGACGTGAGATCAGCAGTCCTACGTGGTATTACAAACTTCACTCAGTTACCGTTCCTGAGATATAGTCTTCTTTTTTAAGCATCTAGCACTAATATGTAGCATTTAACAAGCACCTACTCTGTGCAAGATCATATACATACACTATTTCAGCTAAGCCTCACAATACTCATTCAAACGCAAATACTGAGCACCCCACTATGTGTCAGGCACTGCACCCCACTACTGTCCATAAACACAGACGAGGAAATGGAGTCCGGGAGAGCAAGCACGCTGTCAAGGTCACACAGCTAACACCGGGCAGGGCCGGGTCTCCACCCAAGTCTGTCTCCGCCTTAACAGTGCGCTGTACTCTTACATCTTTTCTTTTAAACAACTTTTTAATTATGACAAGCGAGGTATCGAAAAGAAGAAATACGTCTGTGGAGAATTAAAGGTAGCCACAAATTCTTGGATGCGCCTTCCACTGAGAGTGGGCTCTGTCTCCTGGGCTTTAAATCTTGGGGGACCGCTGGGGGGGAGGACCACACAACTGCTTGGACCCGCAGGATATTGTGCAAGTGACTCCGCCAGTTTCTAGGCCCAGGTCTTAGGAGACGGGCCGATTCTACTTCCAAGCCTCCTGGGCCACTATTCACTGTGGGGGGAGGGGGGGTGTCTTCGTCACCATGTCAGAAGTCCGTCTGCCCCGAGAAGAGGCCCCAGGGAGAGACCGAGACCAGGGAAAGGGTCCAGCTGACCTCCAGGTCCGCTGAGTCCCAATGACCAACCCCAGGCTGTGCCACCAGGGGGAGGAGAGCGGCCCCGCTGAGCCCTGATCTGGACGCCTAAGCCCCAGACCACCAGATGGGTGTGTCAGGTCACAAGGCAGGACTTCCGCGCAGCGAGTACCCCCAGAACCTGGATGTGCTGGGCTCTTTGGAAGTGGCTCACCCTAAATCACAGTATGAGTGTGTGTGATGGGGGGTCCAGGACAAGAAGGCACATGAGGGATGGGAAAGACGCAACGGAAGGTAAAAAGCCCGGCAACGAAAGCTTGAGGGGTCAATACCGTGGCACCGGTATTTACCGATCAGAAAAGAAGGGGCACCCCGGGAGCAAACACCCCGCTCATACAGGGAGGCCTCCTCGGCCAGGCGAGCCCAGGATCGTGGCACACGGAATCCTGGGCAGAGCGCAGCATTGCCTTTACACTGAGTTCTGACCACCTAAGCCACGAAGACCACCGCTTCCCTCTGCTCTGCAGTCCGACTCACTACACAGACTCTTCTGAGCGCGACGGGGTCTTCACGTAGGTGTGAGCCACGCACAGGGGGCCACAGTGCGTTTCCCAGCTCCCCTGGCAGTTCTCTATCTCTGTAAGGCTATCAATGGCACCCCGTTTACCTCTCAGTCTCTTGTGCATTCAGGGATGGGGACAGTGCCCTGAGCCTAATCAACTGCGGGTGCCCTGAAAAACATGTTTTTTTAAAAAACATGTTTCTTATCCCAAGAGCTGAGCGTCCGACCAGGGAAGCTGTGACCCACCTGCTGTAAAGCTGGTCCCCCATCCTGTCATCACTGTCCCCTCAAGACACTAAAGCTCTAGAATCCGAGATTCCTGTCAGAAGCTACTCTGGTAACATTTTATCAACTCTCAAATTTATTTCCTTCTTCAAGGCAACAATTCTGTCTTTTGCATAAGATACTGGACGGCTGTTTCAGCTGCCCCTGTGCCTACAAATGCAGGTGGCTGTGTGAAAAGCAGCACGACTGTGTCGGGAGGGACCCCCCCCCCCCCCAGTCTTCCCCTCCCTATTTCAGCCAGGAGCTAGAGAAGGGAGGGGTGGGGAGAGAGAGTGGGGCAGGACCGCAGGGCTGGGGCGAGCCGGGCGCCCAGGTACTCACCAGCGCAGGTAGCAGTACATGGCTTCCACGCTGTAGTATTTGCTGCCCGCGAGGGTGCCCAGCTGGTTGAAGGGCATTCCTGGAGAGAAAGAGAAGCCCCACAGCTGGAGCCACAAGACGCGCCCAAAGCTGCCAGGCCTGACCACAGGCCTCAGAGACTTGTAGGGAGCAGAGCTGCGTCTGCAAGTGACACTGGTGTCCCAGGGGACTGTGGTCACAGACTCCCTTCCGATCGGTCTGTTCCCGCCCGGCCCGCCAAGGACTGCAGCTCTGACGGGCACCATTCCTCCGGCGGCAGCTGTGGCTCCCTGAAGGCTGACAGCTGCAGGGGGCCGTCCTCCACCCCAGCTTGGTCCCTTGCTCTGCGTTCTCCTTCCGACACGCTGCTCTCCTCTCTCCCTGTGACGGAGCCCAGTCCCTCCTCTCCCTCAGCCTCCTGTGGGCAGACGCCGCCGTCTCCCCTTTCTACACAGACCTCAGCAACAGGGACGCCACCGCTCCCTTCCTTCTCAGATCAGGACTTCCCCCTCTCTTCCCCGTACCACCTCCTGAGTGTGCGCTATGAGGGGGACGATGCACGAGGGACCCAGGCGAAGTCAGGATGGCACGCCTGTCACCTCAATGTCGTCGTCCTCCTGAAAATGCTGCTGGGCTGGGGGGCCCCGGCGGGGCTCCACTTACCAATCTGGGGGGCTACCGACAGGGCTTGGTAGTAAAACCTCTCAGCCAGCAACTCAGTGTCCACGCCAGCTAGTTCATTCTGATACCGGGCTGCAGGGGACAGAGAGGAAGAGACGCATGGTCCACGTTTCACAAGCACCTCCCCTCACCCAGGTGAGGAGCTGTAAGAAGAGCCTGGGCAGGAGACACCTGAGCTAGGAGGCAGGCCGCTGGGGCCTCTGGCACGGTCTTAAATCTGCCTGGCTGCTGTTCAATTCTCGCCCTCGCTGCTAAGTTTAAGATGTAAAGCGTCTTCAGTGTTTTGTGAAGTAAACAGGCTCTTCCGGGTGACCTCCTCCCGCTGAAGGGAGCTGCAGCAGCACGTCATCACTAGGGAAGCAGTGACTGCCTGCACACACTGCCCCGGGCCCGGCAGCGGGCTGAGGCAGGAGGGGGTGCCGCGGTCACTAAAAGGCAATGCGCCCAGCAGCCTGAGGAGGACGCTTGTCTGTTAGGACTGGGGCCCGGGGCCATGGAGAGAGTGCTTTTCCACAGAGAAACATTTGTCAGGCAGGGATGTCCTCCCTGAGGTCTGCCTTCACTTCCTCTAGGAGTCCATGGAGAGAACAGAAAACCCCACAGGAGGAGAAACTGGAATCTTTCTAAACCTCTATGAGACTGAGCTGTCGCCCTGACTTCCCCAAAGCTCAGGCATTTCCCTTCTCCCCGCCTCACTGACTGCCTCCAGCTCACGGAGGAGCAATGAAAAGGAGGGGGCACTGCTTCAGCAGATGAAATGGAAAGTTATCGGAGGCCAAACCACGCCTCCTGCTCGTCAGCCCCGTAAAGGGTGGTACCAACGGAAGCAGCTTGGGCCTGTCCTGCAGCCCCAGAGAGAAGGAAAGGTTCAGAGTCTTACACAAATCCCCCAGGTACACCAGACACCGGTGGCACGCCATCTGTGCCCAGTCCATCTCCTTCCCTGAGGCAGACACTGGCTTCTTGCATCCTGAAAGAGAGAGGGACAGATCTGTGAGCCCACGCCTGGTCCCTTACCTGTGGGGAGAGGCCTTCCCTAGGTGAGAAAGGAACAAGCCAGGGCTAGTCTTGGAACAGTGTCTTATGGGACAGAGCAGACTCATTCACAGGACAGGAAGGAACTGGAAGGGTAGGGCAAGGGTTCTCAACCTAGGACAGCTCCCTGGGGGAAGGTCATGTGAAGGTCATCACAGGGAGGCTTCTAGAAAGGAAGAGGACTTGAGGCCCAAGCCTCAGGACAGTCGCGGGTGCAGGGATAGAAGCTCCCACATAAGGAGGAAGGCCTGGGTAAGAATGGGAACCTGCCCAGGAAGAGCGGGATGGGAAGGTGGCCTCTACCCCAGGGACGAGGACCGCAGAGGACGTAGCGGCCAGCTGGCCGGAGCCTGCCTGTGAAGGAGACAAGGCGCGCAGGCCGTGCCCGAGGATGGGGGTGCCCGGGCTCACGCCTCCTTGTAAGTTCAGTGCACAGGAGTGATGGGGGGCAGCTCCCCATGTTCTGGGCACTGGTCTAGCACCTTACAGTGTCACCCTGGCTGGGCCGCGCCATAGCCCCACGAGGTGGCCATTCACTGTCACTCTTACCCACTCCCACACAGCAGCGAAGGGCAGAGCCAGGTCCAAGGGCAGCCTGGCTCCGGAGACCACCCTGCTCTACCCCACCTCGCAGCCGCTGTCTTGGGTGCACAGCCCCCATTCTACTGTGTTCCAGAGACATCTCTTAGTGGGCTGAATAGAGAAAACATCAAAAGGACAAAATCTGAAGCGATCTGGGGAAGCGACCTTTGAAGTAAGGGCTCTTCATCTTTTTTTAGGCTCTGGACCCTCGGGCCATCTGGTATAAAGCCTGGGAACGCTGTCTCTGATGAATGTTTTGTTTGAAATGCACAAAATGGCAGTACTGTGCATGGACACAACCCCACCCGGGCAGTCTGTCCTGGTGAGGGGGTGGGGCGGGGCTGAGAAGTGGGGCGGGGCTGGGGGCGGGGCCTGGAGAGCATGGGTGGGAAGAAGGGGAGGGGATCTAAAAGGTGGCAGAGCTTAAGCGAAACCACCAGCCAGAAGCAGAGGTCTAATTGCCAGCACATCAGTGGGGTGGCTGGAGAGACTGCCCTACGTTGGAAGAGGTTGTCCATAATGTCCCCAACATTTCTAAAAATTTCAATACTTTCATCAAACACCAGGAAACAATCTCTGAAGTTAAAAGGAACAGTGCCACCCAAATTCAACTGGGAGAAGAAACCAAATGCTGAGAGCCAGACCTAGTCTAGGTCATTCCATCCATCCTGACTTCCCGTCAGCCAATCCCAGACCAACACAGTCCTCTCACCCCTTAAGATATTCACCCTAACTCATAGGCTTGTTGGCATAAACCCCAATTTCACGAACATCTGTAGGGCTTGCTAGAATCCTGTCTGCCTGGCTGGGTCCCAAGCTGCAGGCGCTGAGGACGAGAAGGCCAAGGTGGGGGTCCAGGAGCTTGCTGCTCCAGCCCCGCTCTGAGATGTCACTGACCTATGAGGGGGTCGGTCACGTGGGTCCAGTCGATGCAGCACTGCAGCTCCAGCTGGTAATGGGACTGGATATAAAGGAGCAGATGCTGGTAGAAGCCAATGCCAGCGACCAGGTGTGTCCGGTAGGCACACTCCAAGGTGCTCCGGCTGTGGATATGCTGGGGACGGGAGGGGACGGCGTGGCTGACAGGCAGCTTGGGGCACCGCGCCCCCTCCTCAACCCTTTTCATCTCACGGGGAAATAGCTTCTCTTCTTGGCTCTGGAACTCTACCCAGTCCCCTCCTGCCTCTCAGGACTCACCCTACTGCCTTCGGTCTCCCCACCTGGACTCGGCGCCCCTCCTCACCCCTATCTCCAGCCACGCGCCGCCCCTCCTTCCCGAGCTGCCCCTCGCCCTCCCCCGGCCTCGCCCACCTTCTTGTTGGTCTTGATGAGCTGGATGACCTCATAGTACACCTTTCTCCACAGCAGCTCCTCCGCCTTCCTCCCATAGTCCACCGGGTGCAGGAACATCAGCTTGACGCAGAGCTCACGCAGCCTGCAAGGGCGCAGCGGGCTCGAGGGGCTGCCCGTGCCTCATGGGGCACCTGCCAACACCCACCCACACCCCCGGCCCCCCCAGAGACAGGCAGGGTGGGTCAATAGGACCAGGACGCAGCAGTCCTGGCAGGCTCAAGGCGCCCCAAAAGATAGACGGTAGCAGTTAGAATGGTGATGACCTGCGCTTTCCTCCCCTGCGGCCGTCCCACCTTTTCCCTCTGCCTTTGACCCCCTCCTTTTTTCCCTTCACTATCCGTATGGCCGGCTTCCCCAACTCAAATGGCACCCGTCTACCAATGTGTAAGCTGCAGACAGAGGGAGGGACCCCTGCAGACAAGGGGAGTGCCAGGCTTCCTAGCCCCTCACTGTACACGGGGTCGGGAGGTGAGAGAACGCGCCTCCACATGTGACAGGGTTTCTACACGGGGTCAGGAGGTACAGGAATGCGTGTCCACAGGTGACAGGGTTCCTTTTGGGGGAAGAGAAGTAGAGGAGCTGTAAGGGTCTGTGGTTTCTTCTCCAGCTTACTTGTTCCTCAGGCTAATGCTCTCTGCTTTAAACACGTCTTGATAAGCGGTTTTGTTGCAAAGGATGAGGTCAAGTCGATGCACGGCGTCCACCACAGCCCTGCAAGGAGACACAGGCCATTGAACCACGTGCATGGTCCACCTAGGATGCTGACCCCAGAGGAACAGCTCACAAATTAGTAGTGGGGGACGAGAAGGCTACAGGCTGAGCTCTGTACAAAACAAGATGAACCATCTCCATCCTCATACAGCAGCGCCCCCCCCCCCTGGGGACAGTTGGCAATGAGGGAGACATTTCCAATGGTCACAACTGGGATGCAGGGTGGCAGCAGGGAAGGAGTGGCTACTGGCATTTAGTGGGTGTGCTAGACACCCCACAGTACTCGGGACAGTCCACCACAATAACTACCCCGTCCCAAATGTCGACAGTGTCAAGGAAGGGGAACCCTGCGACACGGGAAACAGACTCCCCAGGAGAAGGAGCACAGGCAAAAAAATCTATGGTTTGAGCCCTCGCTGTGCCTCCTTAACTCTGTAACTTTGGGCAAATTACCTGAGCTCTGTAAGCCTTAGTTACCACATCCACAGCAATGGAGATAATAATATATGTAGCTACCGCAGAGGCTGCCATGAGGATTAAATAAAATAATCTGTGTATAGCATTCAACAAATAATGGAATGAATGATTACAGAAGGGCTTCTTATCTCTGACATAAAGGAGAGGCATTCCTGCTTTGGAATAGTGGGCCTGGGAAAGTGGGCTGGGGGTTCCCGAGCTGCTTTATCATAAGGGCTCCTGGATTCGGCTGAAAGAACTGTTTGTTTAATACAGAGTGTAGGCTCTGCCTCTAATTCTTACCACTATGTGGTCCTGGGCAAAACAGCTATCTAACTTCCTTATGCCTCAGTTCTTCCATCTATAAAACGGGAATAACGTTATCACCTATTTTGTGGGGAATAAATTGGCTAATACGGAAAGCACTCATGACAGTGGCTCATATAAAGCAAGTGCTCAGTAAGTCTGACCTTCATCCTTCTTGCTATAAGTCTGAGGAGTAGACACCACACGCTACGCAAAAATGCCAAGAAACTCTGTGGAAGGCTAAGAAGTGGCAGATGCAAGTGTCATCTCTGGCAGGGTAAAACCCAGAGGGTGACAAACAGCAGCTGTGACAACAGGTGAATCAGGCACAGCTCTGGACACAAAAGCAACCAGTACCCAGGGAGTGATGATTCCCAGAACAGTCCGCGATCATTCCAGAAGACTGCAACGTGCTGCTAGACTGGGGAAAGTGGACCACAGCAGGCGGGTGCCTTGTGGGGCCTCGGGGAGCACAGCACTAAAAGCTGCCCTGTACGGGGCAGAGTGACCACCCGCACCCAGTGAGGGGTTGGAGGGTAATCAGGCCTTCTCGTAAGCAATCCTGAGAGCTCAGCATTTGTTCAAACATGCTCAGCTGCCCAGGGGTAGGGGCCAAGCCCTTGTAGCCGGCCTGGGCCTGGGTGCCAGGGGCAGCATCAGGCAGGCGGCAGGCATCTACTCTATGCCAGCTCAGTCCCCAGGGCAAGGCTTTTAACTTCAGTGCCATAGACAGATGTGGGCGGGTGTGTGTGTGTGTTTATGGACAGGCTCTGGAGTGCTCCTTACATCCTAAAGGTTAATGACCGCTACTCTAGGAGGCTCTAACTGCAGATTCTTAAGCCTGAGGATGCAGCTCTTTCTGCTCCATTCCCCATCAGACCATCAGCTCCTTCACTTGACTGTAATCTCCTTTAGAACAAACCCCACAAAACCTGCCTTGTGTCGCCTTCAATGCTGTGCTCCCAGGCCTAAAACCGTGTTAAAAAAGAAAAATGTTTTTAAAAACTAGTTCATTGGCCTAATTAACTGGTGCTTGTGTCCCTCCCAGCATCCCTTCTCCAGCTGCCTTGTCTTCTGAGGGGCTTAACACATTTCAGAATTTCATTTCTGGAAGCCGTTAGGTTGTGGGAAAGTCCCAAATTTACTGAAGCTCAGCGTGACAGTTCCACCGTCTCTCAGCGCATTTAGGCTGCTGGGCAGACACATCAGGCCTCCTTCCCCCAGTTCCTTCTCCACCCACCCCTGTTACAACAAATTATCAGAACAGAGACCCGCTGCCTCCAGTTGTGAACCTGCTCAAAGCCAACAACACACAACTCCAGGCAGATCGATATCCACGAGCACACGTCAGCCACACATGCAAACACCCCAGCGTCAGTCAGTCAGTCCTGTGGAGGTGGTGGCTTGAGAAAAAACTAGATTTGAGAAGGACGGCCAGAGCCATTACCCAAAGCTGGGACAAGTAAGGAATCTTGCAGACACTGCCCACGCCCTGTCTGACAGGCAGCTCTGACACACGTGCCACCCCCCCCACACCCCCCCACACCCCCGCCAACTCCTCACCCGCGTGGAGCCTGCGCGAGGGCAGCCCACAGTGGGAGCCCAGGGGCTGCAGTACCCGATCGCTTTTCTATTTTGGGAGCAGCCCATACTCCCCTGTCTCTGCAGCCCAGCAGGCAGGATGCCCTACTCAAAGGAGGAAAAGACAACACGCTCATGACTCTTTCACTGCCAAGATGGGGCCCAGGGCTCGGAGGGCAGGCCTCTCATGCACACACCTCTGTCCCACAGAGCCTGAGCCAAAGGAAAACCGCAAACCCTACTCCCTACCGGAAAGCAGAAAACCCAACTGGAGTCTCTACGCTTCTTCGTTCTATTTCCATCCAGTTCTAGAGCCCGTGTTCCAGCCGCCCCGCAAACAGAAAAATCCTGGACCCAGGGTGGGAAGAACGCATACTGGCCTGTTCCCAACGGAGGGCTGAAGGGCTAAGGATGCTGAGGAACGTGAGGTGCACTGTGCAAATCAGAAACCAAGAATGGCAGTTGCCTGGCAAAGGACCGGAGTCATGCGGCTGGGAGCAAGGCAGGAGGCAGGAGTCCCCAGGTGCCCTGCCGCGGGCTCGCATGACCTAAGGACACCGGACTCGAAGTCCTTCAGGGACCTTCCAGGCCAACACAGCTTTCCGGCCTCTTCCCTTTCATTCAGAATCCCCAACACTCGAGCCATTAAGGGACTTCGGAGCGCATCAAACCCCAACCTCTCCTTTTAAGGATGAGGAAGCTCGGGCCCAAGGTCACAGCGAGACGCGCCAAGGCAAGGACCTAACCTGGCTCTCCCGATGTCGGCCCTCCAGGGCTCTGAGCGCTGATCCCTTCCGGGTTTCCCTCCATCTCGGACCCCACCCTCACCTCCCCAACCCCTGCCGCCCTCAAGGGCCCCCTTTGTGGACCCCAAAGCCGCAAAGCTCGGGGCCCGCCCCAAGTTGGCCGCTGAGCGGATCCCTCCACGTGCTTCGGTCCAAACCTCCCTCCCACCCACTCCCGTCTTTCAGCGCCGTCCCGGGCTGCGGGCCCCCCCACCCGCTCGCTCCACAATGGCACGCGCCCCAGCCCGGCGCCCGGCGCCCGGGCCCCGCCCACCGGTAAAGCCGCTTGGTGTGGAGGACCTTTGCTTCGGGCTCGCTGCTCTCCCCCGGGGGGGGGCCTTGGCTCATGGTGCCCGGGTCCGGGGGCGGCTTCCGGTCACAGGCCCCCGCCACCCACCGCCGCCGCCGCCGCCGCCACCGCCGCCAGCGCCACCACTGCCGTCTCCGGCCGTAGCCGCAGCCGCCACCGCCGCCGGCCCTGCTCGGCCGCCATCGCTGAGGCGGCTGCCCGCGGCTCCGCCTCCGCCTCCCGAGTCTCGCGATAGCAGCTGCACAGCTGCGGGCCAGTGGCCTGCTGCGACCAAGTCTCGCGGAACTCGTTTTCCCTCCCGGGAAGTTGCCAGAACTAAGTCTGGGCAGCATGGCCTCTTTCCGGCGTCTTCAAGCCCTTGCGAAAAACTTTATTGACAAAGCTGCCAGGGAACGGACAGCGGACGCAGCCACGGGGCTGACGCCAAGCTGAATGGGGCAGGTGGGCTCATGCTAGGAGCTAGGAGCGTGGCTTTGCTTTGTCCTACGGTGGTCATTTCACAGTCCATCCTTCTGCCCCTTCACCCCACTCCCTCCATTCGAGCCGAGTCTCTTTCAAGATCACTGGTCAGAAATTTTTAGAGAAAACAATTTCACAAAACTCCAATGACTTTGGCGGTAAGGTCCCACAGGAATGACAAGCCACTCCCTCACGTTTCTGACCCCCGTTGGAAAGGTCATCTGGGATTCCTATTGCTTTCTTGACCTTAAATCTAAGGTAAAAAGCAAGGTGTTTGGGGGGCCTGTGTACACGTGGAAATGGGAACATAAATCCCCCTTCCGCCGCTGTGCTGCTGGTTCCAGCCGCCGTCCTTCTTTCTGTTCCTGAAACAGCCAGTCTTTCTCACTCGCTGGCCTTTCATTCGCTGTTCCTCTGCCTGCAACACGCATACTCCCGGTTTCCCTCCAGGTCTCAGCTCAAAAGGCACCTTGGCAAAGAGGTTTTCCCTGCTGAAACTGTCTTATTGACTGAGTCACTAGGCTTCTTTATCATCCGTTACCCCAAGAGGACAAGCCCCTCAAGGGCCAAGCCCTTGCCTGTTACCTTGTTCTCTCTGGAGTCTGTGCCTAGAATAGTGCCTGGCTAATAATAGGTGCTCAGTAAACGTTGAATAAATAAGGGTAGAGATTCCATCTCTTTCCTGGGTGTTCCAACCTGCTCCCAGCAGGTTGCACAAACCCCACGGTCCCTCTCTGCTTTCCTGAGCTGAGAGCCCCTACACATGCCATTTGCCTAGAACACTCGCTTACTCCTATGCCCAGCCGCACCCCCACTTTCAGAAAGGATGACAGCCTCCCCTAATGCTTTTTCTGTCGGCAGATTCAGCAGGGCGGGGCCTGCCCCTTTAATCTGGGCCCCACCTGCTCCGGTCAGACTGGTTTGGAGACCGAGGTAAAGGGAGGGAGACCAGAGGAATACTTGCAGAGCCAGCAGGGAGCTGAGCAGCTCCTTCCAGGACCCTGTGGGGACCCTGTGCCTCTCTCCAGATGGAAAGTAAGAGGGTGTCATGGGTCCAAATGGCAAGGGGCAGGGAGCCGTTGCGGAGGTGGAGGGAAGGGGTGAGCCCCACCAAGAAACAGCGAGACGGAGAACGGAGGGCAGGGAGGGGAGAGACGGGAGAGGAGGCATGGGGAACAGCCATGATCGGACCTAGAAGTCAGTATGGACAGACCCAGGCCCCCGGAGATGGATGAGGTGGGCTAGTGAAGAGCTTGGCAACTGCCCATGTACCCAGACTGGAGATGAAAGAACAGGGTGCACTGCTGTGCCAGTTCCTCGGGACAGATTTGGTGGCAAATCACTGGGATCAGTTACCAGGAGGGTTCCAAGTGGGGATCCGCAGGGAAGGGGAGGATCGACGGTGAAGGGGCAGCTTCTCTGTCCACAAGGAAGTCCCTGGTGGGACGGCAGCTCTTGGCAAAATTCTAGGCACCTCCTCTCCCTCCTGTTCCTGCAGGAGGGTGGCCATGACCCCAGGGGTTTGGGTGGAGGGGAGTAAAAGGCGTGGGTGGGGACTGGCTGAGGCCACAGCTGCCAAGGCCTATGCCCCCTGACTCACCTGCTCCTGCTGGGGTGGCATTTGATGTGG
Source organism: Hipposideros armiger (assembly GCF_001890085.2). Lineage (NCBI taxonomy): Eukaryota > Metazoa > Chordata > Mammalia > Chiroptera > Hipposideridae > Hipposideros > Hipposideros armiger. Next base: position 1,218,904 of record NW_017731728.1, read on the forward strand.
AAAGGGTGCCTCCATTTCAGCTGCTCCTCTCTCTCCTGCCTCCCTCTGTTTCAACACCTTCCTCCACGCCATGTTCTCCCCAACGTCCCAGAAGGGGCTCAAGCCCATGATGCCAGCTGCCCTGGAGAGATCCAGTCTGTCAACCCATCCTAAGGGCCCGAGGATGGAGCTTCTGACAGAGCTCTCCTGTTAACCACCAGGGTGACATGACCGCACGGTAGACCCCACAACTGAGGCCCCAGGATGACAGAACCCGAGACCATGGCCCTGTTGGAAGTGAAGGGGCCGGAGGCCCAGGAGAAAAGCCTACCCCAGGCCTTGGTCCCCAATGGCCGGCAGCCAGAAGGAGAAAGTGGGGCCGAGCCCCCTGGCGCTGAGCCCTCCAGAGTGGGGTCTTCAGCTGGGTCTCCCGCAGCTGGAGAGGGGACGGAGGATGGTCTGGACAGCACAGTAAGCGAGGCTGCCACCTTGCCCTGGGGGACTGGCCCCCAGGCCAGTGCTCCGTTCCCGGACCCCCCCGGCTGGCGGGACATTGAGCCTGAGCTTCTGGAGTCGGAGCCACCCAGCAAGCCAGAGGAGTTGTCCGATGATGACGTCGACCTGATGCCTGAGAAGGCGCCCCGGGCCTTCGTGCCCATTGACCTGCAGTGCATCGAGCGGCGACCCCAGGAGGACCTCGCTGTGCGCTGTGAGGCCGGCGAGGCTGAGCGCCGCCGGACCTTTCTGCCCACCAGAGCCACCCCCCCTGAGCCCTCAGAGTGCAAGTGGGCCGAGGCTGCGGTGAGGCCGCCGGGCCGCTCCTGTGGGGGCTGCAGCAGCTGCGGGGGCCATGAGGGGCTGAGGGCCGTGGCCTCCGTGGCAGCCGCCCTCGTCCTCTTCCCCTGCCTGCTGTACGGGGCGTACGCCTTCCTGCCCTTTGATGCCCCTCGGCTGCCCACCATGAGTTCCCGCCTCGTCTACACGCTGCGCTGCGGGGTCTTCGCCACCTTCCCCATCGTGCTGGGTGAGCCTGGGCCCTGTGAGAAGGAAGGGGCAACTGGGAGCTGGACTCGAGGGCAGGGCCTGCCTGGCTGGGAGCACTGAGGCTGGACCCTCGCACACCCTGCCGTCCTGTGTGCCTGCCCCTCCCAGGACCCCCAAGCCCCACTGTGGAGACTCACGCCCGAGCTCTCCACCACAAGCCCTGCCCCCGCTGCCTGCCTCCTGCGCTCTCTGACCCTGCGTCTCCACCCCCGCCAGGCCTCCTGGTGTACGGGCTGAGTCTGCTGTGCTTTTCTGCCCTGCGGCCCTTTGGGGAGCCCCGGCGGGAGGTAGAAATCCACCGGCAGTATGTGGCCCAGTCGGTCCAGCTCTTCATCCTCTACTTCTTCAACCTGGCCGTGCTTTCCACCTACCTGCCCCAAGACACCCTCAAACTGCTCCCTCTGCTCACGGGCCTCTTCGCCATCTCCCGGTGAGCTGGGGCTGGGGGTGGGGCACAGGGGAGGTAATGGCACTAGCGGGACCCAGGTGTGGGTATGTGCAGAGGGCCAGAGTCTGGGCGCTCTCTGGATCCTGCCTTGTGCACCCTGGAAAGGTGAGTCCACTTTCTCCCTTGCACCTTACTTCACCTGGTAGCAGGTGATCAGCTCAAGCGTCTTCCCACAGGGAGCTGATTTCGGAGACTCATATACCATCTAGAACTGAAAGGGCTGCCAGGTGTCACGTAGGCCAACCTCCCACTCAGTGCGGCCACCCTCCTATGACACTCTGGTCAGGTAGCCGTTGGCCTCTAGTTGAACACCCCCTGTGACCAAGTGCTCCGTTCTTTATCTGGCAGTCTGTTTCGTTTTCTAAAGGTCCTAGTTATTAGGAGGTTCCTTGCCTTGTGATAAAAGCTGCTGCCCTGACCCCGATCTCTGGAATTGCCTAGGACGAATTCGGATACTTGACAACAGCTCTGTTCCCCTGACTCCCAACACCCTGCTCCCCGTGTTTACTTTGCTAAGTGGCCCTGACCCCTTCACCGTCAAACGGGGTGGGGTGGGGGTGGGGGTGGGGTTTGGTCAAGGGTATTGATTGTCCTGCTCATACAAACCAAGGCCCCTTTAGTTCTCATGGCAGCCTCATTACTCTCCTTTGATTTTGAATTTAGTCCCCTGAAATCCTTAGGGGTGTTTTCATGGGAACTGCTGTTAACCCAGGAGGCACCTTTGAATTTCTGAAGCCAAATCAACACAGGCCTTTCCATTTTTTCCCCTAATACATTTTCTTTTGTCACTTTCAATATACAATTCCCGGTAGCTTTAACTGCTAAAACAGTCTTCCTGTCAAGCTAACATTTGTCTTGCTGTTACTTCTGACTGTCGTCTAGTGGTCATCTGTCCCCCCCAGCCTCCGGACCACCACACAGCCCTGCATTTTCTCCCAGGAGATGTTTCCCCGAGATAAATGTTCCTCCACCTTTTGTAACTCCATGTAACTCCGCCTCCCACCTCCCTCTCAGAGAGTGCTGGTGTCAGGTGGAAGGTGGCTTAGGCGGTAAAACTCATCAGGGAGCTCAAGACTTAGCGACTGTCTGGTCCATCTGACCCATTTCCTAGAAAGGACACCACGAGACTCGGGGAGGAGTCACTCAGGGCAGGACTAGAATCCGGGTCCCTTCTCTCCCTCATCCGAGGTCCTTTCTTCTCTACCACGGGCAAGCTCCTTAAGCATTCTGTGTCTCCGTTTCATCATCTCTGGAGTTGTGAGGATTAAATGAGTTAATTTGTGTAGAGTGCGTACAACAGCCTGGCACTTGGTAAGTGCTAACTTACCAATGCACTTGGCACTTGCTAACTTGTGAACTTCTACTGTTATTACGACTCGCTGCCTCCTGGGGCAGTAGAGACGCAGCAGTTACTCTTCCCTCCGTTTAACAGGCAAAAAGAGAGGGACACGCCAATTTTGTAAAAGTGGTCCTTCACCTAAGCAGCGGTTCTCAACCTGTGGGTCACGACCCCTTTGGGGGTCGAACGACCCTTTCACAGGGGTCGCCTAAAACCATCGGAAAACAAAAAGATATTGACATTACGATTCATAACAGTAGCAAAATTACAGTTATAGAGTAGCAACAAAAATAATTTTATGGTTGGGGGTCACCACAACATGAGGAACTGAATTAAGGGGGCGCGGTATTAGGAAGGTTGAGAACCGCTGTGTTAGGGGAAGCTGCTGGTTAACACCTCACCCCCCCCCCGCTGTGGAGAGGTGTGTATTCTGAGCGGATCTTCCAAGTGGAGAAATTTGGCTGTGGGTGACCCGTCCCTCTGGGCTCCCAAGCCCTCTGGAAGCTGGCTTCCTTATTCTCGTCTTTCCCTCTGCCTCTCTGAAATGGCAGGAGAGGGGGTGAGGATCAGGGTGGGCTCAAATCACGGTTTTCCTATTTCCTAGAAGGGTGACCTTGGACCAGTCTTACTTAACCCCTTTGGAATCTTAGTTTCTTCATCTGCAAAATGGTAAATAAATACAGTGGAATGTGCTGCAGCTGTAGAAGACATGAGATAGCTGTTTATATATGGATAAAAATAATCTCCAAGATCTGTTGAATGGGAAAAAAGAACCATCTAAATGGTATGCTACCAAACTTCAAAAAAAGGGGGCAAAGGAAAACATACATCTTTTTTGCTCCTGTATGCATAAAAAAAATCACTCGCTGCACAAGAAACCATAATGTGGGATGCCTGGGGTGGGAGTGGCGTCGAGGTGGGGAGGTGAGGGAAGTGGGCAGGGTGGCTGGGGGTCCGCAGAGGAGGACGACCCTTTGCTATAGACGCAGCATCATCGCATTTTGAGTCACGCGACTGTACATCGCCTACTCACAAATCTTTTAATTACGATGTGCAAAGTTAACAAATAACAGAGGGAGGGGAGCGATCAAGGCACCTCACAGCGACGCGGAGAGGCGTACACGAAACTGTGCCCCCGAGTAACTAGCAAGGGGCTTTACAAGTATCGGCGGCGCCCCGGCCCCATCCGGCCCCTCGCCTCCGCCTCCGCCCGCTAGCTGCCCTCTTCTCGCCGGCAGGCTGATATACTGGCTGACCTTCGCCGTGGGCCGCTCCTTCCGAGGCTTTGGCTACGGCCTGACGTTCCTGCCCCTGGTGTCCATGCTGGTGTGGAACCTCTACTACATGTTCGTGGTGGAGCCCGAACGCATGTTCACCGCCACGGAGAGCCGCCTGGACTACCCCGACCACGCCCACTCCGACTACAGGCCCCGCCCCTGGGGCTGAGCCGCCCCGCCCCCGCCCCCAGCCTGGAACCTCGGCGGGACCAACCTGCCGCTGCGGGGACAGGGTCCCATCCTGTCAGGGCTCGGGCTGTCCCCCGCTCCCCCCAGCCGGGGCCGCCCTTCGCCTTTGGAGCCCGGGGTAGTCATGCGGGAGGGACGCGGGCCGTTTTCTTGCAGGGGAAGGGGTTGGACAGCCTTGTCCCTGAAGGATGCTGAGGGCACGGGGCCAGGACCCACAAGGAAGCAGGGCTCCGACCACGGCCACTAGGGCCCACCAGTGCCTGGCTCTGCTCCTCTGCAGCCTCCTGTGGGGCAGACCCACAGCCCAAACTCGGACCATTTCTGTGCGGGTGCTCTAAGCAGAGGGTCTCAAGAAGACTGGCAGTTCTGCTCGTGCCTAGAGAAAGGCCGGCGGCAGATCAAATAGGACTTGCATGCTGGGTAAAAACCTGCTGGGGGTTTGGGTTCAGGACCCACCACGACGGGCCCTCAAGGCCCTTTAGCCTCAGACAAGACTATTAAAGCTGCCCCTGCCTGGAGCTGCTGCCTCCTCCTTTCCAACCCATTAGGACCCTGTCGCTTCTCGCCTCCACACTGCCCCCCCAGGGTGTGTGTGTGTGTGTGTGTGTGTGTGTGTGTGTGTGTGTGTGTGTCCATGCATATGGTGGCTGGCAGTGGTTGGAAGGCACGGTGGCTGGTTCACCCCATGTGAGTATGTGTAACAATAAATAAGTACCGGTCTTGGCTCTTTCTTCGTGTTTGCACTCCCGCCTCGAGTGTCCCTTCCTTGTTGGATCGATACTGCCCCAGAACCGCCCTGCCCCCCGTGAATGGAGAGTGGCTGGTGTGCAGCCTCGGTCCCATGTCAAGACAGAGAACTATGCCTGGTGGGGAAGTGGAGCCATCCTCAGAAAACCTGCCATCCACACCCAGCCCTCAGCCCTCATTCCCAGGGACCAGCCCAACAACACTCACACACAGAAACGAGCCCTGTGGAAAAAATAAGTCTATTTCATGTCCCCCCCTCAGACAGCCAGCCAGTCAGAAGGCCTTTCATTTCGGCCTGCGAGTCCCATCCACAGGAAATGGGGGCTGAGGAGCACGGAGGCAACTCCAAGGGTACCCTCCCTCTGGCAATAACCCTGTTCCTGGTCCCTCTCCAGAGTATGAAAGAAGCCCCACCTGGTGGTCCCCAGGACTTGAGGCTAATCTCTGAGGTTCTGCAGAAAAGCATGATGGGCGGTGGGAGTGCCTGGCTGGGAACACTGACCCTCAAACTTGCAGAGGTTTGAGGCAAGGAAGGCAGGTCCAGTAACGTCTTTCCCTCCAGAGAGTGGGCCTCAATTTATGGGCTGATATTCTGAGTACCGCTTGGGTCCCAGCAGCAGAAACAGGCCTCCTGCCAGTAGCATGAGCCCTGGAGCACCCAGTGCCACCGCCATGATGCCCAGGACCAGCGGGGACAAGGCATCCACGGGAGGGATACCCACACCCAGGAGCATCGACCTAGAGCAAGCAGAGTGAGAAAGAGACGCAGGCTTAGGAGGGGAGGCCGACAGGCCCAGCCTTCTCCACTTCCCCGACCCTCGGCCCAGGCCCGACTCTCACCAGCTGAGGTAGTGTTGGTCCCAGTAGCCAGGGCCTGTAGAAGTCCCAAACGTCAGATTGAAGGCACAGAAGTTGTTCTGAGACCCAAAGAAGGCTCGGACAATGGGGGACTGGGGGACAACATATGCCGAGGTAGGGTAAAGAGGGGAGGCTTGGCAGGGCAGGGCTGACTCTCGGCCCCCCTGCTTCTGGGAGAAAGCCACGGGCCGCCACTGCATGAAGCCTGATGGCAGGGAGCCCCAAAGCAGCTGGTCCAACTGGGGAGAAAGGAGACAAGGCAGGGTGAGGAGGGCCAACCTGTGCTGCCAACCCTCTGTCCACCCCCTCCTTTCCCAGACTCCATCTGTCACCATTCGTCCTGAGACCCAGGCCTGGTTCTAGAACTCACAGGCTGTCTGCACTGGGACCTCAATCTTTCCTCTGCAGGGAGGGGAGTCGGACTGGATGGGCACTGAGTGTTTTTCCAGCCCTGACACTCGGCAAGCCTCCACTCAGCCCCCTCCTCTGGGCCCCTCGGCCCTGGCACGTGGCATCTGCCAGTCATGCTGCATGGCTGCCTTCGCCCTCTGTTGTTTCCACTGAGGCGCAGAGACTGGCCCACGTTTATGAGCATGGCTCCCAGTCCTTGAAAGACCTGAACAGTGTTGCTAAATGGTAAGTGGCCAAAAGGCTGTCTGAGGTCCCAGCGGGGGTCCCACCTGCATCCCCACCGTCAGCCGCTCCCTGGGAGCCTGACCTGGAAGACAGCAGGTGCGTATTCATCATCAATGGAGTGCTGCTCCCGCATGGAGGGGTAGTCAGGGCCCTGGCCCAGGGTGGCTACCTCCAGCCTGAACAGGGAGCGGTTTCCCCGGGGAACGGCCCCATCCAGGGCCACCTCTAGCTGGCAGGTGTCCGCCGTGTGCAGGAGGCGAGGCGGCTGGGCCGGCCGGCCGGACCTGGAGAAGGCCTGCACCTAGGATGGAAGAGGCACGGAGGTGGGGGGCAGGCAGACGCCCGTGCGTGAAGGCTGCCCCATCAGTGACTGCCAGCCTTGTGCGCCAGCCTGTTGAGCTCTGGTTCCCCACACTCTTACCCTGAAGGCCAGGCTGCCATTGGCAAAAGCCCTGGTGGGGTCATCAATGGGGTGGCCTCGAAATGTGGCGCTCAGGGTGGCAGGATCCAGTGAGTGGGTAATGTTGTTCCAGGAGAAGTCGGCCAAGCAGTAAGGGGGGTACGGTTTTCCTGGAGGCTCTGCGGCCGCATCGGAGGTGTTGGTGCTGTCAAACTCAAAAAGCTGGCGGGTGGGGTGGGGTGGGGGTGCTTACGTCCAGCTTTCTCCTGAGTCACCTCCACACTCACTGCCCCCCACTCCCAGGCTCTCCTACCTGACTACCTCCCCACCCAGCCTTCAGCTCCTCCCTCTGATAGGAGGACTGCTCTCCTCTCCCGCTTGGTTCTCCCCAACCTGCTCACCCTGGTAAAGACAACGGCAGAAGAAAACTGGATGCTGTCCTTGGGGAGCACCACCAGGCCCCCGGAGGGCTCAGAGGACAGCAGGAGGCTCCAGTTGACACTCAGGGCGCTGTGGGGGGTGTCGGTGGCCACCAGCAGCACTGCCGGGGGCCCCAGGGTGCTCCACACGTAGTGCAGAGTGGAGTTGGAGCCCACTGCCCGGATATGAAGCAGGTTCTCGGGGGGCCCCGCCGGGTCGGGGATGACCTCCAGAGACACCTGGAACATGGAGCAGTGGAGGGTCAAGAGAACTGGGTCAGGGAGGGACAGGGGCAAAGGAGAGGCTTGGGGGGAGGGGCAGCGGACTTGGGGAACGCTGGGGAGAGGGAGGGGCCTCAGGAGTTTGAACAAGAGAAATCCGGGTGGAAGCCCAGGGAGTCCTGGTAGGAGCAGTTGAGGGGTGGCGGAGCGGGCAGAGCCAGGACTGCCGCGACCGACCCTGGTGAAGACGTCAGGGCAGAGCTGAGCGGAAGAAAACACAGGTACGCCGGGACCTGGGTCCCTGAGGGCTGAGTCAGAGGACGGGAAGCCCCCACACCGCCCTGCTCCACAATCCGTCCCAGGACCCAAGGCTGCCCCCACCCCCAGGGTGAAGAACTCGTCTCTGTGCAGCACCCACCCCACCCTTGGTGGCCTTAGATTCCAACCAGCCTCGGAGGGTAGCACTTCCTGAAATCTCCACTGCCCGCGCCCCTCACCTGGCGGGCCTCCTCCCCCAGCAGGCCAAGCGGGGCTGCAGACAGAAGGAGACTCAGGAAGAGTATGGGGCTGGGGGCACAGCGCCCCCAGCCCCCGTGGGGTTCCTCACAGCTGCACATGCAGCCCCAGCTTCAGAGGGCGGAAGACATCGAGTCATGTGACTTACAGGCTCAGCTGACCTTATTAAAGGGCGGGGCCTGCACACCAGTTCTTAAAGAGACCGCCTCCTTTAACCCAGATTTAGGCTTGAGTGAGAATGGAACCAGAAAGGTTGGAAGTTCCTCATCTAGTCTGGGGTGTGGCAAGCGACACCCCAGACTAGACAGACATGCAGACATACTGCCGACCTTTCCTACCCAACTGGTCCCACTGAACAGTTAGTCACCTGTATGTGGGCACAACGTCTAGATTTAAGATCCAGATGGGATCCCAGTAAAGTGACTGGTAGGGAAGGCACCGCGAGGAGTCTGAAGCATTTTTGTTGTTGTCAATTATTGGTATTTATTGAGACCCCCACATAGAGCTAAAAAGATACCTCAGAGAACAGGATATGAGAGCAAAACATGTTATTTGTCGAAAGCATCTCACATCCGGCTGAAGGAACACTGTTGTTCTTGGGTTTTTGTTGTTTATTCTTAAAATTATCTTCACTAATAAATGCATGTGGCACAAAATTGTTGAGGTGCCACAGGGTGCCACTCCTATTGGTCCCTTCCCTGAGACAACCATCATTACCTTTGTGACCTAAGACACTCTGCATACTCAAGAATGTAGGTGATCCGTACACGTACACACGTGAATGCCGCACAGCGGCGTCCGCTGTTTGCTTTCTCACGTGTGGCGAGGCCTGCTCTGAGCCCATGCACTGGGAGCTGTGCGCTCTGCACAGAAGCACTTCGTTGCAGGGGGCGCCGCATGATGTATTTGGCCGGAACCCTGATAGTTTCAACATTCAGCTATGGCAGCAATGCGGGAAGGACATCCCGGCACGTACAGCATTGCGTATCTGTCACCAAATCTGGGTGGATAAACACCCAGGAGTGGCACTGCCAGGTCACACTCCCTGAGGCTTAACAGCTGCCGCTCACACCCGTGTCTGAGGGCCCACTCCCACAGCCTCCGAGTCTCTGCCAGGCTTCCCTGGGAATACGGTAAGGCACCTATCTCTCCACGATGTGTGTTTTTGCTTCTCGGGAGCTTTTTATACCCTTTGCCTATTTTTCTACAGGCCCTGTACTCTTGACTGCCAAGTTCTTTCAGGAAGTTAACTCTTGTGTTATCGAAACATCCTCACTTTCCCGTTTGGTCCTTTTGGCCATGCAAAATTTTTAGTGTAGCTGCCTTTATTTTCCCCACTGATATTTTTAAATCTTGTGTTTTCTTCTAGTCCTCATATAGTTGCACGTTCTTATATTTCAGTCTTTCTGCTGCCCAGAATTAATTTTGATGGAATGAATGAAGTAGGGATCCAATTTCACCCTCCTGCCCCCAAGTGGCTACTCTAGGACAAACTCAAGTTCCTTCAAAAACTTTCATTTTTCTTGAGAAAAAAAGCAGTACTTGTATCCTCCGAGGTGTCAACTCCGGGACCTCATAAAGGGGACTAAAAACAAGCCTTGGCTGAGTCCAGAGGGTCTGAATGGCCAGGAATTCAAGTGTCCCCCCAATCCAAGAATCCAAATGTAATTCTGTTAAGGGGCACCAGACACTTCTGCCATTTGCTTGTTCACTTGTATGTTGGAGACTTTTGTGTCAATGGGGGAAAACAGAATTTGGCTGAACCTAGTTTAACAATAGGAAGTCATGAGCCAAGTCAAGGAGGTGGCCAGCTGCACTCATGGGGTACCTACGGTTAGTGATTAGGGCTCAGGCAAGGCTTGGGTGGCTTCTAATCAGTGTTCCGTCAGGCTTTGGGCAGCACAGGGGCTCTGAAAGCTCAGCTGGGGTACAGACTGACCTAACACACCGGGAGGGGCTGCACAGGTTCAGGGGACAGTACAGTGCAGGTGAACTCCTACCTCACAGGGAACCCCACGGACGTTACCCAACTGCTCGGCCATGGAGCTGAAACCAGCATGGACCTAGAGGGAGGGAGGGAATAACGGGAAGGGAGAATCCACAGGCTGTGACTGGCTTCCTCCCTCCCGAACATCTCAGGTCTTATGAACACCATTTCTTCAAAATCTGCTCTACTTATCTGAGAATTAACCTATTACCTGTAGGGTTACAGTTGAGGGAATCATGAAAACTGCAAGTAGAGGCAGGATTTCAGCACAGGCAAGCAGGCTTACTTCAGAGCCCCTCAGAGAAGCTGGCTTCAGACTGCGCTCAGCAGCAAGCGAAGCACCAGGTATGGCCAGCGGTCTCAGAGGCCTCAGGCCTTCTCCACCTCACCCCTGTCCAGCCAGCACAGCCAGCAGCATGACTCGGCTCTTAAAGCCAGACCACCTGCTCAGGAAGTTGAGGCCCCGCTTAGCAGCTTGGTGGCCCTCGGACAAGCTTCTTTATCTATGCTTTAAGTCCCCATCGTAACACGGGGGACGGTACCTAGTCCACAGGGTGGGTCAGCTAATGTACAGTGACCAGAACGTGTTGATTACACAGTAGGCACCATGGCTGTTATCGTTCGACCTAATATCCAACTTTAATACACTAAGCGCCGAGGTCAGGAGGAGATAAAAGCCGACTGCATGAATCATAAGGACGGGGGTGGACGGCCCAGCAGCCACCAAGGGCACTGAAGACATCAAAGGCACCCCGTCCAGCCTCCCACAGCCCAGGGCCACTACTCAGGTTCTTCCTTGACGAAAACAAAGCACAAAATGAGACTTAAATGCTTTGTTTCTGCTAGCAGGGAGGGCAGAGGGCCTACTGTGCCACCAGCACACTCTGACAGTAGGCCGACAAGCCCAAATAGATTAGAATCAGGTAATATAGGAGAACTCCGAGCTGTGGGATACAGTACGACAATCCCGGCCTCCGAGCTTCAGGACAAGCGCCTGGGCTGAGCAGGAGTTGGGTGTTGGCTGCGCGCACACACACACAAGACGGGAACATGCAACGTTTGGACAGGTTCCTCCTGTTCTCTGTGAGATGAGTGCAAAGTGGTTGCCACTCGAAGTTTCACAGTAATACCATCCTGTGAGCTCCAGGGCGTCCCACCCGGCAGCTGCTGAGAAGGCTGAAGAACACGCCTTCCTTCCAGAAGGCAAACGAGACACGCGGTGACCTCATTCCCATCTCCCTTCCTCCCCAGCAAGGTGTCCTGCTTCCTCCCTCTTTGCCAGGAGGCAGAGATAGGACCCAAGCCTGAAAAACACATAACAACTGTCTCAAATGACTCAGATTTAATCATCGGAAGCAAACTAAATGGAAAGCTTACAATAGAGAAGAATTACATGTCAGTGCCTTTTGCAAACTGAGCCGGGACAGAGAGGGACTGGGGCTGCCCCTCCACCTGATCCCTTCCAAACAAAGACGCCCACAGTGTCCGGGCAGTCTGGCGGGGAGGGGGCTGCTGGCTCTGGGCGGAGGCCGCCTGCCCACCACTCACTCCTGGCCGGCGTCAGGAGCCCCGCCTTGCTGGCCCTGGTCATCGCCCTTCTTTTTGTGGCCTGAGACGATGTCATCAATCCGCAGCAGCAGGACTGCCGTCTAGGAGAGAAACCACAGCCCCGAATCGGTCAGCAGAGAAGGGAAGGACACTGGTTCTCGCAGACATCACCCCCTAGCTCCGCCCACGTAACTGCCATTTTATCGAAAAGCTGCCCTTTCAGAGCCTCCAATGTAAAATGCAGTTCTCACTACGCAGGAAACAGCCGGTGCTGCTACCCGACCCTGCTCTTTACGTGAGACGGAGATGGGGAGGGGTGGGCTCCTCAGCAGGCCTCTGGGGAACACTCTGCCTTCTGTACCTTCCCTTCAAGAAGGGACTGAACACTCGGGCTTCTGGGCATCTGGAAACGGACAGCACACGCCTGGGCCTCACCTCCACTGCTGTCTTGTACGTCTGCAGCTTCACAGCCAGTGGCTCCCAGACGCCCAGCTCCTTCATGTCCACCAAAGTGCCCGTCTCACCATTGACACCCCAGGTCTCACAGTTCTCCTGGGTGTGCTTGGCCTGTGGATGGCGCAAGTCGTTAAAGGGGGAAATGCTGCAAACAAGCAAGCTGGCAAGGAACGTCAGGTAGGAGCTAAACCCAAAATCCTGGATTGGTAAGGGGGCGATAAGAGGGGCGATAAGAGGGAACGGCCATGACAGCAAACAAGTCAAAAACCAGGAGAAGAGCTACCAAGGGAACAAGCCTTAAAGGAGAACCCGGACGGACGGACGGACGTGAAGTCTCTTAGGCTGAACACAGCCCCCGGCCCCACCACAGGGAGAGCGCGGACAGAACTCACCCGAAGGGAGGTGAGTAGACGGATGGTGCTGGCCCCACAGTTCTGGATGAGGGTCCGAGGGATGACCTCCAGGGCCTGGGCGACAGCCCTGTACGGCCACTGCTCCACCCCAGTCATGGCCTTGGACTTTTCCGTCAAGGCGTGGGCCACGGCCATCTCACAGGCCCCGCCCCCTGGCACCAGCTGCGGGTCCAGGAGGACGTTGCGGCACACCTGCATGGCATCCTGCAGGTTGCGCTCCACTTCCTGGGGAAAGCAAACAGGAGGATGAGCCACAGCAGGACGACCCAGGGACAGATCGGAGGCGCCGCAGGACTTCCTGACCACCACGTTCAGCGAGCCACCAAGGAGGGCAACTGAGAAAGGGCTCTGGAATCAATCCCTCCTGGGCAAGGCCGGTGCTATCACCTGGGACAGACACAGCACTATCACCACAGCAGGACGTGCCCCTCTGGTCAGGCTTCTTACCAGCTCTGTGACTTGGCTAAGTTACTTAAACTCACTGAGGAAAAAGTAGTATCTATGTCAACTTAAGGACTGACGTAAATAATAATAATAATAATAAAAAGTTGAGGCAGTGGCTGACAGGGGCTAGGGGATGATGAGTCACTGTTCCGTGGATACAGTGCCTCAGTTTGGCAAGATGAGAAAGTTCTGGAATCTGCCGCATAAGAGTGTGAATATACTTGAAAAGCAAGCAGGAGATGCAGATGTTTGTGGCTACACATCTAACTAGCGCTACATGGGCCACAGGGCGACCTTAGGCCCTCTGGGAAAATCCAGGAGGAATGACCTCGTCGGCAGTCTCACTTCCGAGGCCGACTCACCGAGAGAATCTCCTTGCTGGCCCCCCGGAGGAGGATGGTACAGGCCTTGGGGTCTTTGCACTCGGTGATGAACGTGAAGTACTCATCTCCGATTTTCTTGATTTCCAACAGGCCTGCTCCTGTCCCAACATCATCTTCTCGCAGTTCCTCAGGTCGGCTGACTATCCTGGCCCCACAGGCTCTATTGATTGGAGGGGAGGAGAGGAACCACACGATTTCAGATACTTCTACCCATCTCTCTAGTCCCTGGGGTCTGTGGCTGGGACAAGGCAGACATGGATCGCTGGAAGCATTGCTACCTAATTCAAGAGGTCTTGGCTGCCTAGTGAAATAGATTTTCAAGCACATGACGTGTCCGTAAACAAATATGGCTTTATGAATAAAAGTGTGCATACCTAAAGCAACTACTATGACCAGGTACAGTTTAATTCAAAGTATATCTGTGGATACTAAATGCACAAATGAGTTCCTCTGCATATCTAATGAGTACATTCCACTAAGGATCATTTCTAGATCGAGATCATCTTGGACTGCCCAGGTAGAGCTCAAGGCCAATCATTGGACTGTACTAAAGAAAATGCCAAGACAAGCAAGGAAGGTAAGTACGTACGCGAATTCTGACCCAACTTTAATCAACGTAGGACTAATTTCTTATTTGCCACTCTTTGCCCCCACTCATAGGCACCAAGTCAACTACATGCACACATGCCCAGAGCCGTTTCAGCTCAGCAAACGCACAAAATTGGATTTAGATCTATAATACACGACGTTAGGGTAGACTTACCTTTTTCAAAATAAAAATTGGCATTCAAAGTGATTGGTACCTGCGCAGAAGTCATGAATGCTATCTAAAGCTGCATTAGCAGCAGCTGTTCTGAACTGTATTCTGAGCCAGTTAAAAACCGACTACTCTGTAAGGAACCCCTACACCAAGGTAGCGATGGGAGATTTCCAACCATAAGCTGGTCACTACAGGTTAGGAGCAGCACAGAAGGGACGCGTGCAGGAGACAAGTGCTGGACTAGATAAAAGACTTCTGAAGATGGCAGACAGCTAAACTCAGGTTATTTCCACCTGTAACTGCTCTGGCTGACCGTCTCCTCTATGGTTACCTTTTCAGGTAACACGTGTTGTAAAGCCACACGGGAAGGAAGTGTCTTGGTTGTAGTACCTGGCCTACTCACCTCGCAATGCGATTGTTGTCTGTCTTCCGGACTCTGCGGATGGCTGTGACATTGGCTCGCATGAGGTAGTGCTGGGCTAAATCTGCAAACCCAAGAAGAGGGGTCGGCTCAAAGCCAGGACTCCAGTCCGGCTCATGTCCTCAGTGCAGCCCAACCATCCCGTCTGTGATGTGCGCCCACGCCCACAGGCGAGGAAACAGCCGCCCACCCTCGCCCATCTCCCACGTGCACGGCAGGCAGGCTGGACAGGAGCAGAGCCCACCTGAGACACCCTTTTCTGTGATGACCACGTCGGGCTTCAGACGGATGATGTCCTCGCAGAGCTGCTGGATGTACTCTTCTTCCATCTGGAGGATTCGGGTGAAGTCTTCCTCTCGCGTGATCTCAATGTCAGTCTGCGTGGTGAGGGCACGTCACTGACAAGCCCTGGCCTGGGGAAGTTCTCCAGGAACCCCTCCGCCCCCGCATGCAGCCTTCGCCCGTGTCCCAGAAGCGCGAGTGAGAATAATGTTAGAGCCATGACCCTCATACCTCTGGGACCCAATTTAGCTCTAGCAATCACCCACTTTCAACTCCTTCATTTAAGCATAGAGTAACTGGAGTTCAAAGTCACAGGGCAATCAGTGGAGACCGTCGCCTCCGTCTGTGACCACCCAGTTCAGTGTCACCTCTAGCCTGTCAGTGAGCACAGTAGTTCTGGGTCTGACCTCTCCCACCAATCCACTGGTTCTGGCTCCCAATTCTTGTTTAATAAGCTCCAATCAATCACCTTGTTTTACCCAAGGGTGATGGAGCCCCGTGAACCTCCACCCTCTGCAAATTCTCCCCTAGCCCTTCGAAGTGACATTAACTCCTCCTGTCTGTCTGAATGATGCATTAGGAAAGGTGGCATGGGAGTGTGGAACAGATGCCAAACACAGCTGGGTTCAAACCCTGATTCGGCCAGTACCAGCTGTGTTCCTCAAGCGATTAACCTAACTTCTATGAATGTCAGATCCCTCCTCTGTGAAATGGAAGTCACAATCAACAGTTTTAAAGGGTTGTTGTAAGAATCAGAGACCTCACACCAAGGTCAGTGGCTGACAGAGCAGGCACGTGATCAGCACCGACGAGGCATCCATTCTCACGTCAGCTCAGAAACAGGCCAGGACCCTTACCTGGCTCTCCCCCTTCTTGTACTCCAGAGACGAGTCCAGCAGCACAATACGCGGGTTTCTGATATGGCGTCGCATCCGCGGGTGGGTCACATCTTTGTTAATCATGACCCCACGTAAGACACACGAGTCTTCAATGATGCCCCCAGGTATCTGTGCAAAAGACCCGCTTTAATCCACAGCCGGCAGGAGGCAATTTCTCAGCTGCTTTCCCAGACGCTGCTCTTCCCCAAAGGACCACTATTTCGGGTTTCTAAAGTATCTTTCTTCCATGAACCTCAAAAACAAGTACTGCTGCAATCACGTTTTCTCCCTCTAGGAAGCACACCAATGTTGGGCCATGACACCTAAGCTGAAGGTCAGCTGAGACTCACAGAAGTTCAGCAGTTGACAAAGATTCAATACAGGGGGTCAGGTCTCTTCTACTTCCTGAAAGATATTCCCACAGAAATTTAGGCGTGGGGCTCCATCTACTGGCCACAAGCTATTAATGCTACTTTTGGATCTTAAATTAGCAGGGAGATGGAGGAACTTCTGGGGTTTACTAACAGTATTCTGTAGAACCTTGTTTGTATCCTGACCAAGTGGCTGATACGGACATGGAGACACCAATAAGCCTTTCCCTAGTCCCTGAGCCATGTGTACTGACAATAGTGACAGTAACGCAATTATTGCAGGAATACCCCCTTTTACAAGTTTTTGTTTTCTACGCAGCAAATATTCTTCTTCCTAGTTCTGATTAACTATTTAAACCTATTTCCTCCAAAAGCGGGATGGCATGCAAGGAAACAATCTGTCCCCAAGTACTGGTTGGGAGAGCTTACCTTTTCCACCCTTGCATATTTCTTGATGTCAATCTCCTTCCGGCCATTCTCCTCAAACTGCACAGTTTTGACGGCATCCAGGGCGATGGTGCAGGCCAGAGAGGACCACCGACTGATGGCTTTGGTGGCGATGGAGCTGTTGATTATGTTCAGCATCGTATCTCGGTTGCTGGTGTCGACGGGGGTGCTGGAGAAAAGAAGACCGTGTGACATGCTCAGGGGAACCTTGGACATTCAAGCAAGTCCCTCCTCTCCATCTCAGTGAGTCTCATGACCCAGCAGGCAGAAGCAGGGCAATCTTCCTTTGCAGGAAAGTGAGCAATGTCAAGAAGTAATCTGGTCCCATCCCTCTGCCTTTCGGCAAGATGGCAGCTAACCCACCCCTGGGAGGCGTCTCAAATCCCCGGTAATGTGTTCCCATGCCTGACACCTCTCCACACTCACATCTAATGGTAAAATACGTTCTTTACCTTCGGCTTCAACCAAATACACGCTCCAACTTTACAACGTGGGTCAAGACACATTTGGTCTTTGAAGCCCCATCCCTAGTCAATTTTGAGTTCCTCTTGGTAATCGGCCCCGATCTCTACCATCCTTAAGACATCTTATTCTGCTCCATCTGGTATCTTAAGAACACACGGTGCACCAGGGTTTACTGTTTCTATGTTAGTCTCCCCTAACAAAATGATCAACTTGTCCACTGTGAGACTGCTTAGAACCATAAAATGCAACTGTAGGGGCCGGGCAAGTGGCTCAGTTGGTTAAGTGTTGGCTTAAGAGCGCGAGCTCTGAGCCAACAGGGCCGCCAGTTCGATTCCCATATGGGCCAGTGACACTGTGCCCAAGATGAGCTGTCGCTGAGCTGCCAACAGGTGGCAGGATGGCTCAGCTGGTGTAACAACAAGATTGCCTGTTCCATGGTGGGCTATGCCCACCTGCAACTAAGACTGAACTCAGCACCTTGAGCTGAGCTGCCGCCCAGGTGACTCAGTGGATAGAACGTGCACTCTTAACAAGGCTGCTGGTTCAACTCCCACAAGGGATGGTGGCTACGTCCAGCCGTAACTAAGATTGAACACAGCACCTTGAGCTTAGAGGCCACGAGCTGCTGAAGGGAAGCCAGATGGCGACTGGTATCCTCCACAACAAAGACTGAAGAACAACAACTTGGCTGGTCCCCTGCCCCAATTCCCCAACACTATTCCCCTCCCCCAAACCCCCAGTAAAATCTTAAAAAAAAAAAAAAAATGAAACTGTAAAGTCCTGGGATGCCATGTGGTCCACATTTTCACATACTGCTGAATCCCTTTGGTAATGGTGTAAGGCACATAATAAACAATCATTAAATATTGTTGAATTGCATTTTAGGGAAGCAGCAATAGCTCCAAAAGAATTATCTAAGATATGCATGCAGTTATTGCTGGATAAAAAGAAAAACTTTCTAACGATTCAGCTCCTTACTCAATAAATCCTTTGGGCATCTCTACACTTAAACACCTCATTCCCTAAGAGCACCAGATAGAGGCATTATCACATGCTGTGGCTTATTACAGCAGGCAGTACAACACAAAGCTCCCGAAATTACTAGACACTTATGTATCCATGACCCAACCACATGAAAAGGTAGAACATTATAGGTTTTACTTTTTAGAGAAAAAATTTTAATTAAAAAAAGTTGTGTTGTGTAAAGTCCTGCATTTCTGCATGCCTTCCCTTACCCTGTTAGCACTCAGCAAGACGACTAACAGGAAGTTCTTCGATTACTACATGGGATTCAAGTCGCACTTTCAGTCCGTCTTTTTTATTTTAATGGTAAACTGCTGGCCACCATCCTTCACAACGCTGTATGAGAGTACCGACTCAATTATAGTCACACATGCTGGCAGGATATTTTAAGTCCTGAATAATTCCAGTGATCTAATTCCTTAACTCATCCTCCCCACCAGAGTCTTGGCTCTTGGAAGGAAGGTTTATCTTACGCACTACACATTTCCCATGGAAGTGCCTAACATGGGAACCAGAAGACAGCATGTAACCAAAATGTTCTGAAGAATTAAATCTAGCTTTTATTTGTATCCTTCGCCATTTTCTAAAGCTTTTATTTTCTTTATCCTTCTCTTCACTTTGCTCTACCCCGTTTCCCCTTCTCACAAATGACACAGGGTATAAGCACTGTGTGTGTGACATGGCTGGCCTTCCTTCACCGCCTAAGAACAGACCAGTCTTCCAGGCTCCCCATGGCCGCTTTGCCTCCTTGCCCCCCAGTACCTGATCTTCTTAAGGGTGCTGATCATATCATCCAGGGCCTTTCGGTAAGCACTGATCACCACTGTTGGGTGCATCTGCTGCTCCAGGAAGTGCTCAGCCACGGACAGCATCTCCCCCGCTGAAAAATGACACACACCACAATGACGTCTTAAAAAGCATCCGGGTATCAAGGCAACTTCATTACACTTCTAAAGACACCTTTCTTCCTAAAATAAATTCTCCCCAAACACAGACCATTTGGCTAATACCATTCCCAATTTTACACTCTGTACAAGCCAATTCATAAAGAAACTATCCTCATCGCACATATTTTAAATGATCAAAGATTGATCCGAGGTTTTACTTATTCTCTTGATCTTTCTAACTAAATGTTTGTTACTGGTTTTCTAAACAAAAGGAAAATTTTTCCAAAGACTAAAATAGAAAAACACGTAACAGAAAATTGACTTATCTCAACAACTAACATGCAAACTTCTGGTACTAAAAACAAATAAAACACACAAAACCTTTCACTTGGAAGAACACTCACAAAAATGAACAAAATTTACCCTCTGGTTGAGGGATTATTGGTAAAATGTCCTTTTAAAATTTGTCTTTACTTTATAATTAATACACACACATACACTACATAATATAGATGCCCACATGCAAAAGCTTGTTTCTTAAAAACAAACAAACAAAACCCCCTAAAGTTTAACAAGAGAAATGTGATTTTTTTTTTTGGTCACAAAAAGCCTTTTGTACAGATTGCTTGTACTACTTCCCCAGAGGCACTAATTTTAAAAATTTACACATATAAAAAATTTACACGTGCCAAAGTTCACATGCATGCTTTGACATGTGCCCAAATGTTTGAATTCAATACTTTATACCAACTCCTAAGTGACCATCATCTATATTAAAAGAAAGATAATCAAATAAAAAAGAGCTTGACTAAGTTCACTTAGGAAGGATGTGCCCTGTTAAAGGGCGGACAGTCGGAACAGGAACAGGGAAGAAAGATGTCTTTAGAGATGGTAGTTTTTCTTCTTTTAAAAAAGAAACCTATACCTGAGACGCTCAGACTCATGGATACTTAACCTATCTAGTATCTCCAGGAGAGTCAACTAAAACTGCAGCTAGGAAATTCTACCTGACATCTACAGCTCATCTACCAAAAAAAAGTGAGAAAGCATATGAAGTCTTTCCTCCCGCTTTCATCCTCCCAAGTTGTTTTCAAACTACAGAACTGGCATATGTAATTCTCAATCCTCAAAAGAATTAGTCTAAAGATGGACTAGTTGGTGGTGGCTCATGCAAATTTTCCACCCAGCTCACCATTCTCAAAAATACAGCAAAGGCATTCTAGAGTTAAAAATGTCACTTTTAAGAAGTTCATATAATAATTTTATTGTAAGGACTCTTTTAGGCATGTGGGCCGACACTATAAATTGGCACCGTAAAATATGGTGGTTTTCTCATTTCCTAACAATGTGCTGTTGCAATCAGATTTTTAAAACTGAATGTTTCGATTATAGAAATTTCACCAACTTACAGTGTACACAACAAATAAAAGCAATATGCCAAGTTTGCAGAAGTGACCCTTTACGATCCTATAGGAAGCAGAAAGATTATTCATTAAAACCTGTGTGGTCGAGACTCATTCTCAAGAGTCCATGTGCCACTTTGACTCCTCGCTTAAGGTTGTTACCCCAAACAGGTATCCGCAGCACTTTCGTGGTAAGACCTGAGCAGACGAAACGTTTGAGTCGCCCAAGCAATACATTCCTAGGTGAGGCTGAAGAAGACAACGCTCTGCCTTGCTTTAACTCTCCCTATAAACAAGCCTCCTTTGCGTGGTACATTTGGTACCACGTTTTTCACATTTTTGTGCATTTTGTTGGTGATTTCACTGTTCAAAATGGCCCCCAAGTGTAGCACTAAAGTGTGGTCTAGTTTTCCTAAATGGAACAAAGCTGTGACGTGTCTTACAGAGAAATCATTAGATAAGCTTTGTTTAGGCAAGAGTTGTAGTGCTACTGGCCACGAGCTCAATGTTAATGAACCAACAATATTATTAGATAAAAGTGTGTTTACTACAACACATAAAATAAGGTATATATTTCTCAATTGAAGAATGTGACCAGAGGCTCGCGGGAACCTAATCCCGTATTTCCCCTAGGTTTAGCCTTCGCTAATTCAGTTTGTGGCGACTTCATAGAACATTGCTTACTCTAACAAAAATCGACCGTATTTTATTCGACCAGATTTACACAGCTCATCCTATGCTATTGATGAATGTTTTATACTCAGTTGAAGGAAATACGTAGGTAATTAACAAGTTATTTAATATCTGTAATTAGTGGATTGGTAACAATGTCCTTCTTAAAATACGACACAGACATTATTTCTGGCAAAAATCTTCAAGTTTCAATCTAATTTTATCAACCTTCCATTCTTCTCTTACCAAGAATAATTACTGATGTGGTCCCATCTCCAACCTCTTCATCCTGCGTCCGGCTAATTTCAATCATGGACTTGGCTGCTGGATGCTGAACTTGAATCTGAAAAGAAACATGTAGCTTGCCACTAGACTCAACACCATTCACGCCCCTCTTACCACTGTGTGACCCTAACCCTTAAGCTCCTTGCTTCCATACTTAGTCCCTTTTCCCTTGTTTTACCACAGCTCGAACGATTAAAAGTGGCCCCCAAAATATCTAAGTAAACCACCTTTCCAAGTCCCTTTCCTTTTGGGGAAAATGTATTATGCTGACTGTTCTGAGAACAGAACAGTATCTTTTACAATATTACTGGGAGTACCACTATTGTGGTTGAATTGTGTCCTCCAAAAAGACATGAAGTCCTACCCGCTGGAAACTATAAATGTGACTGTATTTGGAAATAGGGTCATTGAAGATGTAATCAAGTTAAGATGAGGTCATACGGAATTAGTGTACGCCCTAACTCCAACCACTGATGTCCTTATAGTAAGAGACACAGGAGACTGCCACATGACAAATGAGAAGCAGGCTGAGTTCACAAGCCAAGGAAGGCCAAGGATATCTGATGGCCAAGGCCAAGACCAGCCTTCGGAAACTAGAAGAGGCCAAGAAGGACCCTCCCCTAGAGCCTTCAGAAGGAGCACGGCTTTGCTGACACCTTGATTTCAGATTTGTAGCCTCCAGTCTAGAGAATAAATTTTTGCTGTTTAAAGCCTCCCAGTTTCTGGTAATTTGTTCCAGCAGCCCTAAGAAACTAGTCATCATCTATATATCTTTACAGGTCCCTTATAAAGGTGTTAAAGCATAATGAAAGGTCACACCTCTCGAAGAATGGCATTGCCATCATTGGTCATCACAATGCCTCCCATTGGGTCCAAAAGCATCTAGGACAAAAGCAAAAGTTATATTTAAGTTTTCCAGATCACAGGAAGGGAAACTCTGTAGCCCAAGGCTTTCAGTAAGAGATAAGCCTACCTTCATCATGGACTTGGGTCCCAAACATGTTCGGATGATATCGGCAATGGTCTAGTGGAAAGGAAATATAAACGCATAAGCACAAGCCAGAGGACAGTTAGGAAAGGGGCACGAGTGACCCCCAGAGTGGGGTAGGCAAGCACCTTAGATGCTGCACGCCATGTGGCCAGATTCCGTTTTGTTTTCCCCTTTGGGAATGCGTTCAGGGTGGCGGCAGAAAGATATGACTTTTCACAAGAAAAACGGGGACATGCCTTCCAGAGCTTTGGTTTCCCAGCAGTCCAGATAAATGGAAGTCCATGTCTTAGCATTTCTTTCCATGACAGTGACGGCCACACCATGCTAAACCAGACCCAGGGCTTTTTATTCCAAAGATACTGAATACCTATCTGGGCTCTACAGTGGGCACTAGGGATACACGAGGGAATACATACAGTGCTTCCCCGCAAGTAACTAACTCAGTCTAACAGACAGACACAAATAGGATATTATTATAACAGAACATACACAGCAGTGGAATTACGTCAATCCGAGAAGGTGCTTAGGCCTAATGCAGAGAGAGGGCTTCCTTCTCTCTACCACTATCCAGGAAATGACCTGAAAGAAGGGATGCCGACTTTTCCTCTAACTGCAAACAGATACAGAAATACTAGAGAAGGCAGCTGGAGGAAAACCACCACACTTTAAACAATTTCACCGATAGGCTACCTTGGCGGCATTGATGTTTCCAGATTGGACTTTTCTTCCAGATTCACGCTTTGTGTTCTGGCCTAAAATAGATAAAAGACAACAGCGCAGGATTGTCCCATTGTATATAATCCTGACTTTTGAAAATAGAAACAAATACATAGGTTTCATAGGTGTATACGTAGATCAAAGCTGATCAAATTGTACACTTTAAATATGTGCAACTTATTGTAGAATTACACCTCAAAAAACGGTTAGAAGCAACCGATAATGCTTCAACTTTGGGATCTTGGTTATCACTTTCCCTCTAACCAAACATCCATGTATTGACAGCATGGATTCATAACCTGAGATTCACGCATAGGCCTCAGTGGCAAAGTGAAACCCCTGAGATTATACGAGAAAATGGGAGCTTCGTCTGGGAAAAGGATCTGTGGCCTCTCATCCGATTCTCAAAAGGCCGGTGACCCTAAAAAAGCACAAATCACTGCTTTATATAAAAGGGAGTTTGGGGGTTCGATATTTTCCTGCTTGGAGAGGGAGAATCACACCCTTGATAGTCGCAGCATAATTACGGATAGTGCCCCCCCAGTGTGCTGTGGAACGAGAACACGCTTCGGCTGAGTCCCAGTTTGCAAGCTACTGCCACTCAAGGCACGGCTATAGTAAGAAAGCCTCAGTGGCCCATTTACCATCAGTAAGAGCTGCCACCCATTCTGACAGGGAGCCCCCTGGGTTACAGCCACGGAGGCCAGGGGGAAACGCAGATCTGAAACAGGCTTCAAAATGCACCGCTCACCCCAGGGCCCTCAGTGCAGACAAGCCAGCCGTCTATCCCCAAACCAACGCACGCTCATCTCCTTCCCCTCTCCAAATTATACATTCCTCGCCTACTATTTAAATCTCATCCAATCTAAACATTCACAACTCTCAACGCTTTAGATGCCTATTTCAGGCAGCGGTGAGTAACACCCTGCGCGAACCTTTCGCATGGATTCATCAGAAAAAGTTTAAGTGTTTTTCTGGTTAAGCCAATTTCCCCCCCCCCCCCTTTGCAAATAGTTATCTTCCCAGGTGTAGAGAAAACGGTTGAAACCTCTGAACGGCATTCGGGATACAGGAGCAGCTACGGCGAGGTGGGCCGCTTAGGCGGTCCGCTGATGGCCCAGAGGCGACACACTGAACGGACACACACAATGGACGAGGGGCTCATCGGCCAGAAAGAAACGGGGGATGTTCCCAAGGCTCAGGAGAACCAGTAAGGAAATTTGGGAAAACTCAAAGTTGGTTGGTGGCAAGGATGACCACGCAGGCGACACTAAGGGAGTCATCCCATCTCCGACAGACCAATGGGGAGGGAAACGGAGCTTCAGGGGCAGGGAGGGGCTGCGGGGCGGAAATTCAGGAGGGCTGTGGCCGAAAAGTGACCGAGGATACATACACCACCTGCTGTTTGGCTCCTTATCTCATTTGATCCCCACGATTCTACGGGGGCAGTACCGTTCACCCCAACACCACAAATGGAAACACTGAAGCGATTTGGCCGAGGCCATGCCCGCTACTGAGAGAGAGACCAAGGCTGGAAGGCGAGGCCAAGCCAAAAAACCCTTCTCCGTTTCCCACGCTGAAAATCACGCATGGAAGGGGGCAGGGGGCGAAGGGCAGGCCGGGTGGGGGCGAGTCGCCGTGGAGACAAGGGGCTCGGAGAGGGCAAGGTCAGTTTGCGTTTGTGAAGACAGCGGAGCGGGCTGAGGGATGACAGGAGAGCGGGAGACGGGGCTTCCAAAATGAGGATGACCGGAGGGCTCAGTGGCCGGACCACGGCGGGGCTGGGCTGGGCTGGGGCAGCCCTGAAAAGTGCAGACCCACGAGGAGCGAAAACGGGGTCCCTCCCCCGGCTTCCCCACAACTCACTGAGCACGAGCACGGGACGATGGCCCATCATGGCGGCGCGATGCGGAGCCCGGTACCCAGAGCTGGGGAACCGGCAGAAGCTTCTGGAGAGAGAACCTGAGAGAAGCCCAGAAAACGCTGCCTCCTCGGGGCTTACACCTAAACCCGCTACTTCCCGGGCCTCCGCCAATCAGCGCACCCGCCTCACTGACCGGCACGAAAACAAGCCAATTGGGATTCTCATCCCCGCCCCCTACGCAAGAACGGCAGGGCAAGCTTGATAGAGAGCGCGCGAGGATGGAAACGGCGCTTGCGCAATAGGGTGGCCGCTCCCGGCCGCGTGCGGCGCGAACTTCGGCGCAAGCGCCAAGGCTCGGGCAGTTGGCCGGCACGCCGCTGCGCGTGTTTCAACTACAAGGGAGGACGCTGGGGTTGTGGCTTTCAATTAACACCGCAGGTGATGTCATTAGACTGGCTTGCACCCCAGTTCTTCTCAGGCCGCGAAGATCAAGAAAGGCGTGGCAGTTGCCACCATTCTTTCGCCCAGCCTTAGCTACGGGGAGGGGTAAACGGGCGGGACTTCAACCGGCAGTTGAGGGAAGACCTGGCGGGTTGGCTGCGGGTGACGTGGGAGTTGTAGTCCTGTCGGGCATGCTGGGAGTTGTGGTTTATTTCCTCTGGACTCCTTGCTGTGCGGGGACCTTACCTTTCTTAGGCAAATTCTTTCTACTGACTGAAGCTGTGAGCGGTACCAGAGAGCGATGGTTCCACACCCCCCCCCCCTCCGAGTTAGTCCATCCAAAACATTTCCTCAAGGGTTCCTCGTAGGGCTTTGAGATTTTCTTTTCTCCACGCCCGTTGCCTCCCCTGCCCTCTTGACATCCACTCAACGGCTGGTCCATTAGAGATGACCGGAGTCAGAGCTTTTAAATTACCTTACTGGAGTAATTGCCCGTTCGTAGGAGACTCTTAAGGTTTGGGTTTGGTTGAATTACTATTTTGTCCAGAAAAAAAAGAAGCAATAATAATGGAAACAGCTGTGTTCCAAACTAATGAAGGGACCAGGAGAGTACAAACAATCCAAGAAGAGTCACTTACATTTGGCCATGAAATAGAAGAATACACCCTTTCACACGTTTTCTTCCCCAAATCGGAACAGCCTGAAATGTGCTGGAGAGAACTTACGAAACGGTCAACAGTAAAATAATAGCGTGGTTGTTGATCCCATGACCCTATGTTTCTTTCCAGGCATCAGGAAACACATCTGTTGGTGCTCAGATGGAACACCGTGCTGGCCATCCTAACAGAAAAGGTGTGTGTCGGAGGCCTTGCTTCCGCTCCCTTAAAAGCCAGACCTTCATTGCCCCGCATTTGGGGAAATTATTCTAGTTGGTTTTTTTTTCCTGTTACTTGGTGAATTGGGAAGTATTTGTTTTTGTTCTGCATTTCCCATTACATGGGAACATGGCTGTATTCCCAGCACCTAGAACAGGACCTGTTAAATTATAAGTGTTCAATAATTATGTGTTGAATGAGTATAGTATTCTTCCTTTGTGTCTTCTCTTAATACTTAGAACAAGCCTTTATGTACAGGGTACCAGAAGACATAGTGTCATCTAGAGTGAACAGATAACTCAGTTTGAGCAGGGCAGCTCCACTGGTGGCCAGAGAAATGCCCGAGGCCATCTGTCTACCTACTTAACCATGGGTGGAGTCGAGTACTTTATCTGAGAGGCCTGCTATGTCATAGCTTGGACATCAGTGAACTAGCTCTTGGCACAGAGCGTGTTGTGCAGCGAGCATGAGCATGACTTTGGAATTGACAGGCCTGGATTTATTTCCAGCACTGCCACAAGCTAATTGTGGAATCTGGAGCGAATTTCCTAACTTCAGTTTCCTCAAATAAAATGTGGCTAAAGCTACTGACTTCATAGGGCCATTATGACAATTTTATGAGATAATGTATGGAAAGCACCCTTTTTCATTATCTTTTTATTTTTATTTGTAGCTGAGCCATCCTGCCACCTTTTGGCAGCTCAGTGGCAGCTCAGCTCGGGCCAGGCATCAAACTGCTGTTGCTCAGAGCTCAAACTCTTGAGCGAGCTCTTAACCAACTGAGCCACTCGGCCGGCCCCTTTTTTCATTATTTTTATCATTATTCTGTTCTGCCTCCTTTTGCTTCTTCCCAACCTCATCCGCTGTTATTGTCTAGTCAGAAATTCAGAGGCTGGTGCAGTCGGGAAGGAGGCTGAGACAGTCACAGAACAGGAAGAAAAGCTGCAAAAAGCAGGGCCTCGGGCCCTGGAACCGGGGTGCAGTGCCTGAGGGTTCTGTCTATCCATCTCCCTCCTGGTTTCTCGTCTCTTACTTGTACCTGTGTCCCCTGACACGATGGCCAAATCCTGTAGCGTTCATTGGCCCCAACGTTACATCTCCGCAGCACAGCACCTGAGAAGCAAGCAAGCTTCTCTGACACAGAATCCAGATATCGATCCCAGAGAATGACTCCAGCCCAACTTATCCCCTGTCCTTTCCCCTTGGACCAGTCACAGTTGCCAAGGAGGATGGGATAATGACTGGGTCACGTGCTCTCTTTTGTTGGGTAGAGGGCCTTGATGCAGCCCCACCAGTGTGGCCTGGAATCTGGGGACAGGATCATTTCCCAGAGGAAGGGTTGTTCAGTAGACAAAAATTACATGTCTTCAATAGGACTCATCATCATCTTCCAACAAATCAATTTTTCCTTCTAACTTAACTATTTTTGCCAAATGTTCTCTATTTTCCCATTTAAGAACTTCTTCCAATGTCCAACCCATGTTAATACCTATAGATTAATTAAAATTCAATTTTAATCATACTTTCTAATCCTAAACGGTTCAAAGGCTTTCCACTGTGTTCAGGCGAAAGCCTAAAATCCCCGACTCGCTGTTGTAGTGGGTCTTGCGTGGCCCATCCTGCCTTCCCACCTCCCTACCCCTAATTCTGGCCAGTTTCCCAGGGCTCGTCATTCTGGCGAAATGCTTACGTCCGTCCCTTTGCTCTCCGATCCTTTTGTCTCCACTTGAAATACCTTTTCCACTCATCAGAAGTTTCCTGTGTTGAAGGTCCAATAAACATCCTCCACCTGCCTGGAGTCCTCTCATCCTAATCTCTTCCCCCTTTTCAAAAAACATTCATTTTCACATTTACTCACATACTTAGTACAACTAAAAGATAGGAGGCCTTACTTCCACCCTGGACTGTCAGACTCGTTGTCTGTGTCCCTGTGTTGATATCACCATCTCCTCAGCATTGGGATTGTCCCGCTAATCAGATACTAAGCACCTAGGAAACTGCGTCTTAGACACCTCATGTGTGCTGTAGGCTCTAGCACACTGGTGAACGTGAAGCACATGTAACAAGAGTTTGTAAAAGGGAAGCTGGTGAGATTTTAGCTTATCCCACACCCTCTGCTTGGTTCCTCTTCGGCCCACTCTGGTTTCTCTGTTGTGTGCCTTATAGAACTTTCCTTGAAGTGACTCAGGGCAGAGCCTCGGCCCCCCGCGCTGGTAGTCCAGCTGCAGGGATCTGATTAGAAAGGCCGTCCCTTGCCGGGATGAGCTGAATACTTGTGCCTCTGATTGTATTCCAGCCAAAGAGGAAGGTGATGCTGTGCCTCTCTGTCGCGCCAGACCCTCCCCCAGCTTTATTAACCTTCAAGCAAGTTCCTCACCAGCTACTTTCCTGAACATCCAGACAACAAAACTGCACTCAGGTAAGGGTGCAGGGAAGGCTTCCCAGGTGGACTCAGCCAGGTGGGGCCAAGCACAGAGGAGATGGCCTGAGCTGTCCCCGACTGATGGGGGCCAACTCCGGGTCAGGGCACCTCTAGGTGTTTCATTGGTAGCTTACTGATTAGTCAGCTCTGCTGATTTCTTCCTGATTCTACTGTTCCTTGCTTGTTAGCACTCCCACTAGACTAGGCAGGACTGAGATGAAAATTCTGTTGCTTGCTAGTAATGTTCGTTAAACGGTGGCCAGGGGAGGAAATAGTAACCATTAGCTCCGTTTCTTTTTTTTTTTTTTAAAGATTTTTTATTGGGGAATTGGGGGGATGGGAACAGTGTTGGGGAATTGGAGGAAGGGGAACAGACAAGCTGCTGTTGTTTTGTTCTTCAGTCTAGTTGTGGAGGACGTTGCTTCACTGGCCCAAGTTGGCACCATCATTGCGCTC
>NW_017731728.1:1248098-1339349 GCF_001890085.2 Hipposideros armiger
GGCAGTGTCACTGGCCCTCATATGTGGGATCCGAACCAGGGCCCTCTGGCGTCCCAAGCCAGTTCTTAACCAACGTGCCACTCGGCCGGCCCTCCGTTTCTTTAAATGTCTCTTATCCCTTCTCCCACTTCCCCATGGGGAAGCCTGTGGGTATTCAGCATACCTGTGGGCAGTCTAACAGGGCACAAGACATCCCGACCCCTGCTTCTGAGGACCTCAGAGTTTAACAAAGAGGTCGAGACCAATAAATAAACGATAGGTGACGTGACTACCAAGATGAACGAAGAGCTGGCTGCCGTGTAGCTGAAAGCATTAGGGGGAAAATGGGCTGACGCAGGTTAGAGTAAATGAGGTTAGACAGCAGGAAGAACTTCAGGGCACTGCTAATGAGACACTATGTCAGGTACGAGAAGAAGGCAGAGCACCCCCTGAGCTCGTGAAAGGGAAGGTAGGCCTCACCTCCTGACCATTTTCATCCACTAATCAAGTATTTACTGACTATTTACCTGCCAGGCACTTGTCCAGGTGCTGGGGACACCACAGTGAACAAACGAGACCGACTGCCTGCCTTCCTGGCGCCTACATTCCAGAAGGGGGACTTAGACAACTATTAAATGCGTAATTACAAAATATGCCATGTGATCATAAGTACTGTGGGGAATGTACAGCAAAGGCAGTAAATACAGAAGGGTCATAAGTTGCAGAGATTGATTTCCAGTTAAAATCGGGCGGCCAGGCAGGCCTCACTGACAAGGCGCCAGCTGAGCAAAGGTGTGTCTGGGCTGAGATGTGCCTGGAAAGGTTAGAGGCGCCATCTTGTTGGCGCCCCTCCCACGGTCACGTCTCTCTCTTGCCCCCTTCGCCCCTGCACTGCCCCTCCCTCAGGAGCTGGCCACAGGCCTCAGGAATGCCTAGGACTCCTGGAATGTATGTACGCCAACCTCCTGCTCCAGACCCAGCTCGCCCAGAAACAGATGGCCATTCTGGAACATTTACAAGCATCCATGACAGGACTGGGTCCTGCGAGGGAAAGCAAGGACTCTTCACTCCCAGCCTGATCTCGTGGGCTGCTGCGCCTCAGCTGCCCCGGCTCAGTCAATGAAGCGTGGAACCAAGTTACTGTGTATGTTCCTTCCCTCGTTCTTCCTGGTTACCCTCGGGGGAACCTGGGCGTGGATATCCGACATAGGGTTGGTTAGGTCACAAGATCATAGGAAGAGCCCACTGAGTGCGGAACACTGTACAAGGCACCTGGAGAGCCACGTTACAGGCGAGACAGCTCAGGGGAATTTGCTGTCTGATAAGGCGGATGGGACAGAGAATTCATTGCAAAACTTCGCGGTACTCTAGGGCAGCACATTACGGGAGTACAGTAATGGAGGGTGAGAAATAGAGGTTATGGGTATAACTGGACCAACCCTGGACCCTTGCTGGAGGAAGCGGCTTTATGATGCCACCTGATGAGCGGGCAGGATTGCGTGGCATGGATAGATGAAGTAAGGTAGCTTCATGTCGGTTGGGAAGCTTGAACGAAGACCTAGAGGTAGGAGAATAAGACATCAGAAACTAGGAGAAGGAGTTCCCCATCCACCCCCCAGAATAGGGTACAATGTAAAGCAACTGACAACAGACGAGGCAGCTTTCTCCGGGGAACTGTTCTGACAGCAGCCATTAAAGGCTCTGATTTTATTTGAAGCCCTGGAGAGCCATAGAAAGCTTCCCGAGAGCGTCCAGGCACGCAGAGGATGGTAGAAACACCATGGGCAACGCATTTTGGGTGGAGGGAGGATGGAAGTTGAGAGACCTGTATAAATTAATCACAATAACCCGATGTGAAACCACCATGGTCTGGACAGAGGGTTTGGAAATGAAGACCAGTAAATCTGAGCTATATCGCAGAGAAGGAGCGGTTTTGAGCCTGAAACATAGAGCGAGAGAGACAGCATCCGGAAGTTTCTAACTGGGAACTCAGTTTCGCTTCAGTGAGGAGCCAAGTCTAGCCGAAAGTTTCTCAGTATTTGAGAGGAGCACGGCTGAGGTTGGCTTAGCCATTTGAGCCACCTTAGGTCACCGCTTCCTCTTACACATTGGCTGGGACCAAGGTGGCAGCCATGGAGGTGGTGACAACTGTTTGGGGTCTGAGTATATTTTGAAGGTATGGCTCTCAGGATTCAGCAATGGATGGATATGATATGTGAGAGAAGGACAAGTCAAGGATGACTCCGATTTTTGAGCTGACCACCTGGAATAATCGAGTCTTCATTTATGAGATGCAGAAGCCTGGGGGAGGCAGAGGTCGGGGCGGGATGCGGAACCTCGGTTTGGACTGTGTTGGGTTTGCGATGCCCATTAGTTATCTAAGAGGAAATGTCCTCCAGGCAGTTACATACACATACATGACTTGAATTCAGTGGGGAGGCCTGGGGAGGAGACAGAAATGTGGTCGACATCTGTGCACTGACGCTATTGAAAGCCCCCAAACAGGAGACGATCACCTTGGGGATGAGGGGGGAGAGAGCAGAGCTGTGAGAGAGGAAGAGGGGGTGTCACGCCGCTGTCCCTGGCTGGAACTGGAAAGGCTGAGGGACTGTGAGAGGAAAACGTGTTCAGGAATGGAGGAGCCCAAGCACCTTCCTTTCACTGTTTGGAGCCAGAGGTGGGACAGGTGGGGAAGTGGCGTGTGGCTCTGGCAGTGCCTTGACCACCAGCGGGCTCCTAGCATCTGTAGGAGTGGCGGTCAGAGGGACACTGCTCACAGGAGGACAGGGGACCTGGCCGTACAGCTGGGCATTCCCTCCACTTGCTTCATTCATTCATTCATTCATTCATTCCACAAGCATTCACTGAGCATCTCCTATTATTAAAAAAAGAAGGAATTCCCCGGTCCCCTCATCCCCCTCCATCTACTGCCCCAGCTCTCTCTTCCTGGCTTGCAGATGGCCACCTTCTCACTGTGTCCTCATGTGGTGGAGAAAGACAGGAAGCTCTGTGGTGTCTCTTCTTACAAGGGCACTTATCCCGCCATGAAGGCCCCACCCTCATGACCTCATTCTAACCCTCATCACCCCCCGAAAGGCCCATTTCCAAAGACCGTCCCACTGGGGGTTGGGGCTTCAACACACGAATGTGAGGGGACACAGTTCCGTCCATCACATCTCCTTTCTCTTACCCTAGATCCAGCCCTTCAGTAAGCCCACTCGGCTCTCCCTTCCGAGTCCAGCCAGAACCTGACTGCTTCCTGCCTTCTCCACTGTCACCCATCACCGCTCTTGCCTGGATTGTCCCAGCAGCCCCTCCACTGGCCACCTGCTTCCACTTAGCCCTGCAGTCCATGCTCCCCAGACAGCCAGAGGATCCTCTGAAATAATCAGACATCATTCCTCTGCTCTTGACCCCTTACTTGCTCCCATAATCCTTAGAGTAAAGCCCAAACTCCCTCCCAGTCGTGTGTGCGCTCACCTCACTCTGGTCAGACAGCCCTCCCAGTTGGCGCAGGCAGGGCACAGCTGTCCCCTGTGGTTTGGGGCCCGACGTCCCCACCCCCACTTCCTTACCATCTCTCTAGCAATCCAGTCGAACAGCAGCCCTGCCACTCTGTCCTTCACTCAGCTTTGCTTCTTTAAACTTCCCTCTCACCACTGCTATGTCCTCGGGGTTGAAAGCAGGGCCCGCCCGACCTTGCAACGCATGGCTCAATAAATGGCTGTGAAATGAAGAGCTGCATGGATGGGCGGGCGCGTGCTTCACAGCACTGAGCTCCAGGCTGTCCTGCGTCTCAAGTCCTGGCAAGGCCACAGAGGGAGACCCGGAGCAGACAGGCCATGTCTCCAGACGGGCACTAGAGGGAGCCAAGTCCTCCTGTGCCCATAGCCCAGTCCCGTCCCTTTCTGCATCCTGAGCTGTTCAGAGCCTAAAGACCATGTCACTCCTGCCCTGCGTGCGGGTCCCTCCCCAGACCCTAGGCAGAGGAGATGGGCTTCCATCCTTCACAAACCCTCTGTCCCCGGTCTGATATGAAGGACATGCTCAGTGGCTCCCTTTCCAGAGAAAACAGGTGTTCATCAAAAAGTGTCCCTTGCATTTGGGGGAGGCAGGGAGGGGACCAGGGGCCAATTCTGGGATGCCTGCACAGTGGCTCCTGGCAGGGGGAAGTGGAAGGACGTGGGGCGGCCGTCTGCTTGTCCAGGGTGCAATGTGGTGGGGTTGGCTCAGCGGCGGTGGCGGAATCCTTGGGACATTTAGAGAAGAGAAGGCGCGTGGGCATGTGGCTTCTTGAGCACTTTCCCTGTGACTGCAGTCACCTCCGTGCGACCTGTTCCTAGAAGCCCAGCATGCCTTGAACCCCCTCCTGGCCTTGTCAGACGAAAAGGAATCCCCCTCCTCACCAGTTGTGAAATTAGGCCAGGTCTCAATGCCAGCACCACTTCCTCTGAGAAACCTTCCCTGACCACCCCCATCGAGGGGTAAGACCCCACAGGACCCATCTCCCCCAATGTGGTCCTCTGCCTACTCACTTACATTCCCCCAGATGGAGCCCCTGCCCACGGCTGGGGCTTGATCTTGTCCCATTGGATTTCCAGCACCTGGCACAGTGCCTGGCACACAGTAGGTGCTCAATATCTAGTTGTTGAATGAGGGAGGCTCTGTCTTTCCCAATCTCCTCTGTTCACGAGTTGCCATATCCCTGGGGCTGCTGGCCTGATGGCCCTTCCTGAATGTGCTAGCCTGAGCCCCTGGCCCCTGCTGCTCAACCCTTCCAGCCAATAATGGGAGGACGCACTGAGACTGTCTGCCCCTCCATCTGTCCATCCTCAGAGGCGGGAGCCCATCGTGTGCCCAGCCGGCCACCATCCTGTCTGCTTAGCCAGTCAGAACAGTAAAAATCATCACCTCTGTTGAATGCATGTGAAAATGCCAGCACTCGCTATCAATTATCTGCAGTAGTCATAACAATCCCACAAAGGGAATAGTATTCCTCCTCTAAATGAGGAAGCAGACTCAAAGAGGGCTCAGACTTGCTAAGGTCATCCAGAAAAATGCAGAATAAATGAATGAATGAATGACAACTGTCTCAATGACACTGGTGCTTTACTACTTTTCTCTTTTTTTCCCCGTAACACTGGCGATAGCTCAGTGGAGCCAAAGGAGCCAAGTGGTGTTGGGGATTCCTGAGCCCAGAGAGCAGGAAGTAGTGGGGAGGTGACCCTGATAAAGAGCAGCTCCGAGCAGCCCCAAGTTACTCAGTAACCCGAGCCCTGGTCCCCACACACGGCCTGGCCAGGCTGGGCCAGGGCAGGCAGCAGATGCCGGTTTCCTTGGGCACCCTTCAGGCGGTTAGCTGGTCACAGCAGGAAACTGGAGATGGAAGGTCAAAGCTTGGACAGACCCTGGGCGAGGCAGGGTGGGAGCTGGTGATGGAGTCAGAGGCCCCTAACAGGAGGTCTAGGTGGGGGGAGGAGTGGGAGAGGAGGCCCCCAACTCCATCAGAGCTTTCAGGGCCAGAGGAGGCAGGAGGACGTGGTGATCCAAAAGAAAACCATGGGCTGAGCCTCTCCACGTGGGTGGTGGCTCGGAGAGCCCTCAGAGCGGGAGGACGGGCCAGGGGGCCCTCAGGCATGGAGGACTGTCAGGGTCCGGTTCTCTGCTGGACCCAGGGCAATCCCAGCTGGTACCCACTAGTTAAAATATCAACCTTCTTCCATACAGGTTGGTAAAGATCTGTGGCCCATAGGTCTCCAAGTGTCCCCTCCAAAGGCCGGCCCAGCTATCCTGGCCCCTTCCAGGGGTTCCCTCTAGACCTCATCACAATCCAGCAAATAAAGGGGTTAACGTCTGCCAGGGCTGGGGGCCTCCAGGACCCAGTCCTATTACAAGTGATGATGAGAACCTCAGGTCATAGCCCCAGGATCTGGCCCAGGATTAGCACTAAATGACTAGTTGAATGAATGGCTGAGCCACAGGGGAGAGGGAAAACCAGAGGGCCCGAGGAAGTTAGAGAGGCAACAGGTAAGATAGAGGTGGAGGCGGCTGGGACCGGGGAGGGGGCCCCCAGAAGACGCTGGCACGGCCCTGCCGCCCGGCCCTGGCTCTCCCTGCTCTGTAGCTCCTGAAGGCGCTTCTCCTCGGAGGGCCTGTCCAGAGTCTGCCTGGGCAACCCCGAGCAACCCCCACGCCCAACGGGGCTCTGAAAGCAAGCGGCCTCTCTGTGGCTGAAGACGGGGCCTGGGAGGATACCCAGAGGCTGAGTTATCCAAGAATCATTACCCAAGCACTGTTGACCAGACATCCACTGCCCCCACCACTGCACGGAAGGACCTGGAAAACAGCCATCCTGCTGACCAAGTAGAGACAGCCCTGGGCCAGGGGCCAGGGGTCAGGGGCCAGCAAGGGCCAGAGGACTGCTTGGCCTGCCAGGAGCCGCACTACCTGAGGCTGCTCCCCAGAGGCCGACCCCTGCCCGCCCATGCCTGGCTGGCTGGGCCCCTAGGTCAGGAAGCCGGGCAGCTAGAATGCAGCTGACCCCAGAGCCAACGCTGGGCCGGAGCTCCAGACCGTGAGGGGAGGAGGTGAACTGGGGGAAGAAAGGGGGATGGAGGGTCACCTCGGTCCCTGCGCATTCCTGAGAAGGGGCCATCTGTTCCTAGGAGGAGCCCCGCTAGGCACCTGCTCTGGGGAGTGGCTGGCTCCTCTGAGCCCTGCCCACATCTCCTGGGAACAGCAGCTCTCCCTTCAGGTGGGGGCCTGGAACACCTTTGCAGACACCCAGCAGCCCCTCCCACACCACAGCCCCCCCTGACAGGGGCAGCAGTGTAGAGACTGGCCCTCAGCTTTCCTCCTTTAAGCCCCTTGTGGTCTGCGGGCGTCAGGACCGGCTGTGCCAGGCCCTCCACCCGTGTAGAGCTCTCAGGTGGCCCAGCAGCCTCTAGGTCAAGGTCATGTGCCTCCATGGGGCCTGCCCACCCCGGCCCCAGTTCTTGAACACACCGGACGCTCACACGGCCATGCGGGTCCCCTTCTGGAGAGGCCCCTCTCCTTTCTTCACTTGCCCAAGTCTGGGGGTGCCCCTCTTAGACGGCCTGGGGACATTACCTCACAGGAAGCGATTCCCCATCTCTAACCCTCCACCCCACTCCTGTGGGTTCTGCAGCCTCTGCATTTCCCGGGGCCACACATTTACCCCAAATGGTAATTCAGTTCCCTCCTGTCTGACTCCCAACTGGACAGAGGCTGCTGGAGGGAGGGGTCACCTGGTTC
This sequence comes from Hipposideros armiger, assembly GCF_001890085.2. Lineage (NCBI taxonomy): Eukaryota > Metazoa > Chordata > Mammalia > Chiroptera > Hipposideridae > Hipposideros > Hipposideros armiger. The sequence continues at coordinate 1,255,353 of NW_017731728.1, forward strand.
ATATCCCAAGCCTGGCTCACAGTAAGTGCCTCCCGGTGTCTGTCTACCAGGACCCCAGGGGATGCAAATCTTACTGTGTAACAAGGGACTTGACTCCTAAGTGAGGAGGCCCTCCTTCCACCGTGCTTCCCCTTCTGTCCAGCTGCTGGGGCAGCCCAGACCCTGGTATCCACACTGGGCGGCACAGGGAACCCGGGTGTCAGCGTGGCCCCTGCCGGGCCTTGGGGACTGTGGTGGGGTGCAGACTGGGAGTGGGGAGGCTGAGGAGGCTTGGAGCCCGCGGGGTGCGGCTGGGCTGCTGAGGCTCAGACCTGCGGGGCCTGCCGCCTGCCCACCAGCCTGGTTAACCATCAACGTCTGGAGAGCCTGCTCTCTATCTCCAGTCTCCATCTGGCTTTCCAGCTGGGAAAAGATTGAGTAACTCCTCAACTCTCTCTTGTGTTAACCCTGGAGGGGCCAGGCCGGGCCTTTAAGGGTCGCTTATTCCTTGGGAAACGCTCTTTATAAACTAACACCATTTTTTTTTGAGGGGGCCGGTCAACTCGCTTTGTCTCCCCCACCGACCGGGTCGCCGCCGTGCCTCAGCAGGCAGAACACCCAGTGCCTTTCCAGGGTCATTTCCAAGGGGCTGGACCAACCGGAACAGCGCCAGGGTCAGCTGGGCCAAGAGAGACAGGACCCGGGTGTCCGAACGCCCCCACCCCTCCCAGTCCTTGCCCCACCTCGGGTCTCGCCCCTCCTCGCCAGGCTGGAGCTGGGAGCAGCGGAGGGCGCCTCGGCGTGGGTGTGGCCTCCGAGTGAGCGAGCTGGTGAAACCTGCTCCGCCCGCCCCCGAGTGTGTCTGCCGCGCGCGGCGAGCCCAGAGCCGGAGCTTGCCTCGCAGCCTGTCCCATGGCCGGGTCCCCACGCCGCGCCGCGGGCGGGCGACTGCTGCTGCCCCTGCTGTGCCTCCTCTTCCAGGGCGCCACCGCCATCCTCTTTGCGGTTTTTGTCCGCTATGACCACGAAACCGACGCTGCCCTCTGGCACTGGGGCAACCACAGTAACGCGGACAATGAATTTTACTTTCGCTACCCAAGTGAGTGCGGGTGAGGGCGCTCGGGGAGCAAAGACCCCAAGCTTCCTGGCGTCTTGGGAGGGGGCATTTGGGGGCCCAGACCTAGCCCTAGGTGGGCAACCCTCTGGCTCTGAGATGAAGGTGCCCCAGACTTATTATAAACACCCTTTCACAGTGTCTGCCATGGTCCAGGAATTGTGCTGAGCGCGGCACGTGCGTTGTCTCATTTAGCCTATGAAGTAGACAAAGGTGGGGAAACTGAGTCTCGGAGAGGTGAAGTGACTGGTTCAAGGTCATGCTGTCAGAGCTGAGGGAGCTGGTGGGTTCAAACCCAGATCTGAAGCCCCAGTCCAGCTTTGACTGCTCCCTTACGGCACCTCCCAGTTGGCCTAACTGGGCTTTGCTGGGCTGTTCTGGAGACTTTGCCTTTCCTGTAGCCTGCGCCCTGACCACAGGAAAGAGAATGAGGGTGGGGGGGGTGGTAAGGAGTGGGGTGCAGCAGACGGTAATGACAGGTATTAGCACGAAGGCAGCCGAGACTAGCGGGGCTCAGGCATCCCTTCCCCAGTCCTCTAGCATGGGCCCTCCCAGAGTCAGAGAGAAGACGATGCCACTACCTACCAGCCAACCACAGAGCAGCAGCTCCCAGCCCTGAGGAGGAGGCATGGCAGGGTCACCAGCCCCTTTCACAGGAGAGGAAGCTGAGGCTCCGATGGGTTGTGAATTGCTCCTGATCACCCACTTCCTGAGTGGCAGAGCTGGAACTGGGACTCAGACATCCCAAGCTCCCTGCCCCCCAGTTCACCTGCCTGATGACAAGGCCCTGCTGGGGACAGAGCCTCTCCCCTCTAGGTTGGGGGCCCAGCCTTGTGACTCAGGCCCTGGGCAGCTGGGACCAAGGACACCAGATCTCCCAGACTTCATCACAAGCGCTTGGGCAGGGCTTCTCTAAGCCTCAGTTTTCCCCATCTGGGCAATGGGGAGACGGATGCCTCAGTTTAAAGGATCTACATTCAAACAAGGCCCAGAGTGTTAGAGTCTCCTGTAAAAAATATCCCCTGCTATTACTACCCTACTTTTTGTATGCAGAGCTGGCGGCAGGCTGCCCCTCTCCCAGCCCCAGCCTGACAAAAGGAAGCTCACAGTGCTGTGGACCTAGAAGGTGAGGTGGAGGCTTGGACCTGGGCAGAGGGAACGACAACTCCTCCAGCCATGGAAGCTGGCATGGCAGACTCGTGGGGTTGTGCTTTGTCCAGCGAGATAGGGAGTTGGCAGGAACAGGCTGAGAGAAGTAAGCTCTTCTCCAAGGGTCACCACGAACCCCCATTTACTTCTCCCCTGGGCCTCAGTCAAGGCCTCCAAAACCTTGCTTGTTTCAAAGTCTTCCTGAAACCTACCAGCCTCTCACCCCTCTGTCGCAGCGGTGGGCTCTCTTTGGACACAGCTGCCCGCCCCAGATTGCAGTAAGAGGAATGACGGTGGGAGTCCTCCCTCACTTTTTTGCCCTAGGTTTCCACACCTGTGGACTTGGGACCCTGGTGTGGGGGAAGGTTGGGAAAGAGAAAGGTGTGCGGTCCCGGGAGCCCAGGGCTTTGAAGAGCCGGGTCTTCACCTGTCCCTGTGCCCAACGGAAGGCATGGGGCCAGAGTGGGTGTAGCGGCACCCTTTGATTCGGGAGATGAAAGGGAACTCGGCGTCTGCTGCTGTGCTGGGGCACTAGCCTGTGCCAAGGGCATGGCTGCTCTGAGGGTCTGTCGGATGTGTCTGTAGGAAGGCCCTCAGAGCCCATCTGGTCCACTCCTCTCAGACGTGCAGAGAGAGAGCCAGTGAGGACCTGTGACTGCCTAAGATCACACAGCAAGTTAGCCAGGCTGGAACCAGGTGTTTTGACCCGTCTGCGGCCTTTTCCTCACGTACAAGCTTCCCATGAGGCGAGTAATGGAAACAAAGAAGGAAGGGAAAAGCCCAGGGTTGCAGGAGGAACCCTGGAGGCCACGGGAGGAAACACGAGGAAAAGTTCTAAGAAGAAAAATATGGGCAGGTCCTTTTCTATACACCTCTGAGAACTTACTTGCCAGGAGAGGGGTTCAGGATAGACAGAATCGGGGATCTTCTCGGGACAGGTGGGGAAGGGGGGTGTGCCCAGGATCAGGGTGGCTTGTGACCTCTTCCAGGAGAATTCAGCCCCAGCTGTCCCCTTAAAGGCAGGGGGGGAGGGTTGTGGGGAGACCTCCCAGCTCACCACTCCATTTCCCTGCCTCTCTTATCTTATATCCCCACTTTACAGAAGAGGCAACTGAGGCTCAGAGAGCTTAAGCGGCTGGTCCAAGGTCAATAGGTGGCTCTAGAGGGTTTTTTTCTTCCCTCCAACCAGACTCCATCCTGCCCCCACGGGGCACCCCTGAAGGGACTGTGAGGGGTCATCTTATTCATCCCCTTGCCTCTGGCTGGCATAGCCCATGGAGAGTATCTGTGTAGATTGTTCCCCATTGAGGGGGTTTTCTGATGTTTATAGACTCCAGTTGAAAGGCCAAGGGATTGAGTTTTGAGTCCAAACAAACCCAGGGTGAGAGATGTAAATATTATTGCCATTTAAGACAAGTTCTGAAGTGGCTTGGGCACGTCATGGGCATGGAGCCCTGTGACCCGGGCCCCTTTGTTATCCTGCCGTCCTTGGGCAAAAGAACAGACATGGCACCCTTTTTTTTTTTTTAAAAGATTTTTATTGGGGAATTGGGGGGATGGGAACAGTGCTGGGGAATTGGGGGAAGGGGAACAGACAAATTAGAAGCTGTGGAGGGCAGTGTCACTGGCCCTCATATGTGGGATCCGAACCGGGGCCCTCTGGCGTCCCAAGCCAGTTCTTAACCATCGTGCCACTTGACCGCCCGACACCCCTTTTATTGTTTGCCCAAGGAGAAAGGAAGTCAGACAGTGAGGCCTAAAAGGACTCAGCTGTGGGCTGAGTGCTAAGTGATGCTTCTTCTTTTCTATTGTGTTTTAACATCCGGGAACCCGGGCCTCCCGGGCCTTTGAGATGACATCTGTCATCTCTCCCTGTGCCCAGGGGAAGGAATCAGAGCCAGCGGGCTGTAGCCACTGATTAGGGAAGAGACATCTGGGTGGTTTGGGTAGAGGGCAGGGCAGAAGAAGTGGCACCATGTTGGGGACATTTAGGGAGGCTCACTCTTCTTGGCTGCTGGGGCTGGCTGTTGAGCTGCAGACCTCCAATTCCAGCACACACCCCACCCTTTGCCAGGGACTTGCAAACTCACTCCCTATCAATCCATACACAGCAACAAAAAAGCATAAAAGCTTGCTTCTCTCAAAGTTACTGATTACATTCTAAAGTTCAATAATAACTTTTTAGCTTGCTGGTGCTTCTCCAGATTAAACAAAAGAAGGAGACCATGATTTTCTTTCCTTTATGACCTGCCTCTTTCTACATGAGATCTGAGGTCCTTTACAACAAAAACACGTGTATAAGAAAAGGAAAGCAGAGAAGCAGCACACAAGGAATGGCTACGGTAAGGGCCGTGGGCTGCGAGTCCAGTGCAGCTCTGAGCTTCCGGGCAGCCAAGGAGAGAAGGAAATATGATCAGTTATGTGTCCTCACCAGAACCAAGGAAGCCTCCCATGTGCGATGCTTGGATTCTTTGATGTGTGTCTTCCACACCCTCCCCGTGAGGGCAGGGACCTCATGGGCAGGGACCGTGGCTGCTTGATGACAGATACATTCCCAGAGCCTGACGCACCAGTGTTCAGTAAACATCTGTCACATGAGTGCGGGAAAGCAGACCGATTCCTCGGGGGAAGTGGCATTTCCTAGCACGTCATCCCAAGAGAAATGTCTCATGTGAAGCCCTGCAAGGGGCGCGTTTAGGGCCATGGGGGACCCTGTTTCTCAATAGCTTATTTATAACAAGTGTCCTCATGGTCCTCTTTCTCTGGTGTTTTCAGTGACAGCAAAGGTATATAGCATGTGTTACTTCCCATGTACAGACCCGAGTGTGCACCGAACAACCCCGAGGCTGTGTTTCAAACCCTATTTACAAGCAGGTGGGGAGGGGTACAGAACTCATACGGAAGCAAACCATTTGTGTTTATCGCATCGCCAATATCAATATTACTGTATGTTATTTGTATTTGCTTAGGTTTTTTTTATGCATAGTACAGAATAAAAAGCAAGCAGAAAAGACCCCAAATCTCCCTGCCCAGAAACCCCATTGACACTTGAAAAAAAAATCAAGTAATTCACCTATACAATTAAAAAAGTCAAACTATAGAAAGCAACAGGCTAAGAAGTGAAAGCCTGCTTCCCAGAAGCACCATGTTGCATAACTCCAGGGGCATGATTTGCCCTGGAGTGTATGTGGGGGTGGGAGTTGGGGGGGGCAGCAGCCCTGCCCCTCCCTTCAATTCCTTCTCCCTGAGGTAATCTCCGCTAACAATTTAAAGCCATTTCGTAAATTATTTTTTTAAGTGTAAAATCCTCAGAATGGAGAGGTATAGATTCTGAAGTATGAGGAATGGAGGTCAGACATCAAGAAGGGCTTTCCAGCAGAAAGGGAAAATTGAGAAGCCTGGAGGGGAAGAGAATCTGAGAACGGGAGGGCAGGGCCCGCAGGAGGAGACACACAGGTTGGACTTTTCCACAGGGGGTCGTAAGAGACCAGGGATAGGGCAAATGACGGGGGCATCAAAGAGCAAGAGAAGGCTCTCCTCCCTTGCTCTGACATGGGGACAGCAGGGATGGTCTGGGTCCCACTGCCCCGAGCTGGCCAGCTCTGCACAGGTGCCTGGGGCGATTGACCGGCTGGGCTCCATCTCAAGGCGGCCCGGCTGCTGAAAGGCGGGGGCCGTGAGGGTGGCTGCTGGGTTGGCAGCAGCGCCCAGAGCAGCTGCCGTGCCCGCAGGCTTCCAGGACGTACACGCCATGGTGTTCGTGGGCTTCGGTTTCCTCATGGCCTTCCTGCAGCGCTACGGCTTCAGCAGTGTGGGCTTCACGTTCCTCCTGGCCGCCTTGGCCCTGCAGTGGTCCACGCTCGTCCAGGGCTTCCTGCACTCCTTCCACGACAGCCACATCCACGTCGGTGTGGAAAGGTGGGCAGCCGCAGCCTCCCTGTCCCCCCCCCCTCCCCCAGGTCTAGCTGGGAGGCCCCAGCCCACCGGACCCAGCGTAAGGCCTGCCCTTCACACCTGCTCCCTGCACAGGCTTTCCCGCCAGTCAGTTGGCTTCTCAGGTGCTCTGCCCGCTCTTGCCCGGCCCACACCCTCAGCCACACCCCTCCATGTCTTCAGGCCCCTGCTTCTCACCAGTTCTTGGGAGGGCAGACAGCTTCATGGGAAGGGCTGGGTTGGCGGAGCTCCCGGTTCAAGACCGGTTGTTCCACCTGCCATGGGCTTCGTTCACCACGTGCCAGAACCTCCCTGAGACTGGGTTTCCCCGTCTACAAAAGGCGAGGTGACCTACCAGGCCACCAGGGAGGCGCTTAGGCGGGTGGGGGGTGGGGGGTTCATTGGCTCCTCCCCTGACCCCTCCCCCCAGGGCCCCCTGTCTTGGCCCCCTCTCACCCCCCTCTCACCCCCCAGCATGATCAATGCTGACTTCTGTGCGGGCGCTGTGCTCATCTCTTTTGGGGCTGTCCTGGGCAAGACGGGGCCCGCCCAGCTGCTGCTCATGGCGCTGCTGGAGGTGGCGCTGTTTGGCATCAATGAGTTTGTGCTGCTTACTCTCCTGGGGGTGAGTCTGGAGGGGGATTAGGATGAGGGCTGGGGGGTGGCCAGGCCCTGGGGGCGGGGGGAGGGGGGGCTGGCAGGGCTGCGCCTGCACCTCAGCGCTGGGCCCCCAGGTGAAGGACGCAGGAGGCTCTATGACCATCCACACGTTTGGCGCCTACTTCGGGCTGGCCCTGTCGCGGGTCCTGTACAGGCCGCAGCTGGAGAAGAGCAAGCATCGCCTGAGCTCCGTCTACCACTCCGACCTCTTTGCCATGATCGGTGAGGTCTCCAAGGTGGGGTGGGGTGGGGTGGAGTGAGCTGGGGGTTGGTTCCAGGAACCCCCGAGATGGGCCAGAGAGGACCATGCCCAGGCCAGGTCTCAGGGCGCTGCCTGTGGTCATTGGGGTTCCGGTGGGGGACGCCCTTCCCATGAGGAGTCTCCCGTGAGAGCCCCAGACCTGTGCTCCTTCTCAATAGCTTTAGACGGGTTCTTAGAAGTCATCCCTGGGTCTGCACAGGCCTGAGACCCATCCCCAGGGGCCGTCCCCACTCGAAGCCCTCCAGGGCCCGCAACCCACAAGTCAGAAAGCAGGCCCTTGAGCCTGGCACACGGCCCTCACCCTCCTCACTTTCTCCTGGCTTCTCCCATCTCTTACCCCAGCCTTTGTCCCCAGTGCTGCCTCCCACCTCTTTAGGACACTTCCTTCTGGGCATTTTTCCCAAAAGCCCCTGCACTGGGGTTGGGGATGGAGGTCCTGGGTCACCCCTGGGGGCAGTAGGGTGTGACCCTCACCACCAGCTGTTTCTCCTAAGCACCTACCTGCACCCCAGCCTCAGGTCATCTCTCTACCTTTGTAAACAGGAAAGGAAACGGATAACTTACTTTTTGGTGGGCAGTATTGAATAGTGACTGCGTGCCTAGTCTTACACTAAAGAGAGAGGCTTGTTTTGTATTTCTTGCTCCGTGTTTGCTGTGAAATAGAGCACACGGAACCCTAGGGCAGCTGAGGCCTCCTTGCCCTTTGAGACCCAGATAAGTCTGGCTTCAAGTCCGAAGGTTTCCCCAAGATTCCTGCATTCTCAGCTCTCCTCTGCCTCCCAGTGCCTTCCCGCAGGACACCAGCCTTTCCCTGATTCCTCCCAAACCCTCCCATCAGAACACGCATGTGTGAGTGTGGGGGTTCTGCTGCAGAGCAGATGGCGGGGGTGCAGGGAGAGGTTCCGTGGCACACCCAAGGACGCTCAGGACGAGGGGGCAGCCCCTGCAGCCTCCTTGCCATACTGGCTCTACCCTACAGGGTCCCAGCCTGCCCCTCACTTTGTCCCCTGGCTCCAGGACTGACCTGGGAACCTCACGTGGGCAGCAGGGCGTATGAGCCCCCAGTTCTTACCCCTGGTCCACCCGGTGCTTGCAGGCAAAGCCCTCTCCTGCACACTGCAGGGTCCACCCTCTCGGAGGTCGTCGAGGTTCTAAAACCAATGCCTTTCCTGAGACATCTCTCAAGTACCCAGCTCAGGGCCTCACATACAGGGCAGGCACTTGGTCTTTTCTTTCCTCCTGATATTTAGACTCTCAACCCTCTGTGGTTTTCAATCTCTGGCTCCCTTTTGTGCCAGGGATGCCAGTGCTACTGTTTGTAGAGCGCTTACTATGCTCAGCCTTGGGCTGTGCCCGTCCCCTACACCCCCTCCTTTAGTCCTCGCATAATGAAGTAGGAATTCCTATCCCCACTTTACAGACTAGGACACTGAGGCTGCTGGCAGGAGGTGACTTGCCCCCAGCTACACGGCTGGTAGCTCGTGGGGAGCCACTCCCTCCCTCTCACTCCGCCCGCCCGCCCTCCAGGGACCATCTTCCTGTGGATCTTCTGGCCTAGTTTCAACTCTGCGCCCACTACGCTGGGAGACGGGCAGCATCGGACAGCCCTCAACACGTACTACTCCCTGACCGCCAGCACACTCAGCACCTTCGCCCTGTCGGCCCTTGTCGGGGGGGATGGGCGGCTGGACATGGTATGGGCTGTGGGAGAACAAGGGGAGGACCTGGGAGCGGGGAGAGGTCTGACACCCCACGAGGCGGATTATCACAGGCACGGGCTTGGGCACGTAGAGGCGGGCGGGGGGTGGAGGGGAGGGTTATCAGAGTGAGAGGCAATAGCGGGAAAGTTAGAGGTTAGATGGCAGAGGGACTTCCAGAAGCAGTGGGCACCACTGTGCTGGGTTAGGTGTGGGTGTGACGATTTGAAAGGGCCTCCAAGGCCTTGCTACCCTCTGCTCCCTTAGGTCCACATCCAGAATGCAGCGCTGGCCGGAGGGGTTGTGGTGGGCACATCCAGTGAAATGATGCTGACACCCTTTGGGGCTCTGGCAGCTGGCTTCCTGGCTGGAACTGTCTCCACGCTGGGGTACAAGTTCTTCACGGTACAGATGCCTCTCTAGCCCTGGGCAAAACAGGGGTCTTCAGGGCCTTTTCTTTTTCTCACCTCCCCAACAGGCCCGGGGTGGGAGGGGCACCCACCCAGGATTCATTGTTGTCTTGTGCTCCAGCCCTTCCTCGAGTCAAAATTCAAAGTTCAAGACACGTGTGGCGTCCATAACCTTCACGGGATGCCTGGAGTCCTGGGAGCCCTCCTGGGGGCCCTTGTGGCTGCACTGGCCACCCATGAAGCTTACGGAGATGGGTGAGTTCCCCTCACCGACCCACACTGAAGTCCTTGTCCCCTGGAGTGACTCCCCTACGCTCTCCCCGCTTTGTGCACCACCAGCCAAAGCAGTGTCTATCCTCATTCATTCACCCATATTGTTACTAAAGGGTAAGAGATAATGACCCTCAGGACCCACATTTGTACATCAGGGCTCAGACGAGAGGGCCGGCAAAAGGGACACTCACACTGAGCCTTGAAAACCGTGTGGGTTTCCTGTCACACGAGGGTGAGAGGGGTTTCCAGGCTGTGGGCCGGACTGGAGCCAATGCCTGGGGACCAGAGTCAGCTTGGCGGGGGTCCCCATGAAGTCCCTTCGGCCACTGTGTGACAGCTCCGCGTGCCACCCCTGTGTTCCCACAACCTCCCTGCAGCCTACAGAGCGTGTTTCCACTCATAGCTGAGGTCCGGCGCAGTGCCACCTCTCAGGCCGTGTACCAGCTCTTTGGGCTGTTTATCACACTGATGTTTGCCATCGTGGGCGGGAGCCTTGGAGGTAAGTGACCTTGGTGGGGGTCGGGGGCTGGCAGGATTCCAGGGAGGGCAGAAGACAGGAAGGGGGTTCTCCAGAGGAAGAGCCATTGGACCCCACCCTCTAGCATTCCTTTACTCATATTTATCAAGCGCCTACTTTGTGCCTGTGCAGGGTGGGGTTGTAGACTTCAGGGGTAGCCGACTCCAGGTGGGGAGGAGCAAGTGGGCACTTGCTCCCTCCTGGTGCCAAGTGGAAGTCCGGAGTGGGCTGGGGGCCGAGGCTTCCCTGTGCTGCTCTCTCCATCCACTAGAGGGCAGTCCAACCTCAGGCTGAAGCCCTGAACAGGTGGCGAGTTCTGTCTGTGTTGAGGACAGGGGTAGGTAGGGAGCCAAGGGGCCTGGCTCACCATTCGACTGCAGAACAAAACCTTCAACTGAGGCAGACAGCCCACTGACCAGTCCTTCCTGCTGTCTGGCCTTAGTCCTTTGGGCCTTCAAAATAAAACCTGGGATTATCTTCAGGACCCCTGCTCTCAACGCGAGATTGTCATTCCCAAACAAGGTTCCGTTCGTTCATGTATCTAATTACGTATTCATTCAATAAACACTTTCTGCACCCCTCCTGGATAGGAGGCTGCAGAGAGCCCCGCAGCTATGGTTCATGACAGAATCACTCTGGTCTACTACCGACTGTGCAAACTTGAGTGTGTTACCTAACTTCTCTGAGCCTTAGTTCCTTCTCTGTAATGTGGGGATCACGTTCACCTTCGGGGCACTGTGATAACTCCAGAACTGTCAAGCGTGTTGCACAGGGCCGGGCACACAGTAGGTGCATGACAAATGCAGCTGCGACTTGCCTGGGCTAGGCATCACACTGGCCCCAGGCCTCCCAGCCCCTCTGTGCCCTGTAGCACTGGGGGTGGCCGAAAGCCTCACAAATCCTTTCCTCCCACCCACCACCAGGGCTCCTCCTGAAGCTGCCCTTCCTGGATGCCCCCCCGGAATCCAAGTGTTACGAGGACCAGCTGTACTGGGAGGTAAGACCCCGCGGCAGCCCCTCAGGCCCACAGAGCCCTCTCCCCCTCTCCCCCTCCCCCGCCTCACCTCCTGTGACCCAGCCTGCCTCTTCCCTGCTTTGCTTGTTCATGGTCCTGTGGGGTTCACCCCTGAGCTGTGGCCCCCAGGACCTACCCCGCCACCTGCTCTCCTACCCTGGCCTCCAGGTGCCCGGGGAGCATGAGGACGAAGCCCAGGGACCTCTGAGGGTGGAGGAACCGGACACTCAGGCCTAACTTGCTTCCAGCCCTGGAGAGGACGCTTCCCTTTTAGAAGATGAAGACGGGCTACCATTGGGAAGTCCTTTTCTAGCTCCCATCCCTCCTGCTGCAGGAAGAAGTCATGAGTCAGTGGAAGCCTCCTGTCCATAGGCAGCTCTGTAACTGGCCTTGGCGGGGGTGGTGGTGTTGGGGTGTTGGGGGGGGGCTCCCAGCAGCCTCATTGCCATTCACCCCTGCCCTTCCCCCTGTCTACAAGTGAGGCACCAAGTGACTGCTGACCCCCTGGTCCAATGTCACACAGCCACAGTGAGAACCAGGGCGATAAACTCCGCCGTCATCCGGACTCTGACTGCCTTTTTTGCGTGTGTGTGCTGGGAATTCGGGAAGTTCCTCTCACCCTCTAACTCATGGTGTTAGAACCTCAGGGTGGGGACATCCCTCCTCCCTGTGTCCTTGAGCTCCCTCAAGGATGCTGTGTTCTACCAGGCGGGTTACTAGCCTGGGCTTGCTTGCCTGAAGAGACAGGGAGCTCTCTCTCTCCCAGAAAGCCTGTGTCTGTTACAGGACAGCTCAGGCTGCTGCAAAGTTCTTCCTAGCCCAGAACCGCTGCTGCTCTGACCCTCAACTTGGGTGGCTTCTAAGCAGAGTAGGAAGAGGGTCCCCGCAGGGCCTAAGAGGGACACAAGGAGTTCTTTGCCACTGACTCCTCAGAGGCTGGAAGCAGCTAGCACCCAGGCACCACCGTTTGTCCCTGTCCTGAATCTGAGGAGTGGACAAGCCCATGACACTTGACTGAGAAGGATGGGGGAAGACAGGCCCAGGGCCTCCGACAGCCTCAAGTCATCTGGCCACCAGAGGGCACTCCAGACCCAGCAGAGGAAGACGTGGCTTTCAAGCCGCTCCAGCCTCAACTAAGAATGGAAGTCCTTCCTATGGGCCTAACCGCCTTCCTGTCTGCTTCAGCTCTGCACCTCACCACCATTCATGCCACCACTACATGTCAGGAGTTTTAGATCTCAGGCAATAGAGTATCGGCCCCTCCAGGAGACTGGAGCTCCGTTCCCAATGGACTGGGACTGCCCCCCCTCCTCCTTCCCCCAGGCCTCCGGCAGGAGTTCAGCATGACTGCGGAACTGTCCCTCAAGACCAAAACCCATTCAGACCTAGGAACCCAAGAAGTCAGTGGAGGGATTTCTGGGGCCTGGCCCTAGGACGGGGGCAGAAGGTGCCCCATCAGGCCCCACCCTCACTGTGGTTGGAGGGACTGAGTTTGGTTGGCAAAGAGGCCAAGCATAGAGTTGGGGGGAGGAGGGGACAAGGAGAGAGGCTGAGGGACAAGTGCTGAATGGAAACCATCCCCTGCCCACAGCCCAGCTATGCTCCCACCCCAGCCCTCTCCCACCCCAGCAGCCTCCCCTGCCCAGTGTCGCTGGGAGAGGTGTGTCGGGGGGCATCGTGGTGCTGAGGCAGAAAGCTGACTGCTGACATTGCAAAGGGGTCCCCTGTCCGGTTGCCCCTGCTGGGAGGGAGGGAGTTTGGGAGAGCAGAGGTCCCAGCTCTGTTCAGCCTTCTGGGGCCTCAGCTCCCAGTCCTGCTGACCTGCTCAGCCACCGAGCCCCCCCCCTTTCAAGCAGTCCTCAGCGATCTGGAAGCCACAAGGGGGGAGTCCAGGACAGGATGAGACCCTGCCTTGCCCAACTCATCCTGCCTGGGAAAGCTGTGAATATTCACTTACTCATTCAACCCACCATTTCCCTGCCCTGACCCTCTCCGCTACTGGTTCCTCCTTTACCACAACCAAACCTCCTCCTCCAGCCCTGAAAACATGGGCTGGTCCAGCCCAGGCTGCTGAGCGCTCACATCTCAATCCCCGAGAAGGGACAACTGAGCCCGGAGGGGCCGGGGGAGGGGCGGTTACCCAGCCAGCTGCCCAGGGAGGAACAGCCACAGGTCCCAGGATAGCCCACCAAGAGGTCCCTGACAAAGGACAGCCCAGATGGCCTTGCATCTCCTGTAGCCAGGCAGTTCCAAGTTCTGTCCCCCCCGTGAGTCCTCCCGTGGCCTGGGAGAAGCTGCTGAGCGCTGGGCCCCACAGCTCAGGGAACTCTCTGTCCAGGGCTGACCTCTCCTAAAACAGGCCCTTGGTTTTTCACTCTGCATTTTCTTCTCTCCTTCCCCCAACTTTACCTCTAACGGCAGCGCCCTGGTTTGCTGCCCATACAGTGTTCCTTGAACTGCACTTGAGCCCTCATTCGTAGTCTGGGTATGGGGTGCTCAAGCCCATCATTGTTTTTAGCCAGGGAGCTCAGAGGGCAGGACAGGCAGGGACCCTCGGAGCCCTCTGTGGGCCAGGAGCAAGCCCCTCCTTGGTCTTCTCCGTAGTTCCAGTTCCCGGCTCAGCACCATTGGTCCCCAATACGGTGGCCCATCTATTCAGACTGGGTCAACAGGGTGCAATGGCTCCTTCCTCAGCCCGTCAGGACAGAGGCCTCTGCCCTTCAGGGATAGCCCCTCTGATCACCACCATTATTCCTCTGAATGCAGGACAATCAGACACTTGCCCACTCATGAACTCTGTCCAGCCCCAAAGCCTGAGCTCTGGGGACAATGATGGACAAGCACACGGGACCCTACTGATGGGGGGAGGCTGGCTGCACCGGGGTCAGTGCGAAGCCAGCAGAGCCAGAGGCACTGAGAGCAGGGCTCTGGAAGTGGCTGTTGTTCTGGACCGGCACAAGTGTGTGGGTAACAGGGCCTGGCCGGACAGCTGGACGGGAGGCACACGAGACCCCTCAGCCAGGAGCTAGGAGCTGCTCCGGTGACCTCTGGAGGACTGGCGCTCTGAGCCCCTGCGCCTGGGAAAGGCCTGAGATCCACCCCCGCCATTGGGATTCACATCACGGCTGGAGGCGGCCCCACGGGGCGGGGGGTGGGGGGGAATTAGACACGGCGTGGGTGTCCGAAGTGGGGGGCGGTGGCCGTCCAGGGCAGACAGACCCGGCGGCCCTGTCCCCCCACCTCACCCCGATATTTCTCTCCCACTGTCAGGGTCTCCCCACCCGCCGCCTCCCGGCTCTGCGCCCCTCTCCTTTGTCTCGCCCGCCCGCCTGCAGCCGGGTCCCCGCGCTGCCCCGCGTCCCGGCCCATGCGCCCGCCAGGAACCTCCGGGAACAATGCCGGCCAATGTCTCCCGGCGGCTGAGCCGGCTATGCAAATGCCAACGGCCTGTGAGAATCCCCTCCGCCGCCGCCCGGCCTCCACCGCCTGAAAGGGGCTGACGGCCGGGCGGGGTGGGGGAGGCGGTCGCCGCCTCGGGATGAGTGGCCGGCCGAGCGCCCGCCCGCCGGGACAGAGCGCCATTGTCTCTGCGCCGTCTGACCGCCAGAGCAGAGCGCCGGCAGCGGGAGGAAGGCAAAGGTGACCCCAACCAGGCCTTGGGGCCGAGGAGGGCTGGTCACTTGTCCCCGCCATACCTTCTTCTCTCCCCAAAGAGCCTTGACGTGGGGGTCAGACGTGGGGGTCAGACGTGGCGGGCCCCCACCCTTCCCTCTGTACACAAGTCAGTTCCTTTCTCTGAGACTGTCTCTGGCCCATAGCTGGTGCTCTTTCCACGCCCCCTACCTGTTAACCACGCCCCTACCTGTTAACCACGCCCCTCCCCAATCTCCCTCTATTTTTGTTTTTCTTTTTTTTTTTTTTTAGCTGAGCCATCCTGCCACCTGTTGGCAGCTCAGCGGCTGCTCAGCTTGGGCGGGGACTCGAACCGCTGTTGCTCAGAGCTCAAACTCTTGAGCGAGCTCTTAACCAACTGGGCCACTCGGCCAGCCCTCCCTCTATTTTTGCAAATCGCATTCAGCCAATGGACTCTCGCAGGTGTCTCTGGAGAAGTTCCCTTCCAGAACCCCGAGGGAAGTACTCCTGGTGTTCCCAGAGTTACTGGACAGCTGTCCTAGGGATTCTGTCTGACTTCCAAGCTGAAGCCCAGGCCAGGCCTTCTGGCCTGCCTTCCCCTGGGTCCACCACCAGTTAAGGAGCCTCGTGTTTTACTGGGAGAAAAGCCAGCCATGGCAGGACTGAAATAAACCTACCCAGTGATGTAAGGCTTGTGTGTGTGTGTGTGTGGGGGGGGTTGCCACATCACGTCCCCTCCCACAAGTGAAAGAGGCGCATCCCTCCTACCCTCCGCCCAGAGCCAGTGTCCACCCAACAGGTGGTACGGTCCAACCCTGGAGAATACCTGGACGGTGGGCAAGGGAGCTCTGTGCTCAAGCTGAGTCCCTTTTGGCTGGGAACTCGGACCCTGATCTTGGACGCTACAGGCCGAGCTCCAGGAAATGGACTTGAGAGCCGGCGCAATGCAGGACCTAAGTCCCCTTTTCCTAAATGCCCATGAAGACTTAGGTCAGGGCTGATGCCACTCCTGCGACAAGCTGTTTTGGAGAGGGTGTAGTGATGCCCAGGGCTCAGCATGGTTTGGGGGGCAAGGGCAAAATCAATGAGGACTATCCCAGGAAGTTCAGGCCTTCGGTCCCAGGGAGGCTGGAGGAGGGAGAAAAGATGCTGGGGGCAGCAGTCTTCCAGGAGGCAGGGGTCCCAGCTGCCTTCCAGGCCTTATTCCTGGGGTGGCCCAGCCTTCCACTAAGATGGCCATCTTCCCTTCTCCCCTCCTGGCCTTCATGAAAGGGTTGAGGTGGGGTGGGGCAGTGGAGCTTGGCTTCCTGGGATAGCATTTGAGAGGCTATTAAATCGGGGAAACTTGGGGTCAGGGGACACAGGCTGGGGCTGAGGCATTACCAGCAGGAGCCTGGCCCACCCGCACTCCCCACCTTTGCGGGGGGGTGTCTCCTGCTGCTCCTCACCGACTGCTGTCTTGTCCAGGTTTCTGAGGCAAAGCATTGTCACCTGGGGCCACCTCAGAAAGAAGCCAAACCCACATCCCCACAGGCCTCCACGCAGGGCCTGAGCCCCAGAGCTCAACCCCCTCCCCTCGCCCTCCCCCTTCAAGGGCACTGGCTTTGGGCAGCCTGTGGAGGAGGGTGGGCCAGAGCTCCCTGCCCTGGAGGTGGCCCTCTCTCTTTGGCTTGTATTTCCAGGGTCTCCTAGGTCTGCTCTTGGCTGGTCCTTGGGTCCCTAAGCAGGCCTTGGGCAGGCCTAGCTCGGCTCTGAGGCTGAGACGAAGTGGGCTTTGTTGTGCCTGGCACGGCCTGGACTCCTAAACTCACTTTCCCACCCTGCTCTTCAAGGCAGCAGAGCCCTCAGCTGGAAAAGCTGCCCACCCCCACCCCCCCACCCCCGCCACGCTCCAGGGTCCCCCCTCCGTCCCAGCTCCGTGCCATCCATCTCCGTCTCTCCAGAGCAAGGAATGTGTGTCCAGGACACTGTGGGACTTGTTCCCAATCCCCTTCTAGCTCATTTCACTCCGGCTTTCACAGACCCGCCGTCATCCCATGGGCTGCAGTCTGAGTTCTGACTCTGAGGCTCAGACAGAGGTGTCCCCCCGCCCTGCCTCCCCCACCCCACAATTCCTCACGCTTCATTTTGTCCCAACACCATTTGAGGCGGCTGC
Organism: Hipposideros armiger; assembly: GCF_001890085.2. NCBI lineage: Eukaryota > Metazoa > Chordata > Mammalia > Chiroptera > Hipposideridae > Hipposideros > Hipposideros armiger. Next base: position 1,272,150 of record NW_017731728.1, read on the forward strand.
ACCGTGGGGGGTCAAGGAACCCTGGTGTGGGAGCCGGTGGGGGGCAGGGTGCCCCTTCTTCCCATCTCTGCAGCCTCTCAGACTGGCCTCTGCTGCAGCCAGACCTATCCCTGAGTGCATTCACCCTTCCACAGCCAGCAAGCTTCCATCATTGCTGGAATTAGCACTGGGCTTCTTGTTGGCTGTTGCTAATTAAGACCATTAATAAACTTGGTAATTGATGCTATAGCAGGCTGCAACCGCCAGCAGCTATCATCGTCCAGGTGCTGGCTGGGGGGGCTTCTGCCTGCCTCCATCTTGGGGCGGGCTGGCCCCTGCCACTGCCGGCCCCACCTGGTCTCAGGCCCTTGGAGGGAGGGGGTTTAGTTGAGGCTTCCGGAGAACTGGAGGAGCAACCTTCACTCCAGGAACCCCAAATTGGAACCAGGGAAGTCAACGAGTGTGTGAGAGGGACGGTGTGAGCCAATGGTGCTGGTAACCTTCCCCAGAAAGTTCAGGGCGGGGCAGATGGAACCCATGAAGATGGGGGAGAGCTGGGGTGTACACCCTCATGCTCACCTTTGCTTTCCAGCACCCAGAACTCTCGGGCGCCCACAGCCCCCCTCTGCCTTTAGCCAGGTAGAGTGTTCGAATTTCTCCTGTGGTTAGGGGGCCATTTTGGTGAGGCCTTGAATCTGTGAAAGGGGATACGCATCCCAGTGGACCGGACCGTGTGCCTCACGATTACCGAGTACCTACCGGGGGTAGGGCCTTGGGGTACTCTCAAACAAAAGGTGTTTCTCTCTTCCAGGGGCCTAATCCCTCCAGACTGGACGAGGCCTGCCTCCTCTGTAGACCCCCTCAGCTTTTCACATTCCAGCCCACCTCCCAGGGCACTGTAAGGAGCTGTTTATCTGCTCACCCAGCCCGACCGTCTACTACTCCAGGCCAGTGGCCGGGCTGTGCGTCCTCGCTGGCTGCCAACAGTGACAGCAGATCAGGCTTTGTCGCTGTGGCCTTTCCTGCCTCGCTGTCCCCTCCCTGCCCATCACCTTGAGGCCGCTGAGTGACAAGGTGTCCTTTGGCCCAGCCTGGCCTCTGCACCCCTCCCCCACCCACCCGTGCCCACTCTGCCCCTGAAGTAGTCCAAGGTGGCCCAGGAGAGCTTGGAAAGGGACGCTCCCCCACACACCTGCTTTCCCCCCACCCCCTTTTTCTCCATCCCGACTTCAATGGCTTGACTTTTTTCTGCAGCTTTTGAAGGAAGGATCCACCAAGACTCCCGTTTCCCCAACCCAGGGAAAAATAGAGAAAAAACGTCCTGAAAACAAACTCCTACAAGAACCTTAAAGTAGGAGAAGCTGGTTGGAGAGCTTTAATCCCTTAATCCCTCTCAGATGGGCCTTGAGACGCTAATGATTTTTCTAATTATTCCCCCCCATTTTCCCATCGCTCTGTGAGGACTTGGAGAGGAGTGGAATTCCGAGTGAGAGTTGGGGGGCCGGGAATGAATGGCAGGCCCAGCTCCCCCCACATGGAGCCCTGCATCCAGGCGGCTGGAGAGGAGGGGGGAAGGGCCAGGAGTGCTCCAGCTGGGCCAGCCTTCCTGCCACGACACCCCTGTGCAGGCGGCCTGGGACAATGCGGAGGCGGGGGCTGCCTGAGAGGGCCAGGTGTAAGGCTGGGGTCTCTCCGTGTGAATGGCCCATTATCCTGCTGAGAGGATGGGAGTTGAGGGCCTCCGTGTCCCCCAGGAAAGGCCCTTCTGGGTGATAATCTCCCTGGGAGGTGGTGGTAAGAACCTTTCTAGGGGGCCATTCAGGCCTAGGCCTACACTTGTCTCCAACAGCCTGGGACCCCATGGGCCACCCATGGGGGTGGGAGTGAGGGGTGGGCTAGCAAACATGGCCCGGCTCTGGGCTCAGGCCCCCTCCCCATCACTGGGGCCTGCGAGGCTGAGTTCAGGAAGCCACCCCCGGGCCTCCTCTGTAACCCTGACCTGATCTCGGTACCGAGGGGGCCTTGCCGAGTCACTGCGTTTCCCTAGGACCAGACCTGCCTACGAGGAGACGCTGAACCTGCCGCCTTACTCCACTTTTATGAAACGCTCCCAGGGGTTCTCATTCCACCCCTGCAAATGCCATGTCACACAGAAAATAAAGCTGCCGTTCAGAGCAGTTAAGAGACCCGTGTAAGGTTGCACAGCCAGGAGGGGCCAAGCTGCGGTGACAGCCCGCTCCTCCACACAGCACACGAGAGGCTTTGGCTTTTTTCTGTCCCTCTGCCTGGAATGCTGGCCTCCCCGGTGGCCACGGAGGTGGAATAGCCCATGGGAGCCGGTGAAGTGAGACTGGCAGTGTTGGAGCCCCATGGCGGTGAGGTTGGATCCATTATGCTCGTCTGCTCGTTCTTGTGCCTATTTCAAATTTTCCACACGAGACGTTGAACAGAATCTGGTCTCCCCTAAGCGCCTTATTTTAAAATGCAGTTCCCCACCCCACCCCAGCCCTCCATGTCCTTTTCCCTGCTGTTTTTCGCCAGGCCTTTTATTGCCACCTGACACTCGGCGGACTGCACTTGCTTGCTTGGATTCTCATCCATCTCCCCCACTAGCCTCATGAGGCCCTTGGTCCTGGGGCCTGTGGGTGCAGGCCGGTGCCCCAGCATGCAGACTGGCACTTGGCACGTGGAGACGCTCAGTGTCCGTTAGTGAAGGCCGGGGTGACCTGGGCTTGCATCTGAAGATTCTTGGTAGCACCACCTTGAAGCAGGGAAAGGGCGGCCTGATCTGCCTGGGGCTCTAGGCCTGTGGGGTCCCTCAGCACCTGGAGCAACAGCCTTCCCAGAGCCCCCCAGGCGGGGCTAAGCCCCTAAGTGTCCCATTATGCACCATTCACTTCTCACTTTGTTGGGCCCATCCACAGCCTCAGCGTCCTTTTGTCAGAGGGGCTGTGAGTGGGAGCAGCTATTACCACGAGGTCTCATTATTCCCAGCCAGAGCCGTAATGAGAAGCAGGCCCCAGGCTAGCGCATTCTGCAGGGTCCCTCCCATTTAATAACTATAATAACAGCCACCATTTACGAGCCGTGCTTCACACCCGTGTGTGCCAAGCACTTCACGTGCACTAGCTCATGTGATTTCCCCCAACAGCTCTGGCACATAGCTAACAGCTGTGCCCCCATTTCTCAGACGAGAACACTAAGATCAGGTGAGGATAAGAGCGCCTTTATCCTCAGCTCAGCTGTGGGGATAGAAAGGGCAGGAGGTATCCATGACCCAGGTGGGACGCTGAGGTGCGGTGAGGGACATGGCCTGCAGGAGAACACGCAGCAGATGACCAGGGACCCCGCGGGGCAAGCAGCGGTCCCCAGGCTCTCCAAGCAGTGCTCACAATGCCCTCGGCTGCAGTAGGGGCGTGGCCAGACCATCACTGTCCCCCTCCCAGGGCAGATGCTGGCTCGAGGAGCACCAGAGACTTGCCCACTTGCGCCAGGCTAGCAAGAATCCGGGTGCTCTGACCACACCACCAACTGGAGAGGAAGGGTGCTTCTCTCTCCAGCCAATCCTGACAGGCTCTCGGAGGACCTGGGAGGAGTGTGGGGCTCAGCTACCAGCCCAGCTGGCCTGAGAGGAGGCAGGAGCGGATGAAGGGATGGGGGACAGAGAAGGGACTGAAATTCCACTGTTTCCTCCCACATGGGGAGTTTCGGGGGTTCTTTCATGCTCTGGTCTTTGGGGTTAAACATTGTCCTTTTCCAGCCTTTAAAGAGGTGTGGGAATTAGTATTTTTAATTAAGTTTACTTCTTTCTGAGTGAGTAACGTCTTTACTCCAAAGACACACAGGACAGGCTGCACCACTAGCGACTAGCTGTCCTCTGGCCTGGGTCTGCACGCAGAGTTCCCACCGCAGACACCACCAGAGCTCCCAAATGTGCGCTAAGCACCCTCTCAGCCAGGCTCTGGGTGGCCAGAGAAAACCCTCAACTCTCAGGAGAGCCCTGGGGACAGAGGGGAGCAGAAGGCCTCTCAGAAAAGCAGAAAACAAGGGAGTGATGGCTTTCCAAGGAGAGGGAACAGTGTGTGCAGGTGTGTGACCCTGACATGTATCCGGTCCCTTGTGTGCTCTGAGAGGCAGGAGAGGGGGCTCACCCAGGTGAGGCCGGACTTCCACAGCCGGAGGCCTCTGGACAGCAACCTCCATGCCCTTGACCCTGAGCCTGAGGGCCCTGAGTCTAGAGAGGGTTTGTCCACCTGCCCCTTCCCTGAAAGAAGGGGCTGAAAGGGGCCACCCCTAGTCAGTGGGACCCTTGGCACCTGCTCAGCTGGGGGGCTGGGCCCTGTTCTAGAGACGGGTAACTCCCCCAAAGCCTAGTCCTGATTGGGCCTCCTTTATAGTGTCTCGTGAGGGTTAATACGTGTGGAAAGTGGTTTGTACAACGCTTGACACAGAGTGCACTTTTGACGAATGCTAGCTGTTGTCATTATTCCAAGGACACCCTAAGCATCCCCTGTCTCAATGCCTCCTCTCTGAGGGGACTTAGGCGTTCTCATTCCTGGCCCCCCCCCAAATGCTTCTCCAGGCCTCCCAACTCCATTTATGTTACAGCATTCATCCTGGCTTCTGGGGAGGGCAGTGCGGGGAAGCCCCTCCCAGCACGTGACCCTGTGAGCTGGGGTGTTCAAAGTGAAGAAAAAGACTTCCCCTCCTAGCCCCTCAACTCCGCCCTCCTTTAATAACGCCCCCAACTCCCCCATTAAGGGCCCAGCAGCCAGGCCTGGGGAAGCCCTGCCTAAGGCAGCAATTAGATCGTTAGCACCAGCCCACCTGCTCGGTCCCTCAAACACGTTTTAATGATAATCCCTTAATTTCCCTCAGATGGCAGCCTGGTTCCTGGGTTTTTGCCCCTAACAGTCCCTTCCCTCCCTCTCCTCCCCCAATTAAGGGGTCCTCTCGACAGACAGCCCCTTTCCCAGCTAAGGGCCTCCCAGCCCTGGAGGAACAAGATCGCGCACAGATGATGACCGGCCCACCTGAAGTTCCCACAGGTGTAGCTGAGGCCCCTCAGGCTGTGTGCCTCCCGCCTGCCTGCCCGCCCGCCTGCCCGAGCATGAGCTGAGATGCCTGGGACCGCCGTCTCTCTTCTTGGTCCTCTCTTGTCCCGGTTTCTCTGTGTTCTCTGGGAAGCATCTCCCCCTGGCCTTTCACAGTGACTTCTGTTTTTCTGTCTACCCACCCATGCCACCCTGTCTAGGCTAGCTGTCTCCTTGGCACGTCCAGCCAGGAGCTGCCAGGTTCTGCTGCAGGTGGAACTGAAGCCGGGCCCCTGACAGGCTGTCTCCTGGTGGCAGCCTGGTAGTGACCTCCAGTTGACCTCAACAGAGCACAGCCTTGCCGTCCACCCCTCAGGCCCACTCAGGCCTCTGGCACTGTCAGCCACATAAGGGCTGGCAGAACATGGGGCCGGCCTGCGGCCTGTATCCCTGGGCTTGGAGCAGGGCAGAGAGAGGGGGAGGGATGAAATGACCCAGCATGCGGCCCTGTCTGAAGCCGGAGCCTGGATGCCTGGATGAAGCTCTTTCCTGGGAAAGTTCTGTCACTAATTGACTTGCAAATGGCTTGTTTGTCCCCAGATTCATAATTAGTGCTAAGGATTTCTAGGGCCCCATCCTGGAGGGGCTTTTTTGGGGGCAGCCTATTCCTCTCCCCTCTCTGAGGTCGGCCGGGCTGGGGGTGGGCAGAGCCGGGCACCGGTGCCCAGCTGCCGTCCAGCGTTCCCACGACTCTGGTGCCAGCCTGTGAAAGGCACCATCCTTCAGCCGGGACCAGGGCCAAAGCCCTGAGGCTCCAGGAAATGAGAGAGCTGAGGAGCGGGCAGGGGCAGCGGTGGGGGCCGCTGGCACCCCCAGGAAGGAGAGCCCAGCCGGTGCCGCGGCTGGCATCGCTGAGCCTCCCGCACGATGAATGGGCCAACAAGGGGCCTCTCTTCCCCACGGCTTCCCCACAAAGGCCTTGGCTGCACCGCTGGATGTGGGGGGCCGGGGGCCACTGAAGGAAGAGGAGAGGCCATTCTCGAAGACACCCCCACTCCCAGGCGCTGTGCTCCCAGGAAGGGGCCCAGTGCCTTGGGTTCAGGCCCAGCTTGGACTTGGATCTGCTGAGCGATCCCCCTGGGCCTCAGTTTCCCCCCCTGTTCTATCCCCGGCATGCGTGCCAGCCCTGATGTCCCCTCCTGGTTCCTGCCCACTCAGCTGCCTCCAACAGCCCCACCCCACTGGGGGCTGCCAGTCCCCAGCCCTCTGCAGGCCGTATCTGGAAGCATCAGTGCCCTCACCCAGGCACAGCCCCCAAACCCCTAACACCCTCGCCTCCACTTGGGTCAGGACGAGCGAGTCCAGTTTCTCTGTGTGCCAGGAAGGACTAGGGAGGATCTCAGCTGTGGCTGCCTGCCATGGAGCCATCAGGCCAGGGCCCTGCCATTGCGAACGGTGTGACCTGGGCCTCACCTGTGAAAGGCTTCACGCATTATCACCAGGATCCGCGGGAACTGTGAGTGGAAGGCACTCGGTGTGAGTCCTGGCACAGCGTGGATGCGCCATTGAAGCCTTTCGCTTTCTGCCTCCCTCGCAAAGCTTCGGTCAGTCTGCCTGTGTTTCCAGGTGACTGAGATGTTCTTTCACAGTCCGCCCCCATCTTTTTTTGCCTGACTCTCCCAGTAGCCCCTCTCTATCCCTCATTTCCTCTCCACAACTGGCCATTTTCCTTTGGAAAGTCCTTCCTGAAGTCTAACCTATTGCCTGTTTCCCCTCCCCAGGCCTGGCCTCCTCCCAGGCTGCCCTGCAGCTGGGGCCCCGAGGGAAGGGGGTAGATGTGGGTTCTATGGTAACCCTGAGAAGAGAATGCCCTCTCTCCTCATCTGCATACAGACGGACTCATTTACATACAGACAGGCCTTATCTGCATATGCTCAGTGGGACTCTGGGAGCACATTCCGAGGTGTCCCTCCCAGGCCCTCCCCTGCTGCCCGTCTGGGTCTGGGGCTTTCTGTTTTCAAAAGGCAGCCCACCCTCTGTTGCTCCTCTCCCACCTGCGGTGGCTGGTACCCTGCTTGCGTTTCCTGCTCCGAGGAGTTCTACCTCCTGCCTCCTCGGGCCTGCCCCAAATCCTTCGAAGGGGAGCCCCCTTCCAAGCCAGGAGGCCACCACAGGACGCCGAGGGCTGGCCCCAGTCACTGCTGCCTCTCCCTGCCCAGGACCCCAACACGCAGAGCATAAGGAGGCCCTGAAGCTTGTTGCTGGGGACCCCGGGGGTCCAAACAAAAGCAGGGGGAGAGGGGAGGGCGGGCCTGGGCAACTTCCTTCATGCTGACCCCAGGCCAGGCCGCCTCCAGTCACCCCTACTCCCCAGGGACAAGCAAGGCCAGGTAGCAGGAAGGGTCCCGAAGGGTTGAGAACCTCCCCCTGAAGCACTGCCTGGCCTGGCTCAGCCCTTAGGTGTGCCAGGCTGTCATGCACATGGAGCTGCCTCTTCCCGGCTGCCCCCTGGGCCTGGTCAGCCCTCCGAGACCCTGTCCTTAGGAGGGGCGGGAATCTCCTCCTGACCGAACTCCACCGGGCTGAGGCCCCTGCACGTAGCCCTCCCCCACTTTGGCCTCATTTCCTCTGTGAAGCCGGGAGCTGGGCTATACCAGGTGCTCTCTTCGCGCGCCGCCTCCTTCCTGGGGGCAGGGCTCAGGTGCTGAGCCAGTATTCCGTGTGCGCTCTCAGCAGATGCAAGGGCCCCTGAGGTTCAACTTGACCTCAAGCTAGGAGTCCTCCACCAGAGGAGCTAAAAATGCTGTGGTCAGTGTTTAAGCAGAAGCGGGTGTAGACACATGTGCTTGGATGACACAGGTACCCGAGGTTGCCTCGTGGGACAGGGGGCGGGTGGCTGGGGACAGTGCTGGGCAGGAGACACACCTTCCCTTTTGTGCTGTTCCATCGTACCATGCATATTACTATAAGCCTTTTGATTTAGAAAAACTCCAGGATTCAGACTGTCGTTCCATGGCGGGACTGTGGTTGGATAAGGAAGGGCTTTTTTAGAGCATGGTAGCGAGCTTCAACGTCGGGAAGGACTCGGCTAACTTTCCAGCAGCTCTCTCCAGAGAGGGGCCTGTCTTTGGGGGAAGCATGTTGGATACAGATGTATTATGGGGAAAGGCTCACTGGGAAGTCCTGCCTGCTCTCTAACCTGAATCCCTCTTGCTGGGCATATTTATTCCCATGTCTCCACTGAAGGAGGAAGCAGAAGTGGGTGGCCCTGTGGGGCAGGGGTGCTCTCTCTGCGGCCTGTTCAAACCCAGGAGGGCGTTTCTGAGGAAGGTCCCTTCATGGAGGACACAGAGGGCCACCCAGGGACCTCCCCCATCGGCAGTGTGGGGAGCAACCTGCGCCTCCCTTCTCTTGGGCTTGGGGATGGTGCTGAGAGGCCTCCCGGGCTGGGAGCACCAGCCATTGCTGAGGGGACTGACCAGGTCATGATGGTGTTTCCAGGAGCCCTGGGGTGGCTGAGGGACGGAAGGAGCCAGGGAGATCTTTACCTCCCCCCCCCCCCCCCCCACTGCCCATGGGAGCTCTGTCCTAGTGCAGGTCTCCTCGACCCCTTCTGTTGCTGTGGTGGCTTCTAGCATTGGTCTCTTGGAGCCCAGGGTCGCCCTCCTCTCATTCAGCCCTTCCTCGCCCACTCCAGCCCTGCACAGGCACACCCACGACCACCAGCACTGCTGTTCAGTCGACAAGAGTCTTTATTAGACAGGAGATGGCACTTCCATCTCAGAGGAATCTCAGCTCAGACGACAGCGGGGACCAGGATGGGCCGGGAGGGGCAGCTGGTGGCTCCCGGAGCAATGGAGAGGCCTCCTCTTATCCCACGTAGCTCCAGGTGTACAGGCGGCGCAGGCTGCAGGTGGGGCCTCCCTACTCCCACCCTGTACAGAGTCTTCTTGGAGGGGGTGTCAACTTGCTGGAGGTTAGCCTCATCCTTCAGTAGATCCAGGAAAGCTTCTCAGAGGGAACCCAGGCCAACTGGGTGAAGTAGGTTCTACTTTTTGGTCTGAAAAAAAAAAATGTCAAGATGTCTTAAGTGAAAAAGTTCTCTGGATGGAGCCTTCAGCGGAGGACAGATTTCCAAGGAGAGCGTCCAGTGGAGGGCTTGGGGAAAGACCCACGCCAAAGGGGCCACCATGACAGTGGCTGAGTCTAGGCACCTCCTCTAGGCGCTGTGCCCAGGGCCACGGGGTGGGGGACATGCCGGGGTAGAGACTCAGTTGCTAAGCAGGTGAGAGATTAGGTGGTGGCCTGACGGACCCGCTTCAGGAAGGCAGAAAGCACGCTTCCCTGGGCCAGGGAGCAACCTGGGAGGACTTGGGGGGCTTGCCCAGGTCCTGTGGCCTCTTCCCAGTCCTGTCTTCAGCCTGCAAGGCCTGTTTAGCATCCCTCAGACTTCACCCCTGCACCTGAGAAGCATGGCCCCTTCCTCCCTGAGAATTTGCCAGAAGTCACCCTGCCTATCTGCTCTCAGCCCCTCCCACCGGAAGTCAGCACAGGGGAGGGAGGGAGCATGTGCTCAGGGACCCCAGAACCCCATTTGAAGCCCAGCCCAACTAATGAGTCCTGTGACTCTGAGCAACGTGTCTGTCTTGGGGCTGACTCCACCTTTGTACAGTGGGGACAGCACCGCCCAGTTTTCGGGACTGTTAGAAGATTAACCGAAACAAGGGCTTCCACTACACGGGGTGGTCTAGTCAAGTCTAGTCCTTCCTTGCTGGGGTGGGGGTGCTGCGCCTAGGGGAGCCGGGTCAGATCAGGGGGCTGCATGGTAAGGTCCAAGCACAGCTGTGGTTCCTGCCCCACGTGGGGCTGGGAGCTAGCAGCTCTGAAGCCCCGAAAGTTCACCTGAGCTGACTCCTCCAAGGGCTTTAAAATCTGAGACTCAGAGAGCTCTGAGCCTGGCCCCTCCGCTCAGGTCCCTGTCACCTTCCTCCTACCTCGACTGTCCTCAGACTTTCCAGACTTTCCCGCTTCCCTGCCACCCTCTGCCTTCCCCTGCTGCACCCCTACCTTCACCAGGTCCCTAACCTTGACCTTGAACGTACTATGGAGAGGTAGGGATGGGAGGCCTGCCTCACCCATCGTACTGGAAGCTCCCCAAAGATAAGGACTTGGTCTCCCTCAAACCTGGGCTCCCAGAGGCCTGTGCCCCGACTCCCTCGGGCCCTCCTCCCGCCTGGGCTGGCTCCCACAGGCCCTGAGCTGAGCCAGCTGTTCTCAGCGCCCCCACGACGGCTGCCCGTCTGGCCCTCCACAGCTCCCATCCTCATTCCTGGCTCCAGGTCCTCAGCCTGCCGGGGAGCCCTCCTAGCCCAGGCTGGCTGGACTGGGAGGGAAGAGCAGCAGAGACTGGTGTCTGTCAGGGCCCTCGCCTGGGTGGGGGAGGAGGAGTCCAGATGGAACAGTCTCCCTGTTCCACCCACCCAGCCCGAAGGAGCCAGCATCTCCTAGCAACGGTACAGTAGCAGGGGGCTGGGAAAGGGGGGTGGGGAACAGTGACATCATAAATTATCCCCAGCCCTCCCCGCCAGCCCAGCCTTCCTCAGTTAAGAATGGCCTTTCTCTCCCCACCTGCTCCTCATTCAGGATTCCCCCAGCAGAGTGGCCCCTGCTCAGTGCCCCTTGTAGACGCCCCTCTAGGTCAAGATGACCATTCTATGCCTTCTGAGTCTCCAGGGACAGAAATCTTACCATCCCTGGATCTCCCCAATGGTGGGAGCGGGAGTCTGCCTTCCATGGCCCCCAAGAGCCCCCGAAGATCCCTAAGGGTCTCTGGAGCCTGCCTCTGTGTTTGGGTGGGATGGGGACAAGGAAGGGGAACTTCCAAGCATGTGGTGACAATGACTCCCCTTCTTTAAATGAAACGCTTTAGACTTGGGGCCCCCAAGTCTTTAAGGGACACTGGGCCCAAACCCAACATCTGCAGTCCAGGAAGCCCAAACCGGGGACGAAAGCTGGTGGCAATTCCAGCCTTACCTCTCAGATCAGTCATGTCAAGCCCAAGATCAAGGAACTGATGCTTCAGCAGTGCAGACCTTGGTCAGACATGGGGCAGGACTTCCCCAGACAGAAAGAAGCAAGACTGTGGAATTTCCTGGGTGGAGAGAGGAAAAGTCTTGTCAGTCACAGAAATAGGAAACGGGTGGAAATCTCTTAAATTTTGCCTCTTTAATGCTTTCTTAGCCACATTGAGGAACACATGGGGAGTATTTAGCACGGAGCCTGACACACAGTAAGCCTCCATGTGGGCTATTTTTAAAAATCACATATTGGGCCGGCCGAGTGGCGCGTTGGTTAAGAGCTGGCTTGGGACGCCAGAGGGCCCCAGTTCGGATCCCACATATGAGGGCCAGTGACACTGCCCTCTACAGCTAAGATGCTGAACAACAGCTCAACCTGGAGCTGGGCTGCCCTGTGTCACCGGCAACGGTGTAGGCTGCAGTCCCTGCTGCAGTGGATTGCCATGGGCTACTGTGTATAGCCAGCAGCCAGCGTGAGCGGCCAGCAGCCGCTGTGAGCAGCCATCCAGAAGCCGGCAACTGATCTGCCTCACCCGGGAAGAGCGCAATGATGGTGCCAACTTGGGCCAGTGAAGCAACATCCTCCACAACTAGACTGAAGAACAAAAAAAAGACCAGCAACTTGTCTGTTCCCCTTCCCCCAATTCCCCAGCACTGTTCCCATCCCCCAATTCCCCAATTAAAAAAAAATCACGTATTAATAAGGAGTGTTACTGGCTGGAGAGCAGGAGGAAGGGATAAATCGCTGGAGACCCACCTCCCATCCTCCAGGAACCCCATGGGAAAATCCAGATATGAGTAGTGCCCTGAGTACAAGATGGCAGCCAATTGCCATGGCAACAGCAGAAAGAGTCTGGTTGGTTGCAGGGCAGCGCTGGGAAGCCAGCTGGTGCCAGATGGACGAATCCAGCAGAAGGGAGCCCCAGCCGGGCGAAGCTCATGCCCCCTGTGCCCAGGGTTCTCCCTCCATATGCCAGCCTCCGCCCACCTCTTCCCTCCAGACCTGAAGGCTGCACCGCTATCTGTGGGGCACGAAGCCAAAAGCATCCCGCCTCCGACTCCTGCTTGTACAAGGAATGATGGCTTAGAGACCCAAGACTGTCCTTTGTGGTCTCCCTGGACCACAGGCTGAGGCATCTGAATAAGTCTGCGTTTAGCTTACTCCTGACAGCAACGCTGGGGAACCATGGGGTCGGGGGCTCGAGAGGGTCCTGGGTGTCAGGGCTTGAGGCGCCATGTTGCACACGGTCAGCAGAGGCCACCAGGCCTGGCTAGTGCTCCCTGGGGAGACCTGAGGCATAGGGAGCAGAGCGGGCTGGGGCATGTGGGGAACTGAACTTTGGTGTCCCTGCCCTGTCAGTCCATCCATTCGGAGCCTACCACCCAGATAGACCTGGACTGCTGCAGCCAGTGGGCGGAGCCCAGCACCACCTCTCACCACTTGCTTCTCCACAGCCCTTCCACATGAACTGCACTCTCCTCCCCAGCAAGCTGTGCCCTCATTCACAAAGCCTGGCCTTCTTCCCTGATCGTCTCCACCTACCTGCAGTGCCCTAACTCTGCGTCACCCAGCATCTAGAATGTCACTGGCCATCTGCGCACGGCCTTACAAACACTCTCATTCACACCGGCCCATCTGACCCTCAGAACCGTGGAAGGAAGTGATGACAGTAGGTGACTTGCCTAAGGTCACTCACTACTAAGGGAGGGAAGCCAGATTTCGTATCCTGACGTGCCTGTCTGGTTTGACTCGAAAACCCAAACCTTGCTTTGGTTGTCCTTCCTGTGGACAACCACCTGCAAGGACAGAGCCACCTGCAAGCTGAGCTCACGTTCAGTCGTTCTGTGGCTCCCAGGGCCCCGACGCAAACCCTTACTCACGTGGGGAGAAGGCCTGTCCATACTGCTGATTAGCAATCAGTGACAGTGAAGCCAGGCAGAAGCGTCCCGGGGAGAACAAGCCTGGGTGTGGAGACTGGGGTGGCCTGGGGACTCCTTTCTAGCTCTGGTCAATCTTATCTCCCCACTCTCCCAACACAGCCCCCTGTGGAGGGGTGACTGTGCAGGAGCTGGAGGGGGACTCGGAGGAGGTGAGAGGCTTGGGTGGGGCCAGCCCAGAAGCAGGGGTGGGCATGTGCGGGCTGGAGAGGCCTGGCCGGACTGGGAGATGCAGCTGGAACGAAACAGGGCGGGGCCTTGGTGGGGGAACTGGGTTCTGGCTGGATCAGAGAGGAGCCCGTCCTGGGGACGGCCCCACCACGGCCTTACTGTGAGACCCTGGCCAAGTGGCAGCTTCTGTCCTTCCTGGACCTGGTTCAAGTCAGGCCACCCCTCAGCCCTTCCCTCCTCCAACCCCATTCCGCCCCAGCCCCAGTGGGCCCTGGGGAGCTAAGCCCCCTCACCTGACAGGGCCACTTCCCTGGCCACTCACAGAGAGGCCTTTGTGCAGAGGCTGGGGTGGGAGGTGGGCAGTAGCCAACACCCCCCGTTACATTCCAGCCCAGTGGCCAGCAACAGCTTCATCTTCTCCTCGGCTGTCTCACCAGCCTCTTACCCCTTCCTCTAGGAAGACTCCCCTGAGAACCTGGGGCCACCCTGGGATACACCCTTACCCCTTCCATCACTTCCTCTTCCAGAAGCTTCCAGGACTGAACCTCCCTTTCCGTTCTTCATTCCAGTCCCCAGTGGACCATCTCCTGTTGAGACCTCAGGGCACTCACTGTGCTGGGAGCCAATCCTGGCTTCTCCATATCTGTCCCCAGGGAGCTCCCATGAGCCCACCATGTGTGGGGGGTGGGGAGAGGGAGATGGGGGTGATCCTAGAAGCGGAGAAGCAGAGACCCATCCCAAGGCGGCCTCCAGGCTTTTCACGTTGCTTCATTTGTTCAGAACTCACCAAGAGCCAGTAAGTGTCTGGTCTGTTGGGCGCTGGGTTCCGTGGGCAGCTAGATGTGCGTGTCCTCGTCTCTCCTGGGAGTAGTTATGTGCTGCTCTCCAACTGCACCCCGCACTCCACATCCTTTAGACTGTCAGCTAACTTCCCGGGGCCCCCATCAAATCCAGCCCCCCGGAAGGGCACACAGGCGCTCAATGACCAGGCTTGTTGCCTCCAAGTCCATGTCCTCCCAGCCCGGGCCCCCTGCTGGACGCTCTAGTGCCCTCACACCAGGCCCTTCTCTACCAGCTTGCCTTCCAGTGCTGTCCACCCTCTGCCACCCACTTCCTCCAGCTCCTCAGCCTACCTGGCTGTGGATGGCTTCCAGCCCCTTTACCTGTCATCACTTCTCTGTTTCCCTCCAGGAGGCCTTCAGGAATGGTGGCTGAAGTGATAAAAGTGAATGAGAGTGAGAAGGAAAGGGGGAGCTCAAAGCTGACCCTTGGGGAGACCTTCTGGCTGGAGAACCGGGTGAACAGAACAGTCAGGGATATAACAGAAGAGCCGAAAGCCAAAGGAGGACACAGGATGGCCACCAGTGGGACATGTCCCAGAGGTCACCAGGCCTGAGCAAGGGCTGTTGCGTCCAGGTAAGGAGGCCGTGAGTGGCCCAAGAGGGCGCGATTTCCCCAGTTATGAAGACGGGAGCCAGACGACTCGGAGCTTGGCCTCGGGGCCACAGCGGCCCTTCCACAGGCCCGAGACGCTCAAGCTGGCAGGCGACCACCTTCTGCTGACACTCCCAGTCGGAGCCCTCCAGCAGTTTTTACGTCGTCCACAGTCCTCCAAGACCCCTGGCCGCTGGCGCTCACAAGGGGCCTGGAACTAACCGGCCGAGGCCTCTCCGACCAGCCTGTTCCTTCCTGTGGGGCCACCATCCTCACCCTCCCTCCTTCCTTCTCTCCCCATCCTCTCTTCCCAGCTGCACCTGAGGGAAGACTCAACAGAGTTCCCCGTCAGCCAGAAAGCCCTTCTCGTGACCTCGCCTCCCTCCATGTCCACCAACCGGGGCTGGCTCTGGGCCCACACCTGCCACTGGCGCCATTTTGCAGGCTCCAGCTCCCTAAGATGGCGGCTCCCTCTCCCTCGGCTTCCGTTCTTCTGTTCCCACAGCCTTGCCTCCTGCCCTGCCTCTTTCTTTCTGAAGCCTGAGCCCAACAAGGTGGGGGGCCAGGCTGGGGAGCCAAGGCCGGAGGAAGCAAGACAAAAAAAGGACAGAAAAGCCGGCCCCTTGGCACCTTTCTTTGGCATCTGAGTCCAGCTCAGGGAGGGAGGGCAGAAGGGAAGAAAGGAAGTAGTGTGAGTTTTTATTTCTGTCTTCTTCCTGCCACCTCCCCCCACCACACACACACTTTGATGAAAACAAAATCTCTCCCCTTTTCTCTCTTCTTCAACACCCCCCTCCCCTTTATTCCTGGCTCCTACCACGAGCCTCCTGGAATGCAAATGAGTTGTATTATGCAAATGTATGCAAATAAGGCTTAACGAGCGGAAGGAGGGGGCAGAATGCCTAATGAGTAATGGCGGAGGGGTGCAGATGGAGGGTGGCAGGAATGACCCCCTCCTCTCCATTCCCACAGCCTGGAGGCTTGAGGGGAATACTGGGGTATCCCTCACCGCTGGGAAACAGCAGCAGGTCAAAGTCTCATTGCTTCAGCTGACAAGGCCTGGGATGGCCTTGGCCATAGGTGCGGGACAGGAGAGCCTGGGGGGAGAGAGGGTTAAATACAAGGGACTCCAGCTCACTGGCAAGGCCTTGCCCAGAGACCCTGGCTGCACCAGCCTCCAGCCCGCATGGGCTGTGGATGGCAGAGCCTTCCGTTCAGGGGACTGGAAAGAGGGTGACGCTTACGCAGCCAAGGCTTGTGCATCAGAAAGAGGATTCCCAAGGGAAGATTCCCAACCAGACCCAGGTTCTTCCTGGGAGTGGGGGTGAAAGCTGTCTCTCTTTGTGCTTTGGAAGGTGGGGGTTGGAGTGGTTACCATGGCAACATAGCATGGAACACCCACCTCCCCAACATTTAGCCCCAGAGGACCTAAGAGATGCGGGGGGGGATAATAGATTAACACCCCCTGATGCCCCCACCACCTGGCACTGCCAGCCGGAGATGGCGGCTCCAAATCCTAGAGAGAATGGCCCCTTTGTTTCTAGGCTCCCGGTGTTGGGGAGAAGGCCGGGGTACACAGAAGGGCCTTTCCCAGGCTCCGTTCCAGTTTGCTCCCGTTTGCGTGGCTCTTGCTAGCCTCTGGAGACTTCTGGTGGCCATCCACTGGCCTCTGTGCCCCAGCAGATGGTCGCCTCCTTGCCTTTTCTCCCATGGGCTTGCCAGCTACTGCTAGGTATGCCTTCCCATGCGCTTCTCCCTGAGGCCTCGCCTCCAACCCCCTCAGACAGACAGCGGCCCGTCCCACCCCTTCCTCACAAGCCCACATGCATCCGGTCCTGGTTTTGTAGGGAAGGGGCAGCCAGTGAACTCTTCCTACCCGCTTCCGGCCTGCTCCACCAGCTCAGGCAGGGAGATTCTTAGAGGAGGCACCAGACACAATAGGCAGCCAGGCTGGAATTCAGGAGCCTCGATTGGCAGGGGTTGTCGTTTCCCACTAACCAGCTGAGTGACACTGGTCCCACCTCTTCCACTCTTTTGGGATCTGTAAAATGACGGATATAGGGCTGAGGACAGGTAAGGCTCATTTTAGCTCTGCCTGATCCATTCACTCTGTACCTTACATGAACTTAAGTTAAATCCTTCCTGCAATCAACCCCCACCCTTCTTACTCCCGAGCAGACGCCCCAGTGCAGTCAAACCCCATTTCCTGGAGATGGAATGCCAACTGCCCTCAGCCTTTCCCTCTCCCTGAGACTCCACAGCTGCGTGCAAACAACGCCCACAGATTTAAAAATCTAGACTCTTTGCTATCTGCCCGTGCAGACAGGAGGACCACCTCCTAGCCCTCCCTAAGGGGGTCAGCACAGCCCTCTCACTCACCGCCGGGCGCTGTCCGTGGTGCTGGAGGCGGCTCCGACGCACGTGTGGAGGAAAGAAGGAGGGAGGGTGGTGAAGCAGCCACCTGCCCACCCACCCCAGGTGAGAGCTAAAGGGAAGAGAAGCAGAAACATTTGGACGGTAAGGAAAGGGGCAGGTACATGCAGGTGTATTCCTGAAGAAAGTTTCTCCTCTCTGAAGATCTGCATATTGCCAATACTACTTCGGGGGAGGAAAAGCACAAAAGTCAGGGGAGTTCTGAGCCTCCCACCCCTTCATCCCTAATGACTAAAGTGTCCTGGATTGGCTCAGCCCTCATCTGGACCCTGTTTAGAAATCCACAGGGAGATGGGAGTCATAGCCCCCGCCCTTGGGGAAGAGCTCAGGGTGAGATGTTGACAGGTACAGACCTCTAAATTCCATCCTAAATTCTAAGGTTCCTACAAGGAATCTAGGTAATAAAGGTGAGGGAGATACACAGGTGAGAATACACAATTTGCCTGATAGTATGACAGATATCAGGAGCTTGGGAGGAAAGGTAGGGAAGGGGTGTGTGTGTGTGTGTGTGCACGTGCACAGGTGTATGTGTGCGTGTGCATGCGTGTGTGTTTCCCAGGCAGAGAGATAAGCCTCTATCAGTGGTTCTTAACCCTGGCTGCATGTTATAAACACTGAGGAAGCTCTTCAATGATACTGAGCCTCCGCCTCATTCCTAGATACTCTGATTTCATTGGTCTGGAGATGGGCCCCAAACATCAGTATTTTTTTTTTAAGTTCCCCAGGTGATTTCGGTACATAATCAAGTTGAGAATCACTGGCCTAGAAGAAAGCAGACATAAAAAGCACAGGGGGTTAAGCCTGAGCAGGTGGAGGGGGAGACCAAGCTGGGGCCCCTGAAGAAAGGGTGTGAACAGGGAAGGGGCCAGCAGGTGACCCCTCTCCTCCAGCTCCCCATCGATGGCTGGGGCTGGCCTGGAGATCCACTCAGGTGGTGGCTTGTCTTTGCTGGGAAAGTTCAAACCACCCCAAGGCAACGAGAGGAACTGTCCCCCAGCCCAGTCCCTTGTGCAGAAACGGGATGGGTGCAATGACCCTGAGGGCGTGCTGCGCCCCTTCAACTCAGAAGGTCCCCAGGGAGGCAGTTGTGGACGGTAAACAGCAACAATGGCCTCTTTCAGTGTCCAGATTCCAGCCCTTCAGCCCAATTAGCAGACACAGCAAACAGCAATTCAGCTGCCTTCAGCCGCTGTCATAACAAACTCAGAGCAGCCTTAATGGGGGATTAGGGCAGGAGGAGGGGGTGTCGCTCCAGCCCTGGGAGAAGCTGAAAGCAGGGAAGGGCCCCCTTTCTCTCTCACCTCTGCCTCTCTCAGGATGCACCCAACCCCTCATCTTCTACAGCCCTACACCTCATTCTCCCCAAAGCTCCAAGAATGTTTTTATAGTTTTGTCTCCTCCTTCCCTCCTGTGATTCTAAAGCGTTAACCTAAACTCACTTATCTCCTTGCTTCTGTATGAGACAGTGCCATGACCCCCCAAGATCTCTTTGAGGTCTCAGCAGCAAAAGAAGGGGGGTGGAAAGGTCAACCTGGCCCCACAACATGGGGTTGGAAAGGAAGCGAAGTAAGTCCCCGTATTCCGACTCCCAGACCTTGGGAAGTGCGGACTCCAAGGGTTTCCAGACATAGAAAAATGCAGGGGGGCTGGTGCTTTTCTGTTGGGTGAGCAATCTTGGGAACCCAGTTGGGGGTTGGGGAGGCAAGAGGAGAGACAACGCCCCTTCTTAAAGTCACTCAACGATGCAGAAAAGTCTGCACACTGATAGGTCTCTATTTGGTTTGTTAATTATACCCACTACCTACCTCGTCCTGTAATGGAATAAACTGTGCTTTTAGTAACTCTAGAAACTCAATGGGATACACTTGGAATTACCACTTACACATGCCGTAGCTCTCTATTTACAAAAGTCAGCTTCCCCTTCCTAAGTATTCTGACCAGCAAGTGGTAAGACCCCTTCAGGAGAAAATACGGTGGCCATTCTGCCACGTGGATTCCAGCCTCTTCCCTGAACAGGCTCCCCAAGGTGGGTCCCTCCGCTCTCCGGCTTCGGACACTCCTACCCAGGTCCCAAAGCGGGAAAGCAGGGGAACTTCCTCAAGTTTAAATGTCTCGAGCTTCTCTGTGGAGAATACGCCAGAGCTGTCCTTTCTGCATCCTGAAATCAGTCACCTCAGAGTCAGTCCAGACAGCAGCCCTTAACCCTTCTGCAATCTAAGTTTTCCTCTCTTCCCTTGGGTGTCACAGCATATTAGATCTCCCGTTCAGAATTCTTCCCTTGCTCCATGGAATAACCTTGAGGATATACATTCTCATCCCCGTTGTACAACCATCTAAGCTGAGGCTGAGAGGTCTGTGTCAATTATGGCCCCTGAACACACCTTGGTTCGGTCACATCTGCTCTGCTTATGTTCCTCCCGGCTTGCTGACTGCAAAGATCATTACCACTGGAAGGACATTTCAACAGGACCCTTCCTATGCAGTGATAATACAAAGCCTGAGTCATATTTAGGGAGAAATTGCCTTTGAACTCCTGGATTCAGAGTTCAATAGGAGGGTATTGGGGTGAAGGGCTGAGGACAGAAATGGATAAAGAAACCAGCTTAGAATTTGGTTTCCAGTAGGGCTAGGTGGGTATTGGCAAGATCTGAAGAACAGGACTAAACATTCCTGGTCACAGACCCAGCGTGGTGATACAAAGGAAGACACTTCCTAACTGTATGCAGTGAGGCCCTTCCCAGCCCTTCAACCCAGTTTCCCCTGCTCACCCATTCTGCCAGGTCTCCTCTTGGGTTTTAGCTGGAGAGGGTGCTACACTTTGTATAAAGGTTGTGGGAGGTGGAAGGCAGGACTGGCTGTCACTGTGATGTCTGCATTTGGTAAAAACCCCAAATCCCAGAGCGGCTGTTCCTCCAGTGGATTTACACCTGTTCATAGCCAGGTCGCCCTAATTTCACAGCCGAGCCTCCTGCCAACCAAGGATCACACACATCCAAACTCACACGAGGCCACGCACCACTCTGTCTCGCCCTCGTACACAGACACACGGCTGACAAGCATAGTCACCCATCATTCCCCTGACAACCCCACCCACACACCCGCAGGCACACACAAGGCAGACACACACCCTCACCCCCACATCCCTCCTGGCCTGTTCCCCCTTTCCACTGCAAAACGTGTTTTGTAGAACGTAAACCCTCCACCCGCCACCAGCTCCCTCAGGCCCTCTCTTCTCCTTTGGAGTCTAGGGTCAAATGTACTAATGGGACACGTCAATCAACATTGGGCTTCTAACGTAAGTTCTAAGCCTCCCACAGATGCGCCTTAGCAGATCCCCACTTCCAACCAGTGACCCAAGTTCCATAAAAGGCTTTCCTTCCTCAGTGCTTGTCCTCATCAGACGCCAAGTCCCCTCAGCGCGTGGTCACCACCAGGCCTCCCCTCTCCTGTGCACTGCTTCTCCCCTCCCTCCGCCTCATCCCTCACCTTCTCCGGACCCTTTGGCGGGCAAGTGGACAGCAGCGGAAGAAGCAATGAGTTTGAAACCAACGAGTGACATTAGCAACTCATTTGAGTCTGTAAAATGGGGTTAAAAACAGCTACCTCACCATGTTGGAGGGTCACAGAAAGGCAGGGAGGCAGAGCACTGTTACCTGACTGCAGGTGTGGTGTCAGAGGTGTAGTCCGGGTCCAACCCTGCTCCCTTCTCCCTGATCCTGTCTCCAACTGCCTCCCTCCAAAAAACAAAAAGCACGTCGTCCCCCCTGACCCCCCCCCACACACACACACAAAGTTCCAAACAGCTGAAAAGGCGAGAGGCCCTTAACCTCTCCTTTCTCCAAACTTGGAAAGAAGGAAGGAGACATGTACTCCAGGCTCTGAATCTGAAACCGAGGCACCTTCGTTTGGGTGCCTCAATATTTCTCCCGCATAATATATAACTGAATTATAATCTTCTAGCTATAAAATCAGTTCCGGGGGGGGGGGAAATTTTAAATATACACTGGAGACTGGAGTCAGTACCAAGTCACTTGGTCCAGTTCCCCTTCCCTCTTCTCACCCCTCCCCTGCATTCTGGAATACCAGCAGGTGTGGGCACGAAGGGCAGAGGTAGCAGGTATGAGGGGGCTACTTCTCGCTGGGGCCACAGTTACTTTTATTCTACCAAGTGACTGGAGACCATGCTCCTCTCAACTGCACTGAAACACTCTTTTGCTTCGAGTATTTAGGTCAGGCCACATGAATGGATTCTTTTAGGAATGGCCCTGATTAATCGCTAATTCTTTGCTTTCTCTGGGCAGCATAAATACTAAGCTACAAATTCCTTTGTGTTGGAGCTCCTTGAGGCCATTTGCTCTGGACATGATTGCCCAGAAGATGGGGTGGGGAGGTCGGGAGTCCGGGAAGACCCCAACGAAACCCTTTGGGTCAATGAAGACAAAGCTGGCACGAGGAGAAGCTTTTCAAGACATCAGACTCAGGTCCTGGTTGCAAGGAGGCCGAACACGAAGACAAGGCAGCTGAGACATGCCCTCTGCTCAGTGCCCCAGAGCCCAGGCGGGGCAAAAAGCATTCGCAGCTACCCTGTTCTCTTTTTTGAGCAACCACCCCACCCAGTACCTCCAGCCCTCCCTCCGCTTATCGCCCCACTTGGCCACTCTCAGCTCCCAACCAAGCCGGACAGACCTATATGGCTGCAGGGAGCCATCAAAGCAAAGACCAGCGTTCTCAGCTCCCAGCCCTGCAATCGCTGCGGAGAGCCTGCAGAACACTGCACGCCAGCGCCCAAGGGAGCGGCCTGGGCCGGGAGCCCCGGGCGCCAGCCCCCAGCACCCTGAAACTAGGTTTCAGCAGTCCTCCCCCTGGAGCCGCGTCCCCGGCAGTGACCCAGCCCGCTGACTGCCCGGAAAGGCCCCGGCCCAGGAGGGAGCCACGGCCTCCTTTCTTGCTTCCCGCTCAACTCAGTGGGGGAAGACACGGCACCTGGCTAAGGTGGAACAGGACGGCGGCTCCCGCCCGCGCGGACCGGGTAGGGAGTGGGTCGGCGGCGGACCGGTGCGGTCTTGAGGC
Organism: Hipposideros armiger; assembly: GCF_001890085.2. Taxonomy (NCBI): domain Eukaryota; kingdom Metazoa; phylum Chordata; class Mammalia; order Chiroptera; family Hipposideridae; genus Hipposideros; species Hipposideros armiger. Next base: position 1,294,285 of record NW_017731728.1, read on the forward strand.
CCGCGGGCCGCCGGGTCCCCTCCTTGCCTCCCCACGGCCCGTGCGTCCCCGCGGCTCTGGGCCCTCGCTCAGGCCTCGCCCGCCCGCCCGCCCGCCCGTGCGGCCGCTTTCCCCCAGCCCCTCTGCGCAGTGTATGGGGTTATTTTTACTTTCGGTTATCTAGCTTTATGAAGACTCCACACCACTCATACAGCTAGATAACCAAAGATAACAACCAACCCCGCCTCCTGGCCGCCGCCGCCTCTTCCACGCAGCCTGCCGGCCGCTGCCGCCAGCACCGCCGCGCCTCCAGGTCGCCCGCCGGTGAGGGCTGGGGGTAGGGAACGCGGGTGATGGGGGGGAGGAGGGGGGGCGGAGAGCGACACGGAGTCCGAGGCCGTAAGGCTCAGAGGTACAGGGATACAGATGCGACCGCCGGTGGCATCGAAGTCCAGGGGTCGCCCCCGGACCCGAACCCCAAAGCTTCGACGCCGCGTTTCCCGCTCCCCATTCGAGCCGAAAGCGGGAGTTCGGCTGGTCCCGGGGAGGAGGGACTCGCGGGCTTTTCGTGCCACCCGGGAAGACCAGGCACCGAGGCGAGGCCTCCCACCCTCACCGGGTCTGCACTGCGCTCCCCTGGAAGGCCCAGGGCTCGCCCGCCCGATAGCCCGAGCCTTAGTCTTCCGCGGAGCTCGGGCCTCCGCGCGAGGGTCGCGGGGGGGAGGCGCGGGTTCGGCCCCACCACGACTCCCAACTCGCGAAGGCGGTGGAGGCGAAGCGGAGCTCGTGCAGGGGAAAGGGCTGCATCCAGCTGCCGACTGAAGGGGGAGCGGGCAGCGAAACCGGGGTGGTAAAACCCCGCAGGCGCCCTAGTAGGAAACAGGGAAATCCCGGCAACCCAGAGAGGGGGAAGCCGATGGGGGTGGGGTGGGAGGCGACCCAGAGACTCCCCAAAAGAGGAGAGGGCAAAGACACCCCCCGCCCCGCCCGGGCCGGGAGCCGGGAGCGCGCCCGCGAGACGGGGTGCGGGATGGGAAGCGCAGGGCGAGCCGGGCAGGTGACCCGAGCCCCAGGCCCTGCAGGGCTCCCCAGAGAAATGGCTTTGAACCACGAGCTCCAGCCATCACCCAGGGCGGTGAAAACGGCCGGGGGTCCTAGGCGAGAGGAGCCCTCGGGGTTGGCTGGGGCGCTCCGATCAAGAACGAGAATCCCCCAGGAGGTCCCGGGAGCCCCGAGGAGGGTGTGGGGCTCAGCCGGCCCCTCGTGGCGGACGCGCAGGCACGCCGGATTCCGAGGCGCTCGCCCACCTCGGGCCCCGAGCCGGCCAGGCCACTTACATCCAGCCCAGGGTGCCCATCCGTGCTCTGCAGCGCGGTCCTCCCGGCCCCTCCCCGCCCACGGAGCGCCACGGCCCTGGGTCCCGGGTGCCAGGGCTCAGCAGGCGCCGCGGCAGAGGGGCCCGCCCGGATCTCAGCCTCCGCCGAGCCGAGGCGAGCAGGGCGGAGAGGCCTCACCTCCCAGCTCTCTCCTCAGGCTCGGCCGCCGCTCTGGCCCCGGCGCGCTCCGGCTCCGGACTTTTCATTCATCCTTTCACGCTCCCTCCGCAGGCCAGCCTCTGATTGGCTCCGCCGAGCCTGACGTCAACACCTCGTTGCCCCGCCGGCCCCGCCCCTCCCCCCTTCCCAGGTTGAGCCGGAGCGCGCAATTGGGGCGCCCCTCCCCCGGAGAATGGGGAGGCGGGGAGGAACTACTACATCTGTGTGCCGATTCCCAACCTCTTGCAGCCTCACCCACTCCAGACACCCACCTGCCGTCTCCAGTCCATTGCCATTTGCGGCTTTGGTCCCTAACCTCACTCTTTTTTGTAGGTCCTACACTTTCCATTTCGACCCGAGGCGTGCTATGCTGCCCGAGGACCAGGGCTCAAAACACGGAAAAGGCAGCCAGATGTCTGGAGACTCGAGCCCCCACGGCCTCCTCTCAGGAGGGTATTCTTTGCGCTTCTAGGATTCTGATCCCTCCCAAAGGCTGTGATCCTAATCTTTCAGGGCGGGCACGAACCTTTCTTATTGGTTTTCAACCCAAAACAGTGAGGGAAAGGTTTTGGAAGTTTGGGACTCCTACTGAGAGACGGGGTTGTGGGGGTGGGGGTGTCTGGGCGAGGCTAAGCCTCCTTTTTCGTCCTGCAGATGGGCGGCTGGCGGATCCCAGCTGGCATTAGCCCGGGCAACACCCGCAGATTTTGACTCAGCCTTGACCCTTCCTTCTCCCACCCTGTGCGCCTCCATCCGTGAGCCCTGCGCCCTCACCCTGTTCCAGCTCCGGGTGTCTGGAGAGCTGGGGTAATCCGGAGAAGGATCACTCTCCAGCAAGGTTTCAGGTCCCGGGCTTCCCCGACCTGGCTCCGCCTCTGGCTGGGAGGATGAGGGCCGAATCATGCCGCGTCCCAACCCCACGGCCGCCCACAGGCAGGATCCGGGTCGCCGAGGCCTGGCGGAGCCGCTGCGCCCGCCTCGGAGCAGTCTGAATGCCCGGTCCCGAACTAACCTGTCTCCCCGGCCCCTGCTCTTGGCTCCTTTTCTAAAAAATCCTACCACTGAGAAACCTAGAGCCCGTCTGTCTGCTTAATACGGGCTGCTCCTATCACCAGGGATCTTTGAACGTTATGGGGAAGGGGGGGTGCACTCCAGGGTCCCGTCGGTTTGGCCATCAGGCCTGGCCAGACTGTTTCATCCGCCCCAGGGTCCCGCCTCTGCGCAGTCGAGGACAAAGCGGAGCCTGAATGCTATGCGCCGTGGTCAGAGGCATGGTGAAGGCCTGTGGGTTTCACTTGGTGCTCCCCTCAAAGACTTGAGGGTTCTGAACAATCACGGTGTGATTGTGAGGTGGGGGACGCTCCGGAATAGGATGAAGCCAGGGGTCCTGTGTCCCTTCCAGAACAGCAGTAAGGAGCTGAAGCCCCCCCTGCCTGATTGCCCCAGTCTAGGACACTCTCAGGGCCGGGCTGGGCTGGGCATAGCTTCTTCCCTGTCAGCCTCCACAGAATCTCAGGGCCCTTAAGGAAAGGCTTTCTAGAAGCTTCCACAGTGTCAATTATTCCCCTTCCCAGAACTGGGGGCACACCAGCCAGTGTTGGGGAGGGAAGGAAAGAGACTGTTTCCTCCTGCCCTCTCCCGGGTGCCCCTGAGCTCAGAATGGAGCACTCAGGGAGCACTACGCTCCCTGTCAATCCTGTCCAGTTGCAGAGAAGTAGAGTCTTCCCCAAACACTCTCACAGGTAGATCTACCCTACTGGGGTGCTGCTAAATGCATTCCCTGAGCATATCCCCCATACCCGCCCCAGAGGAACTATTGGCCCCCTCTGCCTTTCCCCTTTGTGCCTACAAACCTCCTCAAATATTTCTCAGAACACCACCTCACACCCTTTTCTGGGACACCCAATGTGCTCCAGACATTCCAGCAATCCTAAGGAGGGCCCACACTCCTCCAGACACCCCACCAACTTCCCCCTACAAAGATTCCCCCATTCGCCCACCCACAAGATCCCTTCAAAGCACCTTAAGCCTTTCTCCGCCTTCTCCCACCCCTTACCCAGTGCCTGGAAGGCTGGGGCCAGCTTGTGGGAAAGAGCTGCTGTTCCGCTGGCTAACATGGCCCCTTTCTTCTCGGTCACCCATTTCCAACCAAGTCTCCTGCCCTCGGTGGAGCCCAAGCTGATCTCCACAACCCCTTACACTGGCCTGGGCCATGCACACAGCGTAGCAAGAGGCAGCTGAGGTCAGCATGAACCTCCCTTGTCTGTCAGCCACTGCTGTATTTTTGCGGGGGAGGTGGGAGGACGGAAAGGTTTCCTTGCCCAGCACCGACCCACCCCACCCCCACCCCTATTGGCCAAATTCAGACTCAAATGGACTTCCTCAAAACCAAGGTCACGAGAGACGGGTACATATCTAAATTTCCTAGCTAGCTCAGTAAGGAGCTAGATGCTTGCCTCTTACTGTGGCTTTGGGCTGTACAGAGGTGCCTCAGCCGAAACAGTGTCCACACTGAAGAAGGCCCCCCCCCAAAAGAAAATGGAGACTAGCCTAAGTAGCCCTGGTGCTATGTGCATAGACACCCGCTCTCTGTCCAGGTCCCTTCTCGTGTGGCTTTGTCCGGTGGACTTGACAACCATTCTTCCAGCACTCCTGCTCAGGGATGAAGGTGAGCGGGCATGTGTGTGTATTCCCATGGAGATGGAGCAGTAAGAGATGTGCCCACCATCACCTTCATGGGGTCGGTGTGCACAGCTGAGCCACATCACTCCAGTTTCAAAAAACAAACTACGTCAGGGAGCAAATGGGACAGCCCCGCAGGGCACAGGCAATTTCACACACGTTCGAGTCCATGGTAGGGATTTCCACATGCCTAAAACACGGGGTGCTCGGCGTTCGCCGCATAAATAAAGGTGTGCGCACCTGTGTGCCTCTCGAGTCTGAGCTGCCATCACAGAGACGGCGCCTGGTGGGTGGAGAGGGGCGCGCTGACAAAAGGTGGGATTTGTGCTGGGTGCGTGTGAGGGGAGCGGGAGCTGGTCTGTTGTGTGCAGTGTGTCAGTGACTGCCGGGCCACCCCTCTGCCCCAGGGGACTCCCTAGGCTCCCTAGGATCGGATACAGCGGGCCTATCGGAGGAGAACAGCTGCAGCAAATGGCTGCGTTGGGTCCCCTGTGCTTGGCACCCCAGCCTCATCTGGCAAGGCCTCCGTTGGAGCAGAGCCCTCTGCTTCCAGCACAGCACAGCCCCCTGCAGAGCCTCAGGCTGCAGACCCCACCCCAAGTCCTCCCAGGGAGATTCTGGGGGGACTGTGGGGAGAGCATTGCGGTGATCTGAGTCTGTCTGTGTCTGCCTTCTCTGCCAGTGCCCGTCCCCACCCCCACCCCGCCGGTCCTCCTGCCCACCCATTGTCTGTGTGCCTGAAGAGGCCCACGGAGGGAACCTGACCCGAATTACGCGCTCGGTGCAGCTTTTGGGCAGATCTTTATAATCTGGGTCCCCAAAATACACTTTGGCATTAAGCCACACTCTTGAAATATTCAGGTAATTACATAAAAAGCATATATTTTTCTTTGTTTCAGTGATCAGGTGAACTTGCCTTGAAGATAGGGACAAAAGTTGCATTTGGAGGAGGGTGGGTTCAGGTATTTATTCTGTCTTATGGGTGCGTTGTTATTATAGACATCATCACACATTGCTCTTTTGCTATGAAGCATCTGCATTGTCTACAGGATAGTGACAAATACAAGTAAGAATTGGCACTAAAAATGCTGAAGCTGTGAAAAAAATTTATATATATATTTAAATCTCCATATGGGCAGGTGAGGTTAGAGGCATGGGGACATCATCTGGAAGATTCTGTCCCTGAGGACACCGCCCCCACTCCCCGCCAGCGTCCTCCTGTTGGGAGGCCAACCTGGGAATTCCTCAGGCCTGCCTCAGCACGGCCTCCCCTGCTTGCTGCCAGCTCTGCCCCGGGGTACCCACACACTGCTCACTTGCCTGAGAGCTCTGTGGAGCCAGGGAGGTGACAACAAGGTGACAGAGATGGTAGAGGGTCGGCCATCACAGATGGTCTCTTTGAGGGGCAAAGGCGAGAGTGAGGGCTGGGCCTGCAGACGCACATGCGCACAGACCACGGACTGAGGCAGATGTGGTGACACCTCCACGGGCACTTCCAGCAGTACCACCTCCGACGCTGCCAGGGACACATCCTGGCACACCCCCACCCCCACTCGCCCTCAGTGGGGTAAGCTGCCCAGGTCCCCACTCACCATACCCCACACTCCTCTCCTCTCTTGCCTGCGTCAGCCATGAGCAGATCTCTGCTCCACAACCAACCACCTCCCCTAGGGTCACCTGGCTTCCATCTCTGCCCCCAGGAGCTATGAGAGAAGAGAATGAGGTCCCTGAATCCCACTGCTTGTCCTCACTGTCACAGAGCTGGGCCCAGCGTCACCTTTCATTCCTAGGCCACCTCCACCTTGCCCCACCCCACTATCAGCGACTGCACAGGTCTCCCCGCAGCGGGAGTGGACCAAAGCCACAGGGAGCGGGGAGAGGGGTGTTGAGAACAGGAGCAGACACAGGTGACAGACGCAGGGCCACACCCACACCACCATCCAAAACAAACAAGAAAATAAATACCCCAAAGCCGAGGGTGGCCGCCTACGATGATACCAGAAACAAATAGGGCTGCTGCTTCTGGGGTGTTCAGCTCCTGTCAAGGAGGAGAAAACAACGGTTAAAGTCCTGTGAATGGCACCAGCCTTGGGTCCCTAACATCCCCCAGCCTCCCTGTCCTTCTCCCACTAACTCCCCTTCTCCTTGGCTTACGTTTTCAGGACCCAGGCCGTCTAGTTCCCACCAGAGCTCAAGGCTGCAAGGGGAGCTGGCCGAGGGAGAAAAGCCCGGCCGTGCGGACATGGGAGGAGGGCAGCAGGGCACCCCCGGCAGAGCCTCTCCAGCACCGTCTTGCCAGCACCTCCGGCCACAAGCTTAAGGCCCAGGGCTCCGAAGTGAGCCTGTGCGGGTGCTGGGCTTTGGGACTTACACCTACAGGAGGAATCCCCTGCCCAGTAGACGCCAGCTCCTCACAGGTCCTTGCTGCTCGCAGCCTATCCTATCTGAAAGCACGGTCAGGACAGAAGGAAGGGTCTGGTGTCGGGACAGCTTTTTGTCCGCTTCCTCTGATTACCTTGTAAACTGGAAAGCGCTGTGCACTTAAGATACTGTCAGTCTGTTGTCTCCAGCTTCCTCCCCCATCTCTGTCATTAACCGTCTACCTATCAACTATCCACGCGCATATCGCTAAGGAGCCATAAAGACACGTCCTGTAGCTATTGATTTTTCTCCCTCTCCCTCTCTCCTTTTTCACATACACAAAAGGTGTGACTACAAAGCAGTTATTTTTTTTTATTTTGATGTTGGGTATGGAACCCAGTCTCAATATTTGATAGTCTCACCGTCCCAGTATTTTGCTTTCAGGCTAAATTATGATTTGGAAATGACATGTATATCATAGGTGACCCAGCTCCTAAAATACTGAGGAGTGTGACTGTGTGTGAGTGTGAGTGAGTGAGTGTGTGTGTGAGTGTGTGTGTTGCGGTAAATTGGTGAATCTTTCTACCTCAAGCTCAATTCCACAACTAATTCTTCTCTCTTTTTTTTTTTTTAAAGTTAAGAAGATAACCTGCCTGAATTCAGTGAAAATCAGAGCAAAGCGGGCTGGGACCAGGGATACGCCTTAAATCCAAGCCTGATTTCTTAGGGGTGTTTCAAATGCCCCCTACCCACTTCTAACACCCCAAAATACGCACTTGACCCCCAGCCTCAGCTCTACCAGCCCATCCATTTCATAAAGTATCATTGAGGGAGCCACCCCACCCCCAACTTGCAGACGGGCTAAAAACAGGCAAAACAGGCGCAGGTACACGGGGGAGGGTGTGTCTCTGGAGGTTGTACCTCTCCTCACTGATCTCTGCCCAGGGGACATGGTGACAAGGACCAAGGCCCAGGAGGCATGGAACATGTGTGTGCGTGCTTGGTGGCTGGCAGCCTCAGCCTTGCCCACACATCTGGCTTCTGGGGTACCAGAAATCGGCTGCTGGCCTCCACGGCCCCACTGTGATCCCAGCCAGTCTCCCAGAAAGCACCATGTGGATGGGAGCTAGGGGCGGGAATAGCGCCTTCTTTCTATATCCTCTGGCTCTTCTTTAAAAACAAGAAATTAAAAACAGAAAACCCTCCATCTGATGGGTCTGGCGAGGGTGAGAGCAGGGTTCTCTCCCCTTCTAGAACCTAAGCATTAGCTCCCAACGACTCACTTGTCATTAAGGTATTCCCTGAGCCCCTTTCCACCTGCCAGCTCATGGGAACAGCAGGGAAGAAGGAAATGAAATCAATCTAAATCCTATAAAATGTTGGATTTCCCCCCCCCCCTAATTCTGGTCTTCACCTTCTAGGAAACGTGGCTCCTTTTCTCCCGTCGCCCGGTCCCTCAGCCTTGGTCCCCCCCACCCCACCCCACACCGAGGTCCCCAGGGCAGAGAGGAATGACAGCAAGTACAGGAGGCCAGGGTCCAGCACAGAACCATGTTCTCTTCCCTGGCTCCTCTACACCCTGCCTGCCGGCCAGTCCTTGGGTGCGAACATTAAGATGTTGGCGTGTCTGGTGGGGACAAGGGACGGGCGGATTAATAGGATCAGTAGCACCGTGACCCTGAAGCCCCCCTGAATCCCATTGACAAACTTAGTGAGCTGACTCCGGGTTGGCAGCGCGCGTGGGGAAGGGGGGGGGACCCAGAGGCGCCTGGGGCAGGGCCCACCGCCTCACCGCCCCGTAGGTGCTGCGGAGGCTGGAAGTGAGACCTCGGTCTGCCAATTCCCCCTCCACACACAAGCCTCCTCCCTTTTGGTCGCCCCCTAAACCTTTGATCAGCCTTTGCTTCCTGGATTATTGCCCCCCCACCCCCCTGCGCGCCTCCATTAGTCAGTGGGCGAAGTAGGCACGTTAGGGCACCCTGACTGATTCGGGCCATCTCTTCCCAGCCCAGCCCAGGTGGCCGCTTACCGGGCTTCTGCGAGGAGACGGCTCGGTGGCCCGGCCGCTGGACGGCCTTGCTGGGTTCCTGCCTCCTGAGGAGGGAGGATGCAGCTCCGGTGACGATGACGTAGCATCTGTCTCCATTCAGGAATTTCGCTCGCCTCTCTTTCTTTTGCTGCTCTCCCTGGAAAGGCAGCAAAAAGGGGGGTGCTGCGCCCGTCTGGAGACACCACCACCACCAAAATAACAAGCCCCTCTGCTGAGCCCCCTTCTTCCTCCTTCTCGTGCCTGTGTCACCTCCCCCGTGTCCCACTGCCTTTTCCAACCTGAGGCAGGAAGGGGGGCTAAAGGGAAGCTATTGTTCCTCCAGGCCACCCTCTGTCCAGAGGAAGCAAGAGAAAGGGGCGCAGAGCCGCCCCTGTCCCAGTCTCCTTCCAGTTCTAATTCACCTTGGAACTTGAGAGCAGGATTACATGCTGTGTGTGTCGGTGGGAGTGGAGCTGAGAGTGACGGAGGACACAATCAGGGGGCTCCCTCCCGTGCCTCCTTCCCACGCCTCCCGGCACAGCCCGGCCCTGTCAGCTCAGACAGTCAGTCGCACGTCCAGATCTTAGTCGTGAAGGGGAGAGTGACAATTGAAAGATGAAGACGAGAGCTGGAGGGGGGAGCAGGATAGGGCCGGTAAAGCCAGAGCTTGAGAGCACGCAGGAGAGAGGACAAGGGAGGGGACCACAAGTTCAAAGTGCGAGATAAATTATCTTGTTCTTAGAGGAGGGGAGCGATTTGGGGGTTGGTTTCCAGGGCTGGGGTCCCAATATTTGGTGGAAGCTGGGGCCCAGAATGGTACAATGGACGGGTCTCTTTTCTCGCTCTCACCCCTACTCTCAGCCCCTCCCGTCTTCTGTTTTCTCCCTCCCAGTCTTCCTGGCCTGCATGGGAACTCGGGCTGAGCTCGACGACGTGACAGACAGCAGGCCTGCATGCTAATGAAGTTTGTCTCAAGTTCATTGTCAAAGCCCCCCCTTCCCCAAGGCCCCCTCCCCTCCTCTCTCATACACAAATCTCCCTCCAACTTTTGTCCCACAGACCTGGAGGCCACTTGAGTCTCTGCTGGCTCCCCTCTCTCACCCTCCCCCACCGCTTTCAGTCTCCCCTCTCCCCACCACCTCCCTCAGCTGGGGTGGGGGCTCGCGGCTGCCTGGTGCCTTCCCCACCACCTTCTGGCCTGGCTGTCCCTACCCGCTCAAAGAGGGATTCCGAGGGCAGAGGTCAGAGTCTACAGACCTGGTCCTCCTCTCCGCACCCCAGAGTAGGAAGGCTTTGGGGGTGGTGGCCGGAGAAGGCAACTGACTGCCCCCACTCCAGGCCCCCTGCCCCCCAATCCTCAGCCCTGCACTGGCCCAGTCCCCCAATTCCAGCCTCAGCCTCCCCCTCCCCTCATCCCGCCCATCACGATTAGTGTGCTCTCCCCTTGATTACATCTGCTTCACTAGCTCAGAAATAAAGATCCTTTGAGACTAATTTTGCACCCCCAGCTCCCCACCCCTTCCCCCCTCCTTCCTTCTAGACCGGGGCTCCCTTTAGCGCCTTTCTCACCGGCTGGAAGACATTGAACTCCTTGTCTAGGGAAGCTGTGGGGTTGACGGGAGGGGGTGCCAGAGGCATGGAGGGGGGGGGTCTCTCCAACTCTGGGACGTGTCCAGCAATCCAAACCTGTCCTTCTTTTGTTCCTATAAATCTCTTCATACCGTCACCACCCTCTAGAGTCTGCCTTTCTCCCAGTAACCAGGGGATAGGGGAGGCAGGGGAGGAGGACCCCAACTCACTCCTCCCCCCAATTCCAGGCAAACGAGGGAGGGGGAGGAAAAGGGAGGAAAAAAATTAAATCCCCCCTCATTAGCCAGAAAGGAAGCGAAAGGGGATAATTATAATTAAAAGCAGACAGCTGTGGATTGCGTCTTTTATGCTCCTCCAAGCTTCCTCCCACTTCTGCCACTGTCACCCAAAAATCTGCACAATTCCACCTGGTCTCCTGAGAACCGGGAGCGTGACTAAGGCGGTGGCATTTGGAGAAGGGGAGGCCACTTCCTCTCTGTAGACACAGGGACAGCATGTTCTTAAACAGCAGACCTAGAGAGATGGAGGTGTCCTCTTCCCACCCCCGGCTTGCACACCAAAGCTGGGCCTGTAGGAGGTGGGGCATTCAGGTGATAACTAACGTGGTAATGTGGGGAAAATCTCTGTTTTCCTAAAAATAGTTAGAACTTATTCACAATGATATTAATACTAAGGATTAAAAGTAATCCAGCACATTTCCTCATTCCGGCATATCCTTCTCCTCCCTTGGGGTTGCCTGGGATCCTTCGCAGGAGGGCTCCCTGACAGCAGAGGAGGGGGGTCTGCAGGGAGTGTGTTCTAACCAGAGAGGCGCTGGATTTCCAGGACACAGAAGCCACACTATACTTACCGGCACTTTACAATTTGGGGGTGCTGTTGCTAGGCCCAGCTCTGCTAGCCTATGTATTTATAGAACTTCATCATAGGCCAGAACAGCGGGGTAATTATAGCATCATTAGCATATATGCAAATCAGGTAACCTATATGCGCTGAATGGAAGCAGATTATTACTTATTTCTCTCCCCCTCCCTCCCTGGTAACAGCTCTGGCTCCTCAGAGCTCCGCACCAGCAATTATCTGACATTAGAAGAGGGGCCTGTCGCCCCGGCGGAGAGGGCTGCGGGGAGGAGCACAGGAAGACCCTCCCCGAGGGTTTATTCTCATTTTACTCACCGTGATTCTGGAAAGAGAGGGGAGGGGCTCAGTGAGGAGCCTCTGAATTAACAAAGGGGGGGCGGCGTGGAGAGACGGAGACCTGAGAACAGAGACAGAGGAAGCCAGAAACGCTGCGAAGCGGAGCAGGCAGGGAGATGGGGACAGACAGACGCACAGCTCAGGGGAGCGGAGGAGTCAGACAAACTCACGCAGAGACAGACGCACAAAGAGTCCCAGTCGGGCCGCAGGACACAAGGGGCGGGGCTGGCCAGTGCCTTCCCTCCAGCTCCAGCTCCAGCACCAGCTCCAGCTCCACGGGGGCGCCTGGTCTCTGAGGACTCCTCACAGCACGGCCTCATCCTGCGCTGACTCAGCCTTCTTACACCAGAAGCATGGGGCGCAGGACCTGGGCAGTTTTCACTGCTTCTCCTTCATAGGGTTCCCAGGACTTGCCCCCCTGAGTTGGTTGGGTACCCTTTCCCCTGCCTGGCCGGGTGGCATTCTGCTTGCTCTTGGTGGCCACAGACCAGCGACTCACCTACACGATCCCCTCCACTCCATTCCAGGAGACCTGTTCCAACCCCAGGCGGCCCAAGGAAGTGTCTCCGTTTGCCTGGTCCCAGAGCGCATTTTATGTCCCTAGAGAAACTTGTAACTCGGCTGAGTTTCAAACGTCTTTCTCCAGGTTCCGCCTGCAATGTGCCTGTCCAGCTATCTCTGTCTCAGAAAGAGCCTTTGCCCACTTGAGATAGACTTCAAAGAAGGCAACACTGGGGGGGGGGCCCACACTGTGGCGGGGTCCAAGGGCCAAATACCTGCTCCTGTGTGGTGCTGTGAAGAAAGGCTGGGGTCCCTGAGCAAAACGGACACACAGACAGCAGCCAAAAGACAGAAAGGCTGCACTTAGATTTTCACGCAGAAGTGAAAATGTCCCGTCACATAAATACATAGACCAGCAAGACAGATGAGCTTTATCACCAGTGGCAGGTGTTTGGACTGACACCGGCTCCTGGGTCTGGCTGGGTTTCTTTGTGGCCACAGAATACAGAATAGGAAAAGAGCAGAGAGGCAGTGAGAGAGGCCGAGAGTGGCCGAGACCCACAGGAGTGAAAGAGAAAGGCGCTGATAGGCGTCAGAAGCCCAGTCAAGGACAGGGCAGACTCAGAGACTAATAGCCAGCCAGCCCAGGGGCCACGCTTGCCGTGCCACACCCCACGTCAGACACAGGGATGCGGCCCTCACTTCTGCTGGCTTCTCCCCCAGGCACAGCCTGGAACTGGCGAGTAGGCGCGCAACTTCATAAGGCACATCTCTGCATGCAGCTGGTCTTTGGACAGCGGAGCGGAGCAAGCCCGCCCGGGGCTGCCTGTCCTCACACAGCCTGGCACTGTCCGAGGGGGGCTCCCTGGCACTTCTCTTTTGGGCAACACACTCTCCTACCTCTGTGGCCCCCTGTACAATAACTGAGCTCCAAACCTATGGAGCTGTGCGTGTGCACACAAATACCTCTCATCTCATCTCATCTCCCACAAAATGAATCCCCCTGGCGTCCACGTGGATGCCTGTAACCACAGTGGCTGCCTCTTGCCCCATGTGGATGTCGGGAGCTGTGTGTGTGTAGGTGGCGCGTGCGTGCGTGCGTGCATGCGTGGCAGGAGCAGGTCTCTTTTCATCCAGCCAGGTCTGTGTGGACTGACAGCCTCCTGCGGTCAGGCTCCACCATCAGCCAGGTTTGTCACCACCTGCACTTGTCACCACTTGCGCTGCCACAGCCAAGGGCACCGTCCAGACCCAGGACTTCAGGGGCGCAATCCAGATAGTCTTTCACCCCAGAATTCCCCCCATAAAGTTGTCCAAATCTCCCCTTTTGGCGGCTTGATAATCTACCAGACACACATGGTTCTCTCACAAACCAGCCTTTCGCCCAGCACAGAGCTCCCGTGATGCCAGCCACATCTGTCCTGGAAAGGAGACTGGACCTGGCCACAGAGGCCTGGCTGGCGTGCCAGCTTGAGGACAACACCCATGAGCTGGGTGTTGCGTCTCCCTAGGCGTGTGTTGGTACCTATATTTGTGTACATGTGTTACTTTCATTCCTGGCACCACAGACACCTCCTCTGCTCGTTTTCACAACAGTAATGGTCTCTCGGTGGCACCTGGCCAGGACCAGCCAGCTCTGTCATGTGGCAGAAATGCACACTGGCACACGCATCGCATGCTTCCTTCATACCCTAACACGGTGCCATTTTCTTGGTGCAGCGCCGGCTTCTGTCTGCTTTGCAGAGGGTTCTCTAGTCTGAGGCTCATTTCTGGGGGCCTGGCTTTCGGGTCTGGGCTGGATTCCTCAGCTGGTCAAGTAGCCAGTATCCCCCGCCTCTGAAGCCCCTACAAGCCTGGTCCAGGCAGACACTGAACTCTGGGTGGCTGTATACATGGCTAGTGCTGTGCCTGCTGGCGAGACCAGGCCCGGTCCCTTCCCACTGCCCCGTGCTCTGCGGGTCACGCTGTGATGGGCTGACAGGCACCAGCGCTGAGATCCCCTGGGCTGCTGAGGTTGTGCAAGTAGGTTTTGTGTCTGTCGTGTTTCTGGTGTGCAGTCATGTGTGGGGGTTGGTGCGTGTGTGCTATGGTCACACAGATGTCCATACGTCCTCCCTCTGAGTGCTGCGTGTGACTGGGGGCTGCATGTCTGACATTTGCTCCTGTCGGTGTTCGTCTCTGCGAGCTGTGGGTGCGCGCCCTCGCCTTGGCTGTGAGGCTGGGTGTGTGTCCGCGTCCTTTGTGGATGATGGTCTGTGGCCCCTGAGGCTCCTATGGGTGAAGGCAGGTCCTGAAGGCAGGTCTGTCCCTCTGCCGGGCCCTGGGCCAGGCCCAAACCGCAGGCGGCCCGCCCGCCGGTCTGGGCGCTCCCGGGCCGCAATGGCTGGGCTCCCGCTTCCTACCAAGTTCCCAGGCAGCCGTGCCCGGTGTGCGGCCTTCTCGCTGCTCTGCAGCCGCCCAACCGCGGGCGCCCAGTAAGGGAAGTGAAGGCCAGGAGGAGCCAGGCGCCGATGGAGCAAAAAGGAACAGAGAATTGGAAACAGAAAAAAGGGAAAAACAAAATCCATTTAAAAAGAAATAAACATTAAAACAAAAGAGATCAAATAACACCAAAAATTTAAAAAGGAAACATGCCAAAGACATTAAAGATGTTACACTGCATATAGAGGAGGCAAGGAAACAAAATGTGAAAGAAATGCTCTAGGGTCCAGAGGGGAAGGGGCCTGGACAGGACGGCGAAGGGCGGGAGCTTCGGGGACCCCAGGGCGCCGCCCGCCCGGTCCGACCCGGCTGGGGCGAAAAGTCCCGCGGGAAGGTCCCCATGTCCCGCTCCCCACTCTGGCAGCTCAGACTCAGAGAGCCACCTCCACCCTGTCGCTCCGCCTTCGCTGACCCCGTCCCCGGGGAAACAAAACCAAGCAGATCCTGGACCCGCCACCTTGCAGGGTCAATTCTCCGCAGAGTTCGGGTCTTGTGGGCCGGGCCCTTGCAGATGCCCCGCCTCTGGGTCTGCGGCGCCCAGCGGAGCCTCGGGAAAGCCCTGGCCGGTGGAGAGTGTGGGGACTGGGGACATCGGCTGCCCCACCTGCTTGGGGCCCCAGCCCAAGGCGCTGGGCTGAGAGGGGAGCATGGAAAGCTGTGGAGAAGGAAGATGAGAGAGACAGCAGAAAAGAGGGGGCCAAAGACGGGCAGACAAGAGAAGAGAGAGGCTGCAGAGAAAAATATAGGGAAGAGAGACACCGAGAAGGGTGGTGGAAGGGCCCGGCCCCCTCGGGGAGTTTGGTCACAGGCCCGACACCCCTGCCCCTTCAAGTGGCTGCTGGGAGCCCTTCCCTTTCCCCCAAGCTGCCCAGAGCTGTCCCTAGACCCTAGGTAACCAGGGCGGGTGGGATGCTGAAACGTCACAGCTTTGCAACAGGCTCCAAAGAATCAGGAACCTGTACCTCGGGGTTCTGGGTCTGTGGCTCTCAGACGCAGAGACAGCGGACAGAGAGATGGCGGAGATGGGTAAGCTGTAACTGTCGGGGCGCAGAAGAGGTGCCTAAGAGAGGGACCCAGCAAGCCCAACTCCCCCAGATGTAGGGCACAGCCATTTCTGGGAGGCTGCATTCCCAGCCTCCGAGAGCGCGAGAGCGCGCCCACCTTAAATGAGCCCCAGCAAGGGCTAGGGGTCACCAACGTCCTTCCAGTGCAAAGACATCAGAGCAGGAAGGAATGAGACCTCAGATTTGGCGGCAGATCCATCTCATCCCGGAACACTTGGAATTTCACCAGAAAACACTGTATTATTTGGGGGCAGGATGTGAACCCGCCTGAGAGGAAGCCATCGGCTGTGGGGGTGGGAGGTGATGGGTGGGCTGGTTCTGGGAAGAAACCCAGGAGAACAGGGCGCCAGAGGGCCTCCCAGGAGGGGCCCTGCCCTGACACGATCTGGGCAGAGCAGTCTGCAGTGGCAGCCTCTCCATTTACCTGGCTGTGTGACTCTATACCAATTACCTAAACTCTCTGAACAGGTGAAACGGAGGAGGGGAAAGTAGGTCCCTGGGTTGTGAACTCAGAGAATGAATGTACCCAGTGTCTGCACCTCCGGCCCTTCATAGATACTCGAGAAATAGTAGCTTTGTGCCAACTCAGAACTGTCATGTCAGCTTTTTGATTTTCGTGTTTGGGGGTTAAAGCGGGGGCATGTCGGGAGGTGGGGAATGGCTGTAGCTTGCTGCCTCTCTACTCTGCCTTCCTGTTTTCTGGTCTCCAATCCCTGTGTCAGCCTCCAATTCTCTCAAATAAACAAGTTTATGACATAAAGTGTCACTCTTTTAGAAAATGATACTAAAATAGAATAAAACATCCCTCAGTTCACTGAAATCGCCTGAAATAAAACATGGAACCAGTCAAATTCCTCCTGGAGCCTCCCCCAGTCACTTGCTCCGTCTCTTACAGTTCAGATGGGAATTCCTGTTTGGAGCTGAGTGTTCTGTGCTGCCTTTCTGTCTGCCCGCCTCGCCCCGCTTTCCTTACTTATGTATTTATCTTCAGAGCACTGTGGTGACTCTATGCACGGGGGGGGGGGGGGGGATGCATGTCTTGCTTTTTAATCCCCCCAAGTTAATTCTATACACTTGATACAAGCCCAATCAGATACCTGTTCAAGAATGGTTGTAACAATCAAGTCTCGGAAACAACTTACATGCTGAAATGAATGAAGAAGATGTGAGTTGTTAGAAGGAAAGCTGAGACTCACATTTAGGAGCACGAATACAGCTCACAGTATCGCCGTGCTAGCTGTCCTTCCGGGCTCCGGCAGCGACTACCCCGGGCGCCCTTAGGCGAATCACGGACCCTCGCTAAGCCTGCTGGCCGATCTCTCAGCCGCCCTCCTCACGCAGTTGTTACAAGAATCCCAATAACATTCTGCATCTCAGGGTTTCTTTATGAACCTCCCGAGTGCTGTATGACTGCAAGGTGCCACACATACCTAAGTAACAGCTTCAGTGCCCTCCTACTGCAGGGTCTCACATGAATGGTCTCCCGTCTGCCCCCAACTCAGCCCAGCCTCTCCACACTGGGGGGACCCTGGGCCTGGGGGCGCCTGGGCTCTGGGGGATGCAGGTGAGTGAAGAGGGTGGAGGATTGGCAAAGTGCTTCGTTATCACCTTACCTCCCCCTTCACATTTCTCCCCCTCCCCACCCCCAGGGGGTGTGCCCATCCCCCACATCCTGGCTCTTCCGAGCAGGGAGAGGGGAGGGGGTCCTCCGGGTTCGGCGCTGCAGTAAGCAACGGACGGAGTTGCAGTGGACGGATATAATTTGGGTTCTAAGAATTTTCTGACCCTCCAAGGCAGGAGACCCAATATCGTTTGTTCTCAAAGAGAGTCCCCCAAACGCCCCGGGAATGGGGAGGGTCGGGCCAAGGGCTGGTAGTGAGGACGCCGCGGCACCGCCAAACGAGAGGGGGCCCTGCCAAGGCCCAGGGAGGGCTCTTATTTCTCTGCTCTCGAGAGGAGAGGCGCTTGCCTCGCACAGCTAACGAACTTCTTCCCAAATTCTCGGTGCGGGATTTGGCTGCTCCCAGAGGGGGTCCTTTCTAACAAGGTGCCCCCGGGCCCTGCCCCTCCCTCACCAGGAGCTGAAGCCGCCCCAAAGGTCCAGGAATATAATGGGTCATTTTCCAATTTACCAGGGTCTTAGAGATTACGCGCTAATCCCATCAAAGACCATCTGCTTACATTGTCCCTCCTGAGCCAAAATAAATAGATCCTTTACTCCCTCCACTTCAGCTCCTCCGGGGCATTGTAGCCGGGAAAGTTCTACAAGGCCCGACCCATTTCCCCCGCCCTCCTGCTGCGGGCTCCACAGAAAAAGAGAAAACAAACTTAGCTTGTCTGAGGTGTGAAAGGTCGCTTATGCTCCTGACCTCATTCTTCTCGGGAGCCTGCGACGATGGGAATGGGGAGAGGGGTGGGACGGGGGCTCTAGGGGTCTCCGAGGATCCGCCCCCCCCGTGGAGGTGGGGGGCAGGCTGTGCCGGCCCCCACCTTCCTGCTGTCTCAGCTGTGAGGCCACCTTGGCCCCAGCTCGGTTTTGGTCTCTCTCTCATCCCTTCTGAGTTTCTTCCACCTGTGACGGTTAGGAAATAATCATTGAAATCGAACTTTCATCCCTCCCTCGGCAGAACCGTGGGGAAAAGGACATGAAGATTCATACAAACACGAATGTGGGTCCATCTAAAAAGCCGTCTATTCTACAGGCTTTTTACACTTACTCTCCAATGTGTTATACTCTGTCCTGGAAAGGGGCTTGAGAAATGGGGGAGAGACAGGCTTAGGGGGAGCCTCTGGGGAGCGTCAGGGCTGCAAGCAGGGGTCGGCAGGCACCGACCAGGCTCAGGACCCAGACCACGCAAGTTACACATTAAACGGTGGTGCCTGCCGCAGAAAATACAGGAAATATAAAGCAGTGGCATGTGGGCAAGGACTCAAGGGAGGTGAGAATTATTCAGGAGGAAATCAGGGGAGAGTCCCACACACAAAGGATAGCCGTGTGTCCCCACAGCCTCCTTCTGGCACGGTCACTGCGACCCTATTCTGTCCCTCAACCATCACTTTCAGCTATTTTCTAATCTGCTCAAGAACCGAAAGGGGCTCCCGGCAGGCAGGACAGTCTGCAGAGGTGGGTCCCCCAACTCTGTCTGCAGTGCCGACTGCCCCCCACACACCTGGTGTCCCGCAGGGAGAAGCAACAGGGGACACAACAGCACAGTCACGGGGTCAGGAAGGTGTCTCGTTTGGAATATGACCTTCCCAGGCGCAAGATTTGTTCATGTGACAAGTGTTGCTGGGTACCTCTGTGTACAAGGCACTAAGGGACACACAGGGGGCGAAGGGGTGCCCCGATTAGGGTGAAAACAAGGACACAAATCGCTGTGTACATAGCAGGACGTGGTATGTGCTCAGGGAATGGATCGAAATTCTACAGAGAAAAAGAGAGAACATTCAACTGGGGTAATGCGGACTCAGGAAAGGTTTCATTCAGGGGGTGGCAGGAGCTGGGCGGTCCTGGGGGGTGGGGTAGGACCTGGACCTGCAGAATGTGGGGGAAGCAGAGAATGGGGGAGACCATGAGCGGGGGAGGGGGAGAGAACGACAGCTCACAGGGAGTCAACCCCGGCGTAACTGCCGACAGTGAATGTGGCTTTGGCTCTGTGAGGGGAAGAAGCAACCAGATAAAGAAAGGCGAAGAAGATTGCCACACCTCTGTGGGCTGGTTTCTTCTGAAGTGAGATACTGACATTTGACAGGGCGCTGAGGAGAGGGTTGGCCACGCCCCCTGGGGCGGGGCCACTGCTGGGTTACCTCACCTGCCTTCCCTTCCTGTCCTCATCAGTGAAATGACCATGCTGTGTCCTGCGCAGGGTTCGTAGTGAGGGTTAAGCGAGATGATATGAAAATGCCTACTGACGTGCTTGGCACATGGGAAAACACTTAAAAAATGATTCTGGAAAAAGAGGGACTCTTAAAAAATGAAGGCTTGTGAAAAAGCTGATGATGTCCGAGACCTGGTATCTGCCTTCTGTCTTTTGCTATTTAATGGGCCATCATCCTGCGAAGGGGCAGCCTTACTTAATGTTGCAGGAGGGCACTCAGGGAATGGAAGCAAGCAGGTTCCGGCTGGCACGAGAAGAATCTACAAATGGCTGGGGAAGACCAGGTACAGATGACGTTAGCGTGAGCATGGCCACCCATCAAAGGTGCAGAAGAAGGAATTTCTGTTTTGCGTAAGCGCCTGAACCAGCTGGCTTCGAACATTCGTCCCAATGCCTAGGTTCTAATACCTAGCAGGGGAGGTGTCTGCTTAAATCAAAACCCATAAGCTTCCTTGAAAGTTCCATGAAGGTGGGAATCATGCTCCTTGGTTAACTCACTCCTTTAGCAAGTGCCCAGGGCATGTAATAGGCATTTGGTAAATAGTTGGTGAATGAATGAATGAATGAGAGGGGCAGACTTGCAGGATTTCTTATAAGCTGTGAAATAGTGCAGATAGCTAGAAGCGGCAAAGATAATCGCTGACACTTTCTGTATTGTTTCAAGTGCTGTATGTGCATTATTTTACATCAGAAGTGTTTACAGGATCGCAGTGAAAGGAAAGCACGGGAAGAAGTGAGGACCCAGGGAGGACCAGAGCAGAACCCACCGAGGACAGAGGAGGAGGGTGAGAGGGTGGTCTTGGCTCCACTGCACCAGAGGAAGTGGGAGGGGCATCTGGGCTGCACCCCCACGGGTGGCTGCTACAGTAGGACGTGGAACAGCAGCAGCACGAAGGACAAGGGTACAGATTGGGGATCTCGTCACAGTTACAAAGCCACGCAGGGTGAGGCTGAGGGGCAGGATGGTGATAAAGATGCCGTGATGAGCTCCGTGCTTGGAACCACAGGGGCTCTCCAGGGTTTCCTGGCTGAGACGGGGGTTTACCCAGCAGCCCCTGGCTTTGGGCAGTGACTTCTTTCCTCCAGCAAAGAACCAAAACTTGATGGGAGGATAAAATTAACAGTTTCCATGTAACTACCTGGCTCGACACCTGCTTTGCTAAGAAAGGCTATGGGCTCTCTTTCTGTGGAGAAATTGGATGAGTAGCTTTCTCAGGGTACCAATTCTTGATTACGTGTATATAAAAAAGATTCCTGCCACCAGTTCTTTCCCCAATCAGTTTAGATCCGGGGAGAGGGGGTCCCATCTAAATGCTTTCTTAACCTAATCCAGGTTTACCCTGCAGTGTTCCAGATTTTCCATTTCTTAGACCCCTTCAGCAGCTGGAGAACTCCCGCTCTCAGGGGCCATCTCAACGCAGCCCTTGGTAACAGGTGTTTGGCCTCCCCCAGGTTTCTGTTCTCTGCCTGCCAGTGTCTTTACATTAGAAAGAGTGTCATCATTTGAAAGGACACATGCAGGAGAAGGGAAGCAGCGCTTAAAGTCGGGGGTGGTGGGGTACAGACGAGGTGCCTCTGCCTTCAGAGCAGCCAGGAAGAGGTGCGCCTCTCTTGGTTTGTTGCCTTGTGCTGCCACCTAGTGTCCCCAAGCTGTAAAATACCTTACCCTGGAGAGGGACCACATTTCTCACTCATTCCGTCAGGTTCACGTATAGAATTCGTTCGTTTTTTATGCACTGATTCACTTAATCTTCTGGCAGAAGCATCCGAAGCCTCCCCTCTGGCCAATGATGGAGGAAGTCACCCCCACACGCACTTGTTTCTAGGTATCCTTGCCCTCCTGCTGCTCTCTGCCCTTCTCTCCCGGTAACTTCAAAATATTCCAGGTAACTTCAATTCCAGTCCCTGTCACTCCTTTCTGTTAGCAGAAGTGGAGACGAGGTGCCTGGCAATCTGTCCCTAATGACGCGCCCCACCCGGACACAGGGCTGATGGCGTGGGAGCGTCCACTGCCAAGACAGCGGGAGGGAGAAATGATACAGTACGAGAGGCATCACCTGTGGGGCTTTCCAGCTAAGAAACGCTGTCATCAACATGGCAGGATGTTTACTTTCTACAGCAGCCTGGTGAGGCTCCCAGGGCAGGTATCAGCACCCCCATTTCACAGGTGAAGAAACTGATGCTAAAGGAAGTCGCGGTTCATCAACTGGGGTGTGGCGAGTTCGTGGGGAGGGGAGGCTGGCTGAGCCACAGGTCTCCCGGCTCCCACTCGGGTCCGCTCCTTCAGAGCAGGCTGTCTGTGCCTGGAGGAGGAGGACGCCGGGAGATGGCCGCCGTGGCCTCACCGAACAGCACACAGCAGAGCAAGGCGCCCCAGAGGGGACACGCACGGCCAGGAGATTCAGTCGGGCCTGTTGTCCGGCAGAGTGGCTCGCCGTATGTGGCACAAATGCTCCTCCTGGTGGCCGTGCCAGGCTATGGCAGCGTCATCCTGCTCACAGGAGAGCCAGGGGGACGGAGGACAGAGGACGGCAGGAGAGGAGCTG
Source organism: Hipposideros armiger (assembly GCF_001890085.2). Taxonomy (NCBI): domain Eukaryota; kingdom Metazoa; phylum Chordata; class Mammalia; order Chiroptera; family Hipposideridae; genus Hipposideros; species Hipposideros armiger. The sequence continues at coordinate 1,316,125 of NW_017731728.1, forward strand.
GAGGGGCTGGGCCGAGAGGAGGGGCTGTGTCCTTACAAGTGTCATTTTGTCTGCACCAATGCAGATGTCCAGGAGGGTGGCTGTTAACAGATAAAACCCATTCGGAGGGCATTTCACGGATTCCTACTCTGACAATACCCAACATTTACTAAGCTCCACTCTTTGCCAGACACTGTTCTGGGTGCTTCACTTGCATGATATTGACTCCTGAGAACTCTGTGAGGCAAGTGCCACAGACACTCCCGCGGGTAAGGCAGCACCGAGTCACAGGAGTGGTGAACGGTGGGGCCTCACCCCAGTGCGTTGACCCCAAAACCCGGACACGGCCTCCCGCTGCCCACACTCAGGACAGACTGACTGGGTAAAGGAGGCAAAGGTCACTCATGTCAGAACGCAACGGAAAGAACAATCTCTCTTCTGGCACTTTCATTCGGAAACGGCACAGCAGCCCACCTGACAGAACCTGGAATGCGGAAGTCGGGGAGGTAACAGGAATGGACCAAATGTTTGATTGGTTCGAATCAGTCAAACTAAAATTTACGCACAGCACGGGCCCACTGCCGACAGTGTCTAGCGGGGGGTCGTGTGTGAGAAACACAGATGGCTAAGAAACAGTCCATTATCCTCCGAGAATGTGAGAGATGAGTGGGGAGACACACATTTACAAACTATCTCTGAGATAAGGAACAGCATGAAATTAAAGGCAAAGAATGCTACGGGTGGGGGGTGAAGAGATAGAGCCGAATGTGTCCTCGGAGGGGGGGGGACCTGAAGGGTTTTAGGGAGGAGGCGGCTGGTGAACTGGGCTTTCCATGTGGGTAGGATTTCTCAAGCCCCATATTGGGGGTAAAGAAGAAAGCCAGTTACAGAGGGAAGCGAGAACACAGATGTGGGGTGTAGGGCATGTGGAAGGCTCATCCCGGCGGCATGGGATCAGGTTCCCAAAGGGCACTGGCTGGATGGCAGGCTGGCATCAGAGGGTGGGGGCCTTGGAGGCCAAGCTCAAGGGTTACAAGTCTATTCAGCACCAAGAGCCATTCGGGGTTTCTGCAAGCAAGGCGTGGCATGTTTCAAACCAGGCCTTACGATGAAATCTGGCCGTTATGGTGAAGACAAAGAGCGGAGCCTGACCTAAGGAGTTGGTGTGGGCAGGCAGAGAAGAGGGGGATGTGCGGGGACCTGGGGACCGGCTGGGTGCTCATGGAAGAGCAGGAAGGAAGAAGAGATGGCGGGGTAAGCACCGCACAGGCTTTAGCACTGACAGGCTCACCGAACGCCACCACTTTCTAGTAGTTTCCTCACAGTGACAAGAGTAAACCTGCCTGACACGACTTTCGTGGGAGGACAGGATTTGATGCCGCGTGGCAAACACCTGGCATGCGGCAGGTACCCAGGACATGGCAGCTCCTAGCTGGTGGGTTTTGATGACTGGAAAGCAGTGAGGGCAGTAACTAAAATGGGAAACATGGTGGGAGGGGCAGGGCTGTCAGTTAACAAGCTCAGTTTGGGACGTGTGGGATCTGAGGACCCACGTCCCGCGACAGCTGTCTAGCAGGCAACTAGATCATTTGTGTCTGGAATTCGAGAGGCTGTGAACCATCATAAAGATCACTGAAGCCACAGAACTAGGGGAGGAAACCCAGAGGCAGAGGGGACAGGGAAGAGGTGAGGCTGGGGCACACGCTTAGGGGGGTGTGCAGGCTCGCAGACGCCGGGCTGAGGGGAGAGCCTGGACAGGGCGGAACCACGCAGCTGCAGGAAGGAGACAGCGTCAGGGCGGGGCGGAGGGCATGGGCCTGGGTCCCAGGCTGTGGAGAATGAGACAGAGGACAGAGACCAAGGCTTCCAATATGGCTTTGCAGCTGCTGGGGACCTTGGGACTGGAACACAGCGGTAATGAGAGTCGATAGACACCTCTTGATTTCTCTTTGGAGAAGTCTGATGGAGAAGGAAGGAGAAAAAAAGGTAGTTTGAGAGGATAAAAGGAGTGATGGGACTCTTTTTTTCCTCTAGTAGAAGAGAGATGTAAGGACATTTGTTGCCAAAGGGAAGACGTTAATACTCTATTAATGGGAGCTGGTGCTCCGGGGAGACGGGAAGGGCAGGAGCGCTTCTGGAGGGCAGTCTTACAAAAAGGGAGGAAAAACCACCTCGGAGACAGGAATTTAGGGAAAGAGGGAGGCAGGAAAGATGCTGAAGGCAAGACACAAGACAAACGCCCGTGCACAAGGGCAGTAAGCGTGGGGCTAGAGGCTCGAGCGCCATCCCTGTGAGAAATTCAGCGTCGCCTCCCCCTCTGCCTTACAAGCAAGTTGTGTGTCCCGGGGGGTCGTGGGGACACTCACAGGGAAGGATGGAGGGTTTAGGGGAAAGTCAGGGGCTGAGAATTGGAGGGTCAGCTATAATTTATTAAATCAGCAATGATGAAAAATAATAAGATTCAGTGTTGGTAAAGGTACAGGCAAACGAATGCTATACAATGTCTCTGCAAGGCCAATTTGGCATCACGCAGTAAAAGCTTGTCAGGTGTGCGTACACCTTGACCCTCCATTCTCAGTTCTAAATCGTCAATCTAAGGAGGTCAAAGATATGTACAGATATGTTCAGTGCTATTTGTAACGGGAAAAAGGAAACAAACAGGATTCTCAACAACACAGTAGTAGAGAGTATGTGTGTAGGAGACAATACTATGCAGCCACCAAAAATGTAGAAAAGTATTTACTGACATGATACAATAATCATGAATTAGTAAATGAAAAGGAAAACCTAATACACAAAATATAAGTATGTTCCTGTCCTTTGAAATACCTTCCTACACACACACATTTGGAGAAGGAGAGAGAGAGAACCAGAGTTGGGTGGGGGAGGGGGGTGGTGACAGTGAGAGAGAGAGAGAGAGAGAGATGTGTCTGGTGTGACTGGGAAAGTGCTGTCACCGTTAGCTAGGATCAGGAACTTAGGAGACATGACCAGTTTCAGTCCTGAAGATACCGAGTTCCTGTTCAATTTAACCTGGAAATGCCCCAAGATGCGTTACATGGGGGGCTGGATACACAGACCCGAAGCCAGGAAAGACAGTGTCTCCGAGATCGCCAACAATCTATTGTAGCTTCAGAGTTCTGCAAGCACCCATTCCGGGACACGCGACCCTGCTGCCAGCTCCCTGGTAAATGCATAGGGCGCTTTCCCGCCTTAAGCGTCCGTACCTAGTTATGACTCACGCCTTTACCCCCGCCCCCCTGCCTGCTTCAGAGGAGGGGGCTTCTCACTTGCCCAGAAAGGCCAGCCTTCCCCTGGCTGGCTTCTCACCCCTACCATCATCTCCGAATGCGCACACTCCGAGTTTTTCTCAGGCACTTTCAGCACCTCCCATGCCGCTGGTTCTGGCCCCTTCATCTACACACCTGCCAAAATTTTCTCAGTCTTAAGGACTCTAATTGGCGTTATAGTCTCCAGTGCCTTCTGCTTGATTTTTCTTCGCTGCGCTGCCAATCTTGTTCAATGCGTGATCTGACTTCTCTAGATGGGCCGTGGCCTCTCCAGTCTCCACCGGTCCTAACGCTCCCTGCAGGGCCACCTCACTCACAGGGCCATACCTGCCCAGCTCCTCCAGCATCTGAAAGTGTCACCCCTGCCACTATTAGCTCTCCTTCTTGGCCTGACCCCTCTGTGTCACTGCCAATGGCTTCTCTTTCTTGTACTGGAGAACAGGGTATCGCTTCTGTTCGCAATCTTCTTCTCATTTTCCTTTTGAGAACTTGTTCAACTATCACTTCTGTGAGACAACGTGCAACTCAATGTTATAAAATCCCTGAATAGGGAAGTTGGAGAGAAATTTAGAGATCAGATAGTTCAACCCTCTCGATCCTTAGAACATAGTTGGGTAACAGAATTCTGTAACTCAAAAGAACTTCAAAGATTAACCAGCTGGGCCAGCTGAGTGGTGCGTTGGTTAAGAGTTGGCTTGGGATGCCAGCTCTGAGCAGCAGGACCACAGTTTGGATCCCACATGCGGGCCAGTGACACTACGCCCTCTACAGCTAAGATGGTGAACAACAGCTAAACCTGGAGCTGGGCTGCCGTGAGTCGCCGGTGACTGTTGTAGGCTGCAGTGGAGCTGGCCAGCAAGGGGCATGAGCTTTCGTGAGCCGCCGTGAGTGGCCATTCAATGGCCAGCGAGCGACTGCCTCACCCGGGAAGAGCGCAATGATAATATCAACATGGGCCAGTGAAGCCACATCCTCCACAACTAGACTGAAGAACAAAAGGACAGCAACTTGTCTGTTCCCCTTCCCCAATTCCCCAATGCTGTCCTCCTCCCCCAATTCCCCAATAAAAATCTTAAAAAAAAAAAAAAGTAAATTCAGGGAAACATTCTTTTTTTAAAGGTTTTTTTTTTATTGGGGAATTGGGAGAAGGGGAACAGACAAGTTGTTGTTTTGTTCTTCAGTCTAGTTGTGGAGAACGTTGCTTCACTGGCCCAAGTTGGCACCCTTCTCTCAGAGACTGACTTCCATCCTGCACAGGCACACAGAGTAAAATGGGGGTAAGTCCTATAATAAAGAAAGAACATAATATTATGGGACAACAGAGGAAAGCAAAGTTCTCGTTGCAGAACTCTGTAGATCTAACTATACGAGTAGATTTAACTAGATCTTGAGATTGGGGTAGGGCACACTCTCCTTTTTAGTTCTTATTGTGCGTATATGGTCTTTCACATATGAAGGAAATGTCTCACACAGGTTAAGTGACTTATCCAAGGTGACACGGGTAAAGTCAAGGCCAGGTCTAGAAGCCAGGTCTCCGGACTCCAACTCCTACTCCAGTGTTCTTTCTCTTATACCTCAGGGCGCCTTCAGCCCTTATTTCTCCTGAGCACTGTCCTGCATTGTCATCTACCTGCCAGGCATTTCTAAATGAATGTCCACCTTCTACCTGGTTTGACCTAGTCAATCGCACAACCGTTCTCCCAACCGGGATAGGTCAGCATCCTGTAGTCACACCCAACGACACCCAACACACCTCATTCCTATTCTGGCAACAGGTCCTATTAACTTCCAAATGTCTCTTTTATCCAGGCTTGCCTTTTTTCCTGGTGACCTCGTCCATCACCCCGGTGGAGAGAGCCTTATTATCTTAATACTGGTTTTGTCTTCAGTCATAGAGCCTTAATGTTGAAAAGCACCTTAGAGGTGATCCATGCCCTACTGTCACCCAGAGAATCACTTCTTTGTACTTCTGTTCCCGCGAAGCCCAGCTGCTGTGCAGGGGGCTCAACTAGTCCCAGGGTGGCCTGTTTCACAGGGAGACACCCACCTGATTAGTAAGTAGGTCCAGTCGCTCACCACTCAACAAATGCTGCCTGTCCCTCTGTTTCAGAAACAGTGCTTGACACACTGGAGGTTTCGCTGCAGAGGGCTCCCCACCGGCCTTCTGTCTTTCAGCCTTTCCTGTCTCTGTTCACTGGCCTGAAGTAACTTCCAGCTGCGTCTCTTCATCTCTAACACGGAGTCCACATCTTCAAGGGTTGTTCTGGGGATCAACTGATAAAATATGTGTATTAATGCTCTGGAAACCAAGCATAATATAGGTAAGCTTTTCTCCCTTCTCTCCAACTATGGAATACATATTTTTTTTTGGGGGGGAGGTGATCTTTTAAATTATATTTTAGGGCCAGCCGAGTGACACATTGGTTAAGAGCTGGCTTGGGACGCCAAAGGGCCCCGGTTCGGATCCCACATGTGAGGGCCAGTGACACTGCCCTCTACAGCTAAGATGCTGAACAACAGCTCAACCTGGAGCTGGGCTGCCGTGAGTCGCCAGGGACAGTGTAGGCTGCAGCCCCTGCTGCAGTGGGTTGCCATGGGCTACCGTGTGTAGCCAGCAGCCGCAGTGAGTGGCCAGCAGCCGCAGTGAGCTGCCGTCCAGAAGCCGGTGACTGATCTGCCTCGCCCAGGAAGAGCGCAATGATGGTGCCAACTTGGGCCAGTGAAGCAACGTCCTCCACAACTAGACTGAAGAACAAAAGGACAGCAACTTGTCTGTTCCCCTTCCCCTAATTCCCCAACACTGTTCCCTTTCCCCCAATTCCCCAATAAAAATATAAAAATATTTTATACATACAAAAGAATAATTGTTCTATGTGATGTATATAAAATATAATGAAATACCCATAAACTTACCTTTTAACACACTAACTAGAACATTTCCAACAGCACCCACCTGTTCTTCCCCATCCCACCCCCCACTCTCTGCAAGGTAACCGCTCATGAATTTTGCGTTGATCTCTCCTCTGCTTTTCAAAACGTTTTATCATACACGTGTATACAATATATTGCTTAATTTTGCTTGTTTTTGAAAGTTACACTAATTATTTCAAATGTTTGGGGTGTTCCGGTGTTCCGTTTTCCATTCAGAACTATGTTCCTAAGATTGATCCAATCCAAGTATATACCTTGAAGCCTCAAGCTTCTTCACGCAGCCTTTTCAGCTCACAAGAGCCCAAAGTTCTTTCCTGCTCTGAACGTCCTTAGCACTCATTGTCTATTTATAAAAAGGGAGGGGGGAGAGGGCTGAAACTGTGCCTTCACTTTTCCTCTCCCTGAAGTACCATCACCTCAACTAAACAGCCTCCTCGGAGAGCAGGCGGGCAGCTTATCCAGGGTTCGGTTCCGGTTACACCCTCCCAGGCAGGCGCCTCAGCCTAGTCTCTTGGCCCTCCCGAGCCTCCGCTTCTCTAACACGGGGTTTGGGGAGGAACTCCCAGAGAGCATGGGTGGTAACTCTTGGTAAGCTGAGAAACATCACCCTCAACTTAACATTCACGTTACTGTCGGCCCACGGCTCCCAGAGGGCTCACGGCTCTCTGGCTGTTTGAGGGGGGACGGTCGTGTCCTCGCTGAGGGCGGGGACCGCGACTCGTCGATGCCTCGGGACCCTCCAGGCAGCGCCGGGTCAGACGTAGTGTTGACGGAGGCTAGACGTCTGGGACCCCAGCCAAGAGGCCAGAGGGCGCTCTCGGCCCCGCAAATTGGCCAGGGAGGGACCGGTTAGATCCACGCACGCGCGCCTCCTGCCGGCTCTGGCGAGACCCAGCCAAAATCGGCTCGCGGGGCTGGTTTTTTCCCCATCTAGGGGCGCAATCTCTTGTGTACGCATGCGCCTCGCCCAGGCTGCGGTTGGCTGGCGCTCCCATCCGTCATTACAGGAGCCAATAGAGTGAGCCGTAGGACCCACTTCCTGCCCGGCGGCGGGGGGGCGCGGGGAGTGGGCTTGGGTCTTTGTCCGCACCCACGCAGGTGGGGACGAAGCGCTTGCGGAGTCCGCCCGGGGGCGGGCAGCTAGGCTTGCAAGCGTTGGCTCGCCAGCTGCAGAACGAGCGCGCTTTTCCGTGACACAGTGGGAGGGCGAATGGGGAGTCCAGGGGCTGGTGGCAAGGACGACGGGGTCAACTCGGCTTCCGGCAGCGTCCGAGGGGTAGTCGCCCGTCAACTTATTGAGCACCTACTGTGTGCCAGACACTGCCGAGGCGCCTTGGAATGGGGCTCTCTGCTTCCGTGGGCGCTTGCGGTCTAGGGGGGGGGGCAGGTTAGACAAGTGTCTTCGTTGTCTTCCGCCTCCCTTACTTCTCCTTAGATGGAGATTTTTCTCTTCCCGAACCCTGAACGCCTCCGTGGCCCCCGCCCGGCGCCGGCTGGCAGCGCACGGATTGGGCGTCAGCCTCCGCTCCCAGCTGAGGGTAGTGACGGGCGAGGACTGGCGCCGCGGTCACGTGAGGGCGGGACTTGGCGGGGCGTGTGACCTTCCCGAAGGCGGGGCCCTTCCCTTCTTTCGGGCCCAGGGTGTCGTCACCTGCTTTTATTGGGCACGTGGCGGCTGATGCGCAGTAAATAGGAGTGACTCTGGGCGGCCACGCTACGAAGGCGGTGTCCGCACTTTTACGAGAGACCAAACCGCCCGAGCGAGGCCCAAGAGCTGTAAACACGTGGAAACGAGCACAAAGCAAAGGGGGGTGGGGTGGGGGGAGAGGATGGTTAAATGCAAGTCAGTCCAACTGGAAGCAGTGAGTCCTGGGCCTCCAGGCTGACTTGAACTAGAACTAGCCAGGAACTGCGGGAAGAGCTGTGGGAAGAACCCGAGGGCCACCTCTTCCTTTGGGGCCTCACGTTTACCAACTATAAAATAGACACGGGGTGTCTGGCCTTTAGAACCAGACGTACCCCTTAGCCGGGCAGTAACAGCGATTTGAGTCTGCGAAAAGAAACAAGAAGTCTGTGTGGGCTCCAGTAGGAGCCACTTTGGAGCCTGGGGTGGGGTCACCTTATGTCCCTTTAACATCCGCTAGCTGTTCCTGAAACAAGTTTCCACAATCACAAGGCTGGAAAAGTTACTCAGCCCATGGGACTGAGGGGTGAGTCAGAAGAACATGAGGTACAGGGAACTGGCCTGGCCTCCTTAGCTGGAACAATCACGTGCCACCCTTTACTTCCTGCCTCGCAAGAACCACCTCTGTGGGGGTAGGAACCCAGTAGGTGCTGCTGCTTCAGCGGACTGACGGCTAAGCCCAGGGAAATGGAACCCACACTCCTTCTCAGCCCCATTGATCTGGTGCTCCTGGAGCTGGAACTAGAAGAGAGGCTACAGAAAGTCACCACGCCCTTGAAGAAAGAAAGAAAGAAAAAAACCCTCTGGGTTGGTAGCACTCCATACTTTACAAAGTACACTTTCACATGCATCGTCTCATTTTGGTCTGACGGGACATATACTGTGTACCAGGTACAAGAAGGGAGGAGGCACCGCATTTTTTTTTTGTTTGTTTGTTTTTGTAGAGGGCAGTGTCACTGGCCCTCATATGTGGGATCCGAACCGGGGCCCTCTGGCGTCCCAAGCCAGTTCTTAACCATCGCGCCACTCGGCCGGCCCGGCACGGCCCGGCATTTTTTAAAGGAGCTTTCAGTTCCATCGTAGAGAGAAGACAGAAGCTAGTACCCACGTTTTTCAGGCAGAAAGATGCAGGAGCTAGAAAGAAGGGCAGATGCCTAACACCTCAGTAGAGAAGAAAAACACCGCCAGCCACGTAGGATGGGAAATAAGTTTTACAGAGTGAAACCTTGAATAATAGGAAAGGTCTCAAAAGATAGAAATAGGGTGTAGCGTTTTTGCCCATATACATACTCTTCTTACCTAAGTAAGCTCATCTATTTTCATGTCTTTGATAAGTAGCAGTAACAAGAATAATAACTAACTCTTGCCGAGCACTTATTATGGGTCAGGAATGGTTTGAAGTCATTTCTGTGTACCATGTATTTAAATCTCACAGCAACCCTTGTTAGGAGGCAGCTGAGGCACGGAGAGGTCAAGGTTCTCTCTGCGCTGACATCTCACAAGATACCTGGTGGCCCTGCCTGGAGCCACAGCACCACCGTCCAGTCGGTAGTCCACGCACGAGTTTGGAAGTCATGCCCCCCCCCCCTTTCCTTCCCCCTCTACCTTCACCAGGCAGTTGCCAAGTCCTGTTAGTCTTCCTCTACATAGCGACAAAATTCACCCTCTCACTTGTAAAGGCCTCAATTTTCCACTCCTTCCACTGTTCTCAGCAGGACTGTCAGAGGGAGCTTGTACGGGCAGCTTTCTGAAATGCAAATCTGATCAAGTCCGTCCTCCACTTAAATCCTTTGGTGACCAGACATCTGCAGAATGAAGTCTAAATTTCAACAGTCAAGGCCCTTCCCGGGGAGGCCGCCGCCTGCCTCTTCAGCTTCCTCTGCTGGGCCTTTGGTCTCCACCACAGTACTGGGCCTCCTGAGTGCACTGTTCCTTCTCCAGACCTCATGCCATTCCCACCATCAGGAACGCCTTCCTGCCCTCATTTGCACAGGCAACTCCAAGGCTTCAAAATCCAGCAAGAACACCTCCTCTAAGAAGCCTCCCTGATCTCCACCAGCTTTGAGTTGGGTGTGCCTCGTCACTGGTCCCACAGCCCACCCATACCGTCCGATGTGATACGTAACAGACTGCCAACTCAAGTGTTAACAACTGGTTCCTTTGGCTCTGTCCCCAACTAGACCAAGTTGCCAGAAGCAGGGGCTGTCTTGCTCCTCTCTGCATCCCCAGTGCCTAACAAAGGGTTTCACACAGAGTAGGGGCTTAATGCACGTTTGCTGCATGTCAAACAGGATAGCAAGAGCAGAGCTACAAAGGGTCTGTCCAGGAATGGAGTGGGCTGCCTGACCGGCCTGGAGCCCAAGGGATGTGCAGCCGGAGGGACAATGGACTAAGTCTGGAGAAGATGTCGTGTTGCTTCTTTGAAGGCCCTGGGAGCCAGGCAGGCTGTGGAGTGTGGACTCTATATGGTGGGCAGTGGAGAGTCCTGAGGTCTTTGCTGATTGATCAGAGCTGCCCAAAGATGGGAGGACAGACTGGAGAAGGAGGCAGGCGTTAGAGGAAACAGGCGGCTCCTAGCTCGATACAGTCGATGAAACAGCGGCTTGGGGAGATCACAGCTGCCCGAGGCCATGCTGCTGATAAGTGGCAGGCGTAGGAGTTGGACCAGTGGTGGGCTAGTCAAGTGCAGGGATCTGCAGCTCACCACAGGGGTGCACAGCAGACGGGGCTTCAAGGCTGTCCAAGCGTGAGTGGACGCGCCATCGCTCAGGACTGGATGCTTCTACTGCAGACACGAGACCCAAGTCCCTGGCCCAGCGCACACTCGTTTTCTAGTCACAAGGCCCACTGTGGTGCCAGACGGCACCATAGGCGGCTCAGCGACCCAGGCTGCTTCCATGTGCTTCCACGGCTCCCACAGCTGGGAGGAACACTCAGAGAATCAGGTACCAGCTTTATTTCAGAGGTGACACATTACTTCCCACTCATGTCCACTGGCCCAACGAGTCCAGTGATCCCGCCTGACTGACTGCACAGGGACCGGAAATAGTCTCCTGTGCATCCAGGAAGAGAATAGAACCGAGAATACCTGTCAGCAATCGTGATGCCCACTCAGGACTCAGGTGATGCCCACAGAGGGGCAGCTACGAGCTGTGCAAAGGAGAGAGGTCTGGCTCAGGATTTGGTGCTAGATCAGGGCTGTTCTGGTGACCTCGTGGGCTGCAGTGCATGTCACACCAGTGGGTTCCCACCTTTCGCAATGTCTGGAGAGCTTGGAAACTAACGACAGAGGACAGGAGGACCACACTCAGGTGGCTGTTGTTGGGAGGCCTCAGTTATTTGTCACATGGTCCCCACAGAGTTGCTTAAGTGTCCCACTGGCACCCCCGGAGCAAGTGAGAGAGAGAAAGCCATGACTTAGCCTCAGAAATCACACACAGTCACTTCTGCCATATTTTGTTGGTCATACGTAACCGGCCATGACTTGTGAGGACCACACCTCACCTCGTGTGAGAACCAGGCTCGGGTAACTGGGTGCCACCCAGGAGCTGCTACCACCGGCTGCCGGCAGGGGAGGCAGTATCTTTTCAACTGCTTCCTGCTCAGCTCACCTTCCGTCTCAGCTCCAGCTGAGGGAGAAGCAGGTGAGGTCTGCAGTGACCCTGGGCAGGAGGCCAATGGCCGCATTCTGCAGGTGAGGAAACCCAAGCAAGGCACAGAAGCCTGGACGTGACTGCCCCCACGCGCTCGTGCGGCCAGCTACGTTTGCAGCAACCAGAGTTAACCGCGTGGCTCTCCGGCACCCGTAGGCCTGTCTCCGGGCCTCTCACACTCCGTCTTCGCCTCTGCGGCACCTGAGTGGCCAAACCTGTTAGCAGTGAGCCCTGAGCTCTTCCCCCCGCACCCCTGCAACCCTGCACCTGCCCACAGCACAGCTGTGCAGGGTGTGGGAGGCGGGAGTAAGGGCCACCTGGCGCTCGGGGCACCAGGTGGGGGCCCTCTGGGTATGTGAGGAGGGGAGGGCAGATGCCCCTGGGTGAGTGAGCTGTGGGCCCGAGGGGGGCTCACCTGTGCCTAACAGTGCCCGGCTCTACTGCAGAGCGTCCTGTTCCGACCTGGCCCCGAGTGGTGTTTCTCATCCCAGGGTCCCTCCTACGGGACAACCCTCCCTAGTCCTGGGGCTGCCTCTGCTTCTGATCGAGCCCCTGAGGTTCTCAGCTGAAACCCCACCTCAGACGCCTGGAAGTGCCCGGCCACAGGCCAACGCCAGGCCTGTCACCCTGGTAGGCCACACCGTCCCTCCTTGCCCTCCTCAGCCGACCGACCGCACCAAAAAAACCAGACCCCGAGCCAAAGTATCAGAAACGTGTATTCTTTTTCTTTTAATAGTAAACCTCTTTACAACAAATATAGTGAAAGAGTTTTCAAACAAAACTCATAAGAATCTCGAGGACTTTGTCTTTTCTTATTGTGTAGAATACTAAGAAAGCATCACCATACAGCACGAAAAGAAATATTGAAAACAAATTGACCGCCACACCCTTGGACCCGCCCTGCGCAGGACGCAGGAGCAGCCCCAGGAGTGTGGGTGATTGTCGGGCTCGGGGGGTGGGGCACCTCTGTGGCCTGTCCCCCCTCCCTCTGGGACTCGAATGGGGAAGACAGAGAATCCAGATTCTCCCATAACATTCCAGCCCCCCCACCCCAATACAAATCCCATTCCTTCTACCAAGTGTTTAGGGGTGGAGAGAGGTGGCAGAGGGGAGAAGCGGAGTTCCCAGGCTCCATGTCCCCTCCCCCCTATGAAAGCCTAAATCCACCCCCCACCCCACCCCAGGGGATTCCAGAGTCAGTTAAAAATATATAGATAGAGATATTTCTAGATACACTTTTACATCATTTCTGTCTCTCCAAACAAATAAATAATCAGCAAGAGAAGGTGCATCACGTCCTTCCTGTCCAAGGTGGGGGGGGCTGGGTGAGGGCCAGGGGTCACTGCTGGGGGGAGGGGTCCTGTGCCCACTGTCCCTGAAAGCTGTGGGAAGCCTGCGGAGGGGCGGGGCACCGTGAGCACCCTGCCAAGTGCACGGGCTTGGAGGAAGGAGTGGGTGGAGGCAAATTTGGCTTGTGAGAGGAAGAAGTGAAGTCCCCGCTTGAGGTCTGGGTTCCCAGGGACCCTTCATCTGGCCGGCCAGGAGAACTCTTGGGATACTGAATTACAGATATGTCCCATGTTCATTTGCAGACCACCCCCTGCCCCCAGGGATAGAGAAGAAAGGACACACACACCCATACATGGTAATCAAAAGCCAGGGCTGCCAGGCAGAGGGCAAAACTGGTTAATATTGCACCGTGAGCTGCAGGGCCTCATCCCACCCCGTGCTAATGGCGGCCGAGCCCAGCCTAGGAAGGCGGACGGGCTGGTGGCGGGCATAGCCTGAGAAGGGAAGGCCGGTCATTCAGCGTTTATTGAGCACCTGTCTGTCATTCACCCACTCAGCCCTTCACCATTACTGGGCAGGCTCTGGGACGCACACATACACAAGACGACAGCCTGTCTTCTTTCTAGGCCCTGATCAAGTCTCACTGACTCTTGAAACTCCCTCTAGGAACCTGCGGGAAGACCAGACATGCCGTGTGGCCTTTGGCAGGTGGGGGTTAAGCTGTGAGGAAGGATGGCTCACTGACCAGGGAGGAAGAGGAACTGAGTGTCACCCGAAAGCAGGACGGGGCTGCAGGAGAGGGAGCTGCGTGGGAAGGCGTGGGTACTGGGTGGACAACGGGGTCGAGCCGGGAGAGGCGGGGCTGCAGGGAGAAGCAAAGAGGCCCGACTGCTAGCTCCCTCCTGACTGCGGGACAAAAATATCGGAGCTGAGGGTGAGAACAGATGAAGGAGCCAGGCAGAAGGGACTGGGGCTCAGGGAGGAGGGTCATGGGGCTGGAAGCCAGGGTGTGTGGCCGCAGCAGCCACCTGTCCCTGTGCAAACACATCCAGGTAGCGCACGCACGCACGCACAGACGCCCTCAGATTCATGCATATGGCCCGACGGGCTCAGAGACCCATGCAGACACGCGTGCACACGCGCGCGCACGCACAGAGACACTCACATACAACAGCAGGCGCCCTCATGAACACGCAGGTCCACATGCAGCCCCACGCCCCCCCCACCCCCCGCTTCTGGTCCCCCTGCATCTTGTCAGAATACTGCCAGCGGCTGGGTCAGAGAGGCGGGCAGAGTCGCCTGCCCCGCAACGGGCCTAGTCCACTCTGCCTTCCCACCAGGGTGAAACCGCAAGGGAGCGGCCTCGGGGCAGAGGAGCTGGGCTTCTGTGAAGGAGGGCCAGAGGCCAGGCCCCTTGGGGCGAGGGGTGGGTGGTGTGGATCACAGGTGGGGGCCGGGCCCCTCCTCTTTGATCTGTCATCCAGCCCGAGGTCTCAGGACCTGGGGAGGCAGCAGAGAGGGGCAGGCTGGGGGAGGGGAGAGGAGCAGGACAACAGCAGAAGAACCTCGTCTGTACAGTACGGGCGTTTGAGTCATTATTATTACAATATACTTTGACAAAAATAGAATCTCATTTCATATCAATACAACAACAAAAAAAAAAAACAGTTTCCTGGACTGTTACACTGCTAACGGTTTCCAAAGGTTGCTATTTACAATTACAGTAGCCAAGAGGGAAGGTGCGCTGGGCCTGGGTGCTGGGGCAGGAGGTAGCGAGACAATGAGGGCGCAACAGCAGGGCGTGGAGGGGGGGTGCTGGGGAGAGGGCCCAGGAGGAGAGAGGGAGGCAGGCCTTCGGACCTCTGGGTCCACCCCCCCCTCACACCCCATCCCAGCGTGCACTCCTCTGGGATGCGTACGTGCAAGGGAGAGCCAGTGCCCTCGCTCACACCTGCCAGTCCGGGCGAGGCCGGCTCCCACTGGGCCACCTCACTCCAGCTTCTCCCCAGTTCCCCCTGCTGGTGGCCAGCTTTACAGGGCTGGTGTCACCTGAGGGATGGGGAGCTATTGCACTGTGTATCTTAGAGAAAACGCTGGGAAAGGGAGGAGACCCCACTCACCCCCGGCCCCAGTCCTCTGTCCCTTCTCAGCTCTCTCCTCATGGCTCTTTCTCTCCAGAAAGGGGCTTCAGAGGGGCCCCCGCCTCCAACCTCCTCCAGCCTCAGATTTCCAGGCAGCCTTCCCAGCCCAAGCTCAGCCAGCACCCTCACATCTTGGGGGTGCAGCTCACACAAGACCCAGTGAGGACGCATCGTGCGTGTGCAGGGGGGCGTGTGGAGGCCAGGCTTGGGTACTCTGCCCCATGTGCCTGCGGCCACAGGACAGCTGAGACGCAGAGACCCTTTCCAGAGCCCCTGCCTCACTTTGCCCTGAAACAAACCCACCGTCACGCCAGCCGACTTTGGGGTTTCAGTCTATTGTAAGGGTTTTGTCGTTTGGTAGTTTTTTTGGTTATTTCCCTCTGTCTGGGGGACGGGGTGGGAGGGCTCCACATGCAGGACCCGGCACCTGTCCTTTCCCAGATGCCTCTCGGGCCCCCACCCCTCCTGCAGCATATGTGTACAACGTGCAAAGTGTCCCCCCTTCCCGCAAAAAAGAGCTCCCCCGGCCAGTGAAAATGGCGGGGGGGGTGCAGAAAGAGGGGATGGGAGCATCCCCCCCTCCAAAGCGAGAATCCAAATTAAAAAAAATATAATATTAATAATAATATAATAATAATTATACACAAATGTAACCGTCAACAGGACACGGAGCACAAGAGAGGAAGTGGGGGTCGAGCGGGAGGAGCCCAGGGCAGGGGGGTGGGCGGTGAGATTGTCAACTCTTCATCAGGGAGGCTGAGAGGGGAGTGGGGACCGTCACTTTAATGTCTGTGAAGAGAGGAGATGGAGAAGGGGGTGTGAGGGGCTGGCCCGGGCTACGGGATACGTGCCCCCCACTCCCCTCTCCCTGGAGGGCCAGGATTCTAGTGGCAGGGCCAGCTCTGAGGGGAGGACGTCATCGAGCAGAAGGACTGATGCTGGAGGAAGGGTAGGAGACGGGCCTCTGGTGGGGGGATGGGGCGTCGGTCCTGCCCCGAAGGGCTGAGGGAGGGCTAGCTGGCCACAGGCCTCGGGTGGGACCTAAGACAGCTGGGGGCACACGGGCAGCCCCGTGAGGCAGGCAGGAGGGTAATGCTACAGTACCCAGGTGTCCAGCCGCATCCGCTTCACAGCTGAGCCCTCGGCCTCAGGCTCTGGGGCTGGACGCAGCAGGCCCAGCGTGGGCCCGAAGTCCCCCCGTCCGTCATCCCGGTCCCCCGTCTCATAGGAGCCCCCGGCTGGGCTGCTGAGACCATCACCGGGCTCAGGGCGGGTCGCTGGGAACACAGCCGGAGGGGGAGGCGCAGGGCTGCGCTCACGGCTTGGGGACACCGGCTCCGACTTGATGCTGATATGGGGGTGGGTGGTGACCGTGAGGGCAGCACCCACGTGGGGCAAGGGGCTGCCAGGGCTGGAGACAGGCGATGGGGAGGGGGCACAGGGGACAGAAACAGGAGAGGCGGTGAGCAGCAGAAACAGTGATGGGTGGTGACAGACAGGGTGAGAACACGGGGGTAGAGGTGTGACGGGGAGGGGCAGACAAGTGGATGGGGACAGGGGGCCAAGCGAAGGGCAGAAGGGGAATAAGTCACATTAGTTCTTTCTCTCCCGTGTCGTCTTCCGCCGCCAGCCCCCGCCCCACCCCGCCCCACCGCCACCTCGGCTGACTGGGTCTCCCAGGCCTGTCCACTGATGACAGACAGCCTGGCAGGGATCCCAGCTCTCAGGAGGCCCCTCCTCTTCCCACCCTCAGCTCTCCCTCCCCAAACACGTGCAGCTCTCCGATCCCAGGGACTCACATTAAGTTGCTGAGAGACACGGGGACCAGGTGGGGCTGCGGCTGAGGTGGCTGCTGGGGCTGCTGGGGCTGCTGGGGCGGCTGGGGCTGCGGAGGCTGCGGCTGAGGCGGCTGCTGGGGCTGCGGTGGCTGCTGCCAGGCAGTGACAGCAGTGACGTTGCCTAGTGACAGCCCCCCCGGCGAACTGAAGGCTGGTAAGGAGGAGAGATCTGCGCTGGTCAGCTGGTAATCTGGGGGGACAAAGTGAGGGTGAGCCTGGCGGGGGGGTGCGGGCGGAGGCTCCCGGAGGCCCAGGACGCGGGGGAGCTGCTGATGATGGACGCGAATCGTCACACAAGCCCACAGTCCAGCGAGGTGGCACTCCAGGTGAAGACATGCAAATCTAACAGTCACGAGTGACGCTTTCAACAAGACAAAGCCACGAGGTTTTACAGCAGTGTTTCACTGTTGTTTCTGACCACATCCATTTTTAGAACGTCCATCTAAAAGCAAGCAGGGAGGGTCTAGGATATTCAAGCGCCTTTCCAAGACACCCAGGGGAAGGACGCGTCCCAAGCAAACTGCTCTAATGGCCACCGCACTTCTGCAAAGTCCCCAGTCTCCCTAAGTCGGTCCACACAGGACACGGAGCGGCCAGGGTTTGAGCTGCTGGGCCCACCCCCACAGATGGGTCGTACGTGGGCCCAGAGCGCTGCAAGGGAAGCAGCTGGTGCAGCAGGGACAGTGGCCTGGTCCCCAGGAGGTGACACTTATTTCCTAAAATTTCTGTCTCGGTGAAGAAACCGGGATGTTTGCACTGTCACAGAGCACACAGGACCGCGAGCTGTTTCATAATTCACGCAGCACTGTCACGTTTCGTGTTGCACCATTTGGGACAGTTTAGAAGTTGTCTTCCTGCAAGCACAGGTATGGCGCGGTGGCAGTGGGAGGGCATGGGCACGCCTGTCGCAGCAGCCCTGCAGCCACGGCCCTGGCTCTGTGCGGGCAGGGCAGGATGAGCCCGGGCAGCAACAAGGTCAGGTCCAAGTCGCTGACCGCCCCCACTCACAGGTCATGTGACCCCGGGCAGGCTGCTCTGTGTATAAACAGCAGACGGCTGGCTGCCCATGTCACGGCCGCTGTGAGGACCGAGTGAGCTAACTAACCAAAGGAAGCACGCACAGCAGTGTCGGGGACACAGTAAATATTCCAGATCTACTTGTCATTAATTTACAAATGAGGCAACTGCAGCCTCAAGTTTGAGGAACTCGCCCAGATCACAGACACAGCCAATGGCAAGGCTGAGACAGGCTCCCAGGCCTCCCTGTCACCTTTCTATCTCACCCCAGCGATGTCGGCGGTCCACTCTGGCCTTCAGATGCTTATATTTAAAAAGCAGAGCAAGGGCACTATTCCCAACACTCATGTGACAGAGAAGGAAGCCAGCCCCAGACGGTGCCTCCTGCCTGTCCCTGGGCGAGTGAATGGCTGAGACTCAACTCCCAGGCCCCCGCCTTCCCAGGACACTCCCACCCCATCCACCTGGAGGCTCAGTTCCTCTGAGACAAGAGGAACTCGGCCTGCGGGCCACCTGGCAGCCCGCTCGGCCCCCTCTAGAGTGACCAGAGCCAGACCTCTGCAGCCAGTGTCAACAAGGGGCCAGACCTGTCCCTGACCCAAGACACTGCCAAAGCCACATCACCCCCAGCCAGAACCTGAGCTGGGGCCAAGGACTGTAAACAGTGAACAACTGAACAGCAGGGTATTTGCTGGGGTTTGTTTATGTACCTGGAGTCACCTGAAACCACCTGCAGTTTAAACGACTCCTGCAGCAAGAGGACCGGAGCCCCGGGGGCCGAGAGGATGTGAGCAAGGCCCGGGGAGCAGGCCCAGCGTCCCCAACGGCTTCCGCTTCCATGCCACACTGACAAACAGTCTGAGGTCCGGCCTGCTGTGCCCCCGACACCCACTGACCTCCCTCCTGCCTCCCAAAGTGGGGCAGAAGAATATGGCAGAAAACCACCACCATGGGATTCCCCCGAAACAACAGCTCCTGAAAAGTGGTCTGTGCTGTGCTCCGGAACCACCCCGCCCGCCCTCCCTCAGGGAGCTGGCTTTTCTAGGGGGGCCCTGAGCCCCAGCGGCAGGGCTGGATGAGCCTCTGAGGCCGCCTGTCCGCCCACAGCTCTCACAGGTGAGCAGGCTGGGCCCAGGGGTGTGGCCATCTGCAGCTGCCCAACGACGCAACGACCCAGGAGTGGGTGCACACGTGGACAGAGGACTCTGCAGATGCCGGAGGGTCACGTCGGACACCGACACACATGCCAGAGCCTGGCCCGTCCACCTGAGGCAGTTCCTCCAGCTCCTCTCTGCCCCAGGGGGCCGCCCTACGCACAGGGTTGGGTTCTGTGGGTGCCTCTCTCCGTGTCCGGGACCCAGCGTGGCTCAGTTCTGGAATGGGGCTTTTGGGAGCTTGTTCTAGTCTGACGTCATCACAAAATAGCCCTAACACAAGCTAGCTGCGGGTGAGAGAAGCTAGGGATGGCAGAGGTGTCCTCGGCAGGGAACAGGCCAGGCTCCGCAGCCCCACACGTGCTCGGAAACAGGTGACCGGGCACTTTCCCCCTTGGGCAGCCCTTCCTGGACACGGCAGCTTGGAACGCACGCAAGGATGGCTGACAGTGTCACAGACTGTTCCTGGGACAGTGTGAGAGGTCAAGACAGCCCTGGGGACCCAGGACGGCCCGGGCACTGGGTGTCCTGTCTGAATTCTTCTACCTGGGGATGTCTCCCGTGGGTCCAAGTAACGCTTCACCTTCGGCTCCCGCTCCCCAACCTGCCCGGGCTTCCTCCTCCTCGCCCCCATCACTCCACCAGGCACCAGCAGCAGCCCCGGGAACCTGGGCGAATCTCTGTGGGCGTTCAGCCTCCCTGTCTCTTCTCCCTCTTGTTCCCTCACCCTCCTCTAGGAAGCCTCGCTGGACTGGCCGTGTCCCCTCTCCCCATTCCCCAACCCTGGTGGCCCGGATCGCCTGCCCAGCGCACCTCTGGCCTGGCTCCTCCGACGGGAGGTTCCCTAAGGCCAGGGTGTCCCTCCTCCATTAGCTCCTGTATTAAAAATAAGGGATCCCAGTTCAATCTGAATTTCAGATGAAACAATTATTTACTATTCATTTTATCTGAAATTCAGATTGAACTGGGCATCCTATGTTTGTTTCTGTTGGCTAAATCTGCCAACCTTGATGAGGTGGAGGCTCCCCGAGATCAACGGCCTTCCTTAGATTAGGGTGTCCCCAGAGAGTCGCTCACGTTCCCTGTCCGGTCCCTCCCTGGCCCCAAGGCCACGTGCACATAGCTCACATCCCCGGGACACTCACCTGTGTTGTAGGCAGTGGGCATGGAGGAAAAGGGGAGGCCCTGGCTGAGTAAACTTGGCGTTGCCACGGAAACCACAGGGGTGGTGAGCGAGTGGGTAGACTGGGAGACCCCAAGGCGCTGGGCATTGTTCTGCAGGAGAAAGCTGTCGGTCAGGAGGGAGCAGATGGGGAAGCCGCCCGGGCCACGCCCTCCACTCCAAGGCCAAGCTGGGGTCCCTGAGTCCTGGCCCAGGAGGGAGGCTTCAGCACGGAGGCCCCGCAGATACACACACACAGAGACACTGAGGTCCACGGAAAGGAACATGCCACACGCACCACTCACACCTACACACACGCAGAGCAAAGGCACGCATGCTGGCCCCAGGCCGTCTCCTCAGGCAGCGATAGAGGGGACAGACCTCCCCCTGGCCGGTCCCTCTGGAGTCTGCTCTCCACCCATCTCACTGCAGCGCACGCCCAGGGAAGGCGCGCTGGCATCTCTGAGCGGAATGCGTGTGCCTGCGTGTATGTACACACGTGTGTGGAGCTGTCAGCCCCATCTGCCGCTGACTCACTTGTTTATTCCAACTCCACGCTGGGGCCGAGGCTGCCGCCGTGTTGGCCGCCAAAGCCTGCCTGCCTTTTCCAGCCTCTCTGGCCTCCCGTCAGGGAGCTGGGGGAGGAGCCCCCACCCCACTCCTGGCTGACGGTGAGTATATAAGTGTGTGCAAGGAAGAGCGAGAGAGAGAAAGGGAGGGAAAGGAAGAGGGAGACAGGGGGAGAAGGAGAGAGGAAGAGAGAGAGAGAAACAGAAAGAGACAGAGAGAGTGAGAGGGAAAGGGAGGGAGAGGGAGAGACAGAGCAGTCCAGCCCCTGGTCCAAGCATCTAATCCGGGTATCCTGGGACATGGCCTGGGGCTGGCCCACTCCCCACGCACGCGCGCGTGCACACACACACAGGTGTGCCTGCATGAACATAGCCTCACACAGATACCCATGTACACTCATACACACATGTACACGCACATGCATGTCTGACCCCTCACCCCTGCCTCATTCATCTCGGTGTCCCGTTTGGCACTGAGTACAGCTCCCGGCAAATAACCAAATAAACGACAACACACACTGCACACACATTTGCGAGGACAGGGCACACACGACTCCATGCTGGGGCCGCAGAGCAACGGGCTGACCCAGAATTCAAAGCCACAGCAAACGCCTCCCAGCCTCACTTACCAGGTCTAAATGGTCCTCAGTCTGGGAGCAGAAATAAAACCAAGGGATGTTCAGTCTCTGGCCTGCGCCCCCCTCAAGCCCCTGCCCCCACAGCCAGTCCAGCCACCTCTTTGTGCGGGAGCAGGGTGGCACTGCGGACTAGCACAGCCCTTCCCTGTCCTGCCGATTTCCAGAAGCTGCTGCGTCCCGGTGTCACCTAGTCCCACCGCTGTGCGGTAATGGCAGACCTCTCCTGTCCTGCTCCGTCACCGAACCTCCTCGCCCATCTCTGTCCCTTCTCACTGCACCAAGGCTAGGACTTCTGTGCTCCCACCTTGTATGAGGCCCTCTGGGATCTCCCCGCATCAAGCTTCCATGAGCTCCCCTGGGAAGTCCCAACTGCTGGGTAACCTCCGTCTCTCCTGCTGGAGGTCGGCTCTCTCCTCCGTCCATCTCCGCTCCCAGCCCCTACCCCTCACTCGGCCCAGAGCCCCACTCACCAAGTGGTGCATTAACCCCTTTCCTCCCTGGGATGTGATGACCCTCAGGTCAGGCTTGCGGCTGGGGGCTCCAAGCTGGGCGCTGTGGGTGGGTGGGGGCGGAGACTTGGCAGGGATGACCTTGTTTAAGCTGTTGCCATTGGCCACGGGGAGGAGGCCAGGGGAGGCCCGAGCACTGACGTAGCCGTTCCCTGGAGGAGAGAAGAGACCAGGCTGAAAGGAAACCACAGACCCGCCTCAGCCCTGCTAAGTACCCCCATGCCAGCACTGTCCGCCAGCACCCGTCAGAGCCACGCTCGGGCTCTGGGTGAGTACCAAGTTCTCTGATTTCCTCTAAACCTCTTACGCCCGAATCACGGGGCTCTAAGCTACGCATGAGGGGCTGGGTGGTAGGGGCTCCGAGGCTGGTGGGAAGAGCTGGAAAAGGAAACACAGTGGCCACTCGGTCCTCATGCAGCCGTCTCTCCCCACCTGTTCTCTTTGGTCTCCATGGACAGGGAGCACCTTCAGACCCCACAACCTGCCCCTGACTGGGCGCGCCACGGCCCAGGTTAGAAAAGGGGTGGCAGCCTGGAACTGGGGCCTCAATGGATCCTGGTTACCAGGGCAGATCAAACCACTTGAGCTGGTCCCTTCGCCACGAGCTGGAGACACTGTGATTTGGATGAGCACATAAGATGCCCGCAGCTCTGGGGAAGGTGAGCCACTCACTGGGGAGCTGATAAGCCAACCACCCCCATAATTAGACGGGGGACAACAAGCGGAATGACTATGTTTACATCTGCTCCACAATTCACAACCTCCGTGGGCTTCCACACACAGTCTCTCGTTTAACGCTCACCCTGCCCCTCAAGCAGACAGGGCACGTATCATCAGCCCGATTTACAAGGGGAAACGAGGTTGGCAGGTGTCACGCTCGTCAGGGCACGCGGCTGGAGGCCGGGCCAGGGCCCTCACCGCTTCCCACGTGCCAGGCGTGCGGGCCCGTGTGCCGCCGTTTCCGTGAGGTCCGGCCCTCTCCTTGCAGAGGGAGGGTACTCCCTCATCTCCCGGCCCTGACACAGTCACTGCCAGGGAGCTACTGCCTGGTGACTGGTGCTATACTGGAGGCCTCTGGAGCCCAAAGATGTGGGATGACCCCAGTCAGAAGTGTCACCTTGCTTTGTCGCCTGAGAGCACGCTGCTGCCTTTTAAGTGTGTGGCTCCCTCCATCCCAATTCCCGGATCACTCTGAGAATGGTAGGAATGCCAGAGTGACATCAATGGTGACATTCGAAGTCATAGTCAGCCGCCGAACAGGAGGGGCTGTCAGCTGCTGGGGTGGGGGTGGGGGGTGAGCGACTGGGGGGAGCAGCCTTTCTGTGGCTTACAGATGTGTGCTCACAAGTGCCCATCAAAAGTCTAATGTG